>NC_137106.1:20847276-21237276 GCF_949357685.1 Gobio gobio
CGGGAATGACTTGGAAAGCCGGGTGCTGTCATCCCTCAGGCTCATATCAAAATCAATCATCACTCACAATGATTCACAGCGCGATGAAAAAAACGTCAATTTTACAGGAGCCATCAATTGACTGGGTTGGACTGACAGGAAGGATGAATATGAACCCGAGCGGCTTCCTGGCAGATCCACACCTGTGCGAGTGAGTACAGGATCAGGAGCTCATTAAAATCCAAGTGTGATCCCTGCCTGGATCCCTGTGGAGCTGCAGTCATCAGACTCCCTTATGTGATAAATACAGCATCAGCAAGAGAAATTGAACTTGAAACAAATGGACTTTCGCGCTGCCTTTAAAAAGATGACAATACCCCTCCTTTCTTCTTTGTACTCCTAAATGATATCTGTTCCCTCATGCACACAGAGCTTTGAAGGTGATTTTGTTTTCGCTTGTCTTTTATATGGAACAACTGTTGTTGCATATATGAAGTTTAATTTGCCACTTGTGTTGGAGCAGAGTGTGTGACTTGGTTTAAACATTGTAATTTATGACTTGCGTTGGATGCACACAGACAGGCTTATCGTGAAAGGTTGCAGCAGTGTATAGGTAAACTTGACAGGAAATCAAGCCTGTACATATGTTTCTGTTTGAGTGTTACTCCATACGCCCACAGAAGACAGATTCCCTGAACAGAGAGTCCCTGACCCATAATCTGTCCTCAGAGTCTGATTTGTCCTCATTTACATTTCTGAAAGATGAAGAGGCTTATATTAAATATCAGAGCAACAGAAGTGCTGGATTTACGTTTTACCATTAATATCATTAATACCACACACACACACACACACACACTTATTTTATTAACTACAGTTTGAAAGTTTGGGATCGGTAAGATTAAAGATACAGTCAAACGGCACTGTTTTGAAATACTAATTTAATCTGAAATACTAATTTAATCTAATTTAGAAGTCGTTATTGTCACACGATCCGTCAGAAATAATCCTAATATGCTGGTTTGGTGCTCAACATTTTTTTTATTACTATCAATCAGTGTTGGGGGTAATGCATTACAAGTAGGCAAATAACACATTATGCAAGAAATCCTTTTTTCAAGTAACTAAAGTAACATATTACTTTGAACTCTTTTCCCACCACCGTTTTTTTTTTTTTTTTTTAGTTGCCAGCCACCGCCAGCGTTTTTTGATCATTTTCACAAAAATGTCATGGCCCCCAGAAAATTTTTTGTTGTATGAAAATCTGAACATGCAATATATCAAAAGAAAGAACAGACCTTCTGAAATGAACAAAGTAACGTTTTAAACGTTATGCATTCCTTTTTTTTTATCAACACTTGAATGTGGGCAAGTTTAATAAAAAATCTAAAAGCTGAGAGAATCCTGTTTTTGTCAAAGACTACGTTTGCATCAGATTCAGTGCGATGATCAAAACATAGATGGAGGAGTCCATCAATACCCCCAAAGCTTGCACAGTCCTAATCACTTCCTGGGTCGACAATTCACTCTGTAACATTAGGCCGTTTTGATTTAAATGCTGTTTATTGTTGATGATCGCATTTTTTTTTTCATATGCATCTGCTTACATACGAGATTGCTTGTTTCTGCCCCTTTTTTTCCTGTGTTTTGATCTGGAGATACTTTACTTGTTCAGGAAATGCGTAATAGCGCCCCCTACCGTATAACAGTGAAAACACAGAAAACCGTAAAACTTGTCAATGGCAGGGAAGCGCTTTCTTATGAATGATGAGTCAACTCATCAATGGCATGGAAAGAGTTACATTTATAACAAAATATATTTTTTATATCAGTAACTTTTTTAAATAAGTATAAGCAAGTTGAACTGCCACCTTAACGTGGTGGAGGGGTTTGAGTACCCGAACGACCCTAGGAGCTACGTTGTCCGGGGCTATATGCCCCTGGTAGGGTCTCCCAAGGCAAACAGGTCCTAGGTGACGGGTCAGACTAAGAGCAGTTCAAAAACCCCTTATGAAGAAAATTAAAACAAGGACCGTGACGTCGCCCGGTACGGCGCAGCCGGGGCCCCACCCTGGAGCCAGGCCTGGGGTTGGGGCTCGTATGCGAGCACCTGGTGGCCGGGCCTTCCCCCACGGGGTCCGGCCGGGCTCAGCCCAAAGGAGCGACGTGGGGACACCTTCCCGTGGGCTCACCACTCACGGGAGGGACCGTAAGGGGCCGGTGCAAAGCGAATCGGGCAGCAGTCGAAGGCGGGGGCCTAGACGACCCGATCCCTGGACACGGAAACTGGCTCTTGGGACATGGAATGTCACCTCGCTGGCGGGGAAAGAGCCTGAGATTGTGCGTGAGGTTGAGAGGTTCCGACTAGAGATAGTTGGAATCACCTCAACGCACGGCTTGGGCTCTGGAACCACACTCCTCGAGAGGGGATGGACTCTTCATCACTCTGGAGTTGCCCATGGTGAGAGGCGGCGGGCTGGTGTGGGTTTGCTTATAGCCCCCCAGCTCTGCCGCCATGTGTTGGAGTTTACCCCGGTGAACGAGAGGGTCGTTTCCCTGCGGCTTCGGCTCGGGGATAGGTCTCTCACTGTTGTGTGTGCCTACGGGCCAAACAGCAGTGCAGAGTACCCGACCTTCTTGGTGTCCCTGGGAGGGGTGCTGGAGAGTGCTCCGACTGGGGACTCCATCGTTCTACTGGGGGACTTCAACGCCCACGTGGGCAATGACAGTGAAACCTGGAGGGGCGTGATTGGGAGGAACGGCCCCCCTGATATGAACCCGAGTGGTGTTCAGTTATTGGACTTCTGTGCTAGTTACAGTTTGTCCATAACGAACACCATGTTCAAGCATAAGAGTGTCCATCAGTGCACATGGCACCAGGACACCCTAGGTCGTAGGTCAATGATCGACTTTGTGGTCGTTTCATCTGACCTGCGGCCGTATGTCTTGGACACTCGGGTGAAGAGAGGGGCGGAGCTGTCAACTGATCACCACCTGGTGGTGAGTTGGATCCGATGGCGGGGGAGGAAGCTGGATAGACTCGGTAGACCCAAACGTACTGTGAGGGTCTGCTGGGAACGTTTGGCCGAGTCTCCTGTCAGAGAGATCTTCAACTCCTGCCTCCGGCAGAGCTTCGACCGGATCCCGAGGGAGGCTGGAGATATTGAGTCCGAGTGGACCATGTTCTCCACCTCCATTGTCAAAGCGGCTGCTCGGAGCTGTGGACGCAAGGTCTCCGGTGCCTGTCGAGGCGGCAATCCCCGAACCCGGTGGTGGACACCGGAAGTAAGGGATGCCGTCAAGCTGAAGAAGGAGTCCTATCGGGCCTGGCTGGCTTGTGGGACTCCTGAGGCAGCTGACAGGTACCGGCAGGCTAAACGGACTGCAGCCCGGGTGGTTGTGGAGGCAAAAACTCGGGCCTGGGAGGAGTTCGGTGAGGCCATGGAAAAGGACTATCGGCTGGCCTCGAAGAGATTCTGGCAAACCGTCCGGCGCCTCAGGAGGGGGAAGCAGTGCCCTACCAACGCTGTTTACAGTGGCGATGGGCGGCTGTTGACCTCGACTGGGGATGTTGTCGGACGGTGGAAGGAATACTTCGAGGATCTCCTCAATCCCGCCGTCACGTCTTCCATTGAAGAAGCAGAGGCTGGGGGCTCAGAGGAGGACTCGTCCATCACCCAAGCTGAAGTCACAGAGGTGGTCAAGAAACTCCTCGGTGGCAAGGCACCGGGGGTGGATGAGATCCGCCCTGAGTACCTCAAGTCTCTGGATGTTGTGGGGCTGTCTTGGCTGACACGCCTCTGCAGCATCGCGTGGCGGTCGGGGACAGTGCCTCTGGGATGGCAGACCGGGGTGGTGGTCCCTCTTTTTAAGAAGGGGGACCGGAGGGTGTGTTCCAACTATAGGGGGATCACACTTCTCAGCCTCCCCGGGAAAGTCTATGCCAGGGTACTGGAGAGGAGAATTCGGCCGATAGTGGAACCTCGGATTCAGGAGGAACAGTGTGGTTTTCATCCTGGTCGTGGAACACTGGACCAGCTCTATACCCTCTACAGGGTGCTGGAGGGTTCATGGGAGTTTGCCCAACCAGTCCACATTTGTTTTGTGGATTTGGAGAAGGCATTCGACTGTGTCCCTCGCGGCGTCCTGTGGAGGGTGCTGGGGGAATATGGGGTCCGGGGTCCTTTGCTGAGGGCTGCCCGGTCCCTGTATGACCGAAGCAGGAGTTTGGTCCGCATTGCCGGCAGTAATTCAGACTTGTTCCCGGTGCATGTTGGACTCCGGCAGGGCTGCCCTTTGTCGCCGGTTCTGTTCATAATTTTTATGGACAGAATTTCTAGGCGCAGCCAAGGGCCGGAGGGTGTCAGGTTTGGGGACCACATGGTTTCGTCTCTGCTCTTTGCGGATGACGTTGTCGTGTTGGCCCCTTCTAACCAGGACCTTCAGCATGCACTGGGACGGTTTGCAGCCGAGTGTGAAGCGGCTGGGATGGGGATCAGCACCTCCAAATCCGAGGCCATGGTCCTCAGTCGGAAAAGGGTGGCTTGCCCACTTCAGGTTGGTGGAGAGTTCCTGCCCCAAGTGGAGGAGTTCAAGTATCTAGGGGTCTTGTTCACGAGTGAGGGGAGGATGGAACGGGAGATTGACAGACGGATCGGTGCAGCTTCTGCAGTAATGCGGTCGATGTACCGGTCTGTCGTGGTGAAGAAAGAGCTAAGCCGTAAGGCGAAGCTCTCGATTTACCGGTCAATCTACGTTCCTACTCTCACCTATGGTCATGAGCTTTGGGTCATGACCGAAAGGACAAGATCCCGGATACAGGCGGCCGAAATGAGCTTTCTCCGCAGGGTGGCTGGGCGCTCCCTTAGAGATAGGGTGAGAAGCTCAGTCACTCGGGAGGAACTCGGAGTAGAGCCGCTGCTCCTCCACATCGAGAGGGGACAGCTGAGGTGGCTCGGGCATCTGTTCCGGATGCCTCCTGAACGCCTTCCCGGGAAGGTGTTTCGGGCATGTCCAACCGGGAGGAGGCCCCGGGGAAGACCAAGGACACGCTGGAGGGACTATGTCTCCCGGCTGGCCTTGGAACGCCTCGGTGTCCCCCCGGAAGAGCTAGAGGAAGTGTCTAGGGAGAGGGAAGTCTGGGCATCTCTGCTTAGACTGTTGCCCCCACGACCCGGCCCCGGATAAGCGGAAGAAGATGGATGGATGGATGGATGGAATAAGCAAGTTAATAAATGTATTAATACAAATTGGCTGAGCCCAATATTATGAATGATAGTGTGTGTATTTAATTGTAAAATAATGTAGTGTTATTTTAAATGTGTGTACTGTAGTTTTAAATTACAAAACTACACTACATTAACATTCAAAACTACAAAACTACAAAAAACATCTGAAAACAAATACAACTTTGTCAGAAAAACCTACACAGTAAACACCTGAAAGGCAGTATACATACTAATAACTAACACATAGATGGAGCATCTGTTTTTGTAAATAATTAACTAAAGTAAAGTCTTTTATACAATATAATTTTACATTTAAATATAATAATACTATTCATTATTAATAATACATATTTAGGTGTAATATTTGATGGCACCACAGAGTCTCTGTAAAAAGTATTTCACCATTAAAAGATACACACTTGAACACTTTTTTTTTTTTTTTTTTTGCATCAGTGAAATGAGCTGAGGTTACTTCTAGATGGACAAAATTGAGATAAAAATATTGGCTGTGACATCTTCACAAAACCAAATCTTCTCTGACACAAAAGGAAAAAAGTTCTAAGATATAAGCAGCATGATAGGATTTTCAAGAGTGCTAGGAAGCCACGAGGGGAGAAATCTGGCCTTTAGTCTGGTGTTAAAATATGTTTGATGAGCTACGGACTGCAGGCTGCAGTTGTCAAAGGCCTGGTGATCTCTAGTGAGAAATGATTCTCTTCATTTCAGAGCCGCACACACTCCTGCCTCAGAGAGCCGAGTGGAGTCAAATGAAGTGAGACCAAGTTACAAGAAAGTGCATAAAAAAGGCTTGTGCGACTGCCAGAGATAGTCCAGTTTTACTTAGGCAGAGCGAAAGAGACAAAGTGCTCCCATTCACTCCTTAGCTTCAATGAAAGTAGGATGCAGCTCGTCTTAACACACACACACACTCTCCTTCTCTCTCCATCTCTCTCTCCAAGGCATTTCATCTGATTATGAGTACTTTGCAATCTGCGACAACATGATTGATGCTCCACTTTCATGAGGGGAATTTTAACAGCACCTCTTCAGCGCTCAGTGCACACCCAATTATGCGTCTGAGCCAGTAACCTTGAATTTATGTTGCCATGGCAACAAATAAAAAAAAAAGGAGAGAAAAAAAAATGGTCATGCATTATGGATTATCATTGAAATTCTACACCCCTACCCAACATAATGAGAGCTCGGGACTTAATCAAATCAGCCATTCCGGGTGACACAAGCTGAAGAACTGACTTCCATTGTTGGGGCGCCTAGAGAAAGGCAGCAGGCCTGACGAGCCAGCAGCTGCAGGGCTGCAGCCTGATAGATGGCTCCCATATACATCAGTGAGCATATAGACAGATGGTCCTCAATGCTTGGAATTTCCAACCCAGGAAGCAGCTGCTCAGACTAACCTCTGCTGTTCATCTCACCTTGTTGTCATGGAACATTGAGCAAGGAAGGAGAATGTGGACAGCTCCACTTGGAGCCCTGCCTGAGACGCTGTTTGTGCCTCATTCTTTTTCGCTTCTCTCTGTCCCTCTGGTCTTTTCATTTTCCCCCCAGCTTCTCATCTGAAGGGTGGGGCGGTGAGGAGTCTCCCCCTCATGCCAGGTCTCAAAAGAGGGATAAGAAGACCAGAATAAATAGGGTTTTCCGTTTTACTAACAGACTCTTTCTCTGTCTCTGCCGTCCCTTCAAATGTCGTCCTCTGACAGATGACATAATTGTGAACCACATCACTGGCTCCTGATTAATAACAATGTGGTGGGGGCGTTCACTATGACACCAATTTTTTGCAACAAAGCGATAGGAAGTTGTTTATGTTCAGCGTCCGTTGTTGATACCATGTGGTCGTGTCCAGCTGCGCAGCAAAGTTGAGATATGTTAACTCTATGCAAGTAAGCAGCAAATCAATGTGGCGATTATCAATGGGAGTGATGTCAGTGAAGATCACATGATCTGTGCGCTACTGTAGTCAAGTGAATTCAAGATGGTTACATTTCACTGCTCTATATGATTCTGTTATTCATCACTGCTCACATAAAATGTAAAGAAAAAATATGAACATAAGTGACAGCACTGATATATATACAGTATATATATATATATATATATATATATATATATATATATATATATATATATATATATATATATATATATATATATATATATATATATATATATATATATATATATATATGTATATATATATATATATATGTATATATATATATATATATATATGCAAACTTTTATGTTAGATGCCATAAAATCTAACTGAATGCCAAGTCATCTACATTAATAATAATAAATAAATAAATATGTAATAAATATGGATAATAAATATGTATTAAATAAATATGTATGAAATAAAAAAATAAATAAAAAAATAAATAAATTGATTGTAGTTCTCAATTGGTTGCTGATACTCTGAGTTTGATTCAGGTATTGACAATCTTTCTTCTTAATATGATTTATTGTGCACTGAACAAATACTTTCCTCTGAACGGTCATTTTTAGTAGCACAGAAAAATAAAATCTCATATTATTTTAATTGGCAATACGTCTCATTTATGATCAGATTTACAAACGCTACAATCAATTGGGCAGCCCACCAATAACATTAGGGCATTCACCCGCCAGTGACCAACAGTACAGTGACCTGATGACCTGCAACCACTAGAGACAAAATATATGTCAGTTTGAACAGAGCATTCAAACAACATAGAGACCCTCAGAAAAGCATTTATTCTGCACAGCAATGTGTCACGTTAATGATGCAATCGGCCAATAAAAACTGACTAACATAGAAGGAGGGTCACATAGCCTATATAAGCCATATATTGAGCCAGATTATCATAGAGAACTAGCAACCAAATAAATACGCCATGGCAACCACTCAGAACACCCAACAAACTGCATGCAATGTTTAAATCATATAAGAAGAAAAAGAAACATTACTAAAAAGAGAAGGAAAAAAAAACAGGGAGCCCAGAATACATCTTTTTTTTTTGTTTTAACTACCAGACACTTTTTTTCCCCTCTTCAAATGCCTTCATCTGACAGATGACAAATTTGTAAATCACAAATCTGGCTCATGATTAATACAATACATTTTTCTTCTCCTGGGTCCTATCCGAGCTGCCGTGGCGACACAAAAGCCTCCACTGCTGCATAAAATATTGATTTCCCTTATATTTCTTAAATGTATATAAGCATTTTTATTAGCTAAAAGGCAAGTGGAAAAAAGTCTAGGTGCTTGAAGTACCTCAGAAACCGCCCCCTTTGGCTTGAATCAAGCTCAGTCTTCAGTTGACTGTGCAGTGGGAATTGGCAGGCAGGGATAAGAGAGGAGCTCAGCTGCAAGATGTTAGTCATGGGCTTCCAACAACCTAATCCAGGACCCACAGAGAGACGTGAACTAGTTCCTTAAAAGAACATTTTAGCTTCACATCTAGACCACAAAGACTGCAAATGACACACTGGGAATCTCTGGAAGAACTGATAGCTATGCTAAAAACAGAAAATAAAAATCATCAAATAAGAGACAGCTAGAATGAGTTGAATCAGTTTCATAAAACATGGCAGGGTATGATTATATAAATATACAATGAAAACTTTCCAGTTACGTTGGTGTATTTGGAAGAGCAGATGTCATCCAAAAATGGATGACATTTTTGGGTGTGCCAGATGAAATCTGCACCAGTGTCACTTGATGGCATGTGAGTTTTTCTGTCAGGAGTTATGTACCCTGCTTCACTCAGACAGGCTGTTAAGTTACACACCCACAACTGACACAGTTTTTACCCTCCGGCAACAGACACAAACCTGCAGGAAGGGTTTGGTATAGCTTGAACTATGCTCATGATATATAATTCATTCGCTGTTTGGGAGTTTGTCACCAATAATAAACCTGTGACTCAGAAGAGTCACAGAAGAGTGAAGAAAAGTATCCGAAGAGTGTGGAAAGGACATCCAGTTTAAAATAAAACCAAATATTGACATCAACTGCTATGAGATATATGGTTGGGCCAATTATATAGTGAGCATGCATTTGATTTCTGCAATAAAATTCATTTAAATATTTTTGTTTGGGGCACAACATCCAAAAAAATACAACAGGTTTATATACTATAAACTATACCTATATCATAATGAAGAAAAAAAGAATGAAATTATCGATAATAATTTAAGCAGTACCTATGACATATATTCATATTTTATATAAAAATAAATAAAATAAAATAAAATAAATAGAGAGGACCATGCAGACCCTCATTTTAAAATATCAGACCATTTGACTTTTTTATGACAAGGTTAGTTCAGGTTGTAAAATGTCATTTGGTGCAACTCCACAAAAAAGTACAGTATTTAATAATAATTACATTAAAAATAACTAAAAACAAATGTTACCTTTAAAAACTGTTATTTAAGGTGTAAGGTATTACTTTTCACTTGATGGTTATTACATGATTTTCCCATTGGTAATCGCCACATGACTGAATGTCTTCTTAAAATAGTAAAAACCAAATGAAACCCCCAAAGAATACAAATGACATTTCTAAGAATGTGACATGTTTTAAACTAGATTTTCTAGTAACATCATGAGATAAATTTAGATATATAACTTAATCTAACAACTTAATAATCTATATGTTGCGTCCCCAGTAACCTTTCTTTGATGGCTTTGGAAGGAGAGTCACAAGTACGTCGTGGTCCTAATTAGCATTTAATTAATGATGCATGCATGTGCAAAGTAGCATTTAAACAACGGTGATTACCTCCTACCTATTCACAGGCCAACAGTCAAACATGTCTGACATGCGTCTGCCACATGTAAACGCCCCACTGAAAGGTCAAGCCTTGGAAGTTCATTAACACAAGAGTGACTTGTGCTCCTGGGCAGCGTCTGGACCCTTGGGTATGTGAAGAACACAATGACAGTATCAACACATGATATTAATTTTGCAATGTTTAATTTTTTGTTTTCAATTTACAGAAATCTACATAGTACTGCACATGACATGCTGTGGGAGGGGTTAGGGGGTTTGGTTTCTCTCCCTCACTGAACTAAATTGTTACAAGTCGTGAGAAAAAATTTGTTCTCACGACTTGTCACAATTTAGTTCAGTTTTTTGTGGCCACAATATACATATTTTTGTCGGCATGACATGTGCGGGGCTCTGTAATAATCTAACCAAGATTTCTTTAATATCCTAAAATATTTTTTTCTCAAAGAACATGACGTTGGCATCAATACTTCGAATCAAACTAAGGGTATGTTTACACAACTATGTACTAAAACTGGAAAAGTTTTTTATTAACTTTTTACTGTTCCTTTTCGCAAGGATACTCAAAATGACTAAAAATGCTGTAATAAGAATGCCAGGCCAGTAGTTGGCGATGCCACTTTGTAAAGAAACGGTATGGGCCTAGACTGAACATGTAAAACGCACATGCATGACGTCACTGTTTTCCCAAAATCACATTTTAGTGCTTTACACGGAAACCCTCTACAATGCGAGTAAAATACTTGCATATGCGAGTAAATCGTCACTCTGGGCGATTAAATAATATATCATTAACCATTGGCTAACACTGCATGAAAAGTGGGATTTTCGACCCCGTAAACGCCTGTATACTCCTGGAAATCTCCCTAATTTTCGGCAGTTTTCGACAATTTAGAGGCAGCGAACGTCGCGTTCGTCTGTTCCACAAATTGTCGTAAACGAACCATGACGTAGGTGGAGAGCCCCCGCTGAGAGAGCCCGCGGAGGTGCGACGCCTCTAATTTGCATATGAATAGCAGCGAAACCAGAGAGTCAACGGCCAGACTTGAATTTACTCACTCACTATTGGCTGAAGCCACTACATTTAAAAAAGAAAAATCCCTCGTGATTGGTTGGCAGATCACTGCAAACCAATCATTATTGGTCCCCCTTGCTCATTATAAATGTAAACCCCAATAATAATAATAAATATATAATTTATGTTGTAATAATTTGTTTCATATTAATGTTATTGTGCTATGAAGTATTCATACCATCAAGGAATATATGGGGAAATTATACGGACCGTGTCGTTTATTCAAACAAGGGGCTTCATTTATAAGCATACAGCTGTTCATTCAAAGAAAGGGCTTCATTTATAAAACACAGCGGTTTACTCAAAGAAAGAGCTTTATTGTTAAACACACAACTATGTACAGTGCAGCAGTAATGTCTCGTAATGTAATGTAAAGTTCGTCGAGCTCCAGGCTGCGAGAGCGCGGTGGCCGCACAATCCATCCAGACACACCGTCAACAAAGCCGTCTTCCTCGTCAGACATGAGTTCAATGGTCGCGGACTTCCAAACGTCCACCTCATCCAGCACACTCTCGCTTCCAGCAACTGTAATACAATCCATAAAGACAATAAGCAACCTGAAAAATACTCACATTGACAAAAAACGGATCTAATATAATAAATCTTACCCTTTTCCTTCTTGATCGACTCCGAGCTAAACTTCGCAGTTTCAGGTTGTTTGTATCTGAAGCTCCGGCGTGTCGATTCATAATACGTCTTACAGGCAGCTGGAAAACAATTACATGAGACTGGTATTAATAAAAACAGTCACGGTAAAATTAAACAAGGAATGAGAAACACATTAGAAGTTACTTACACACAATTTCGTCGTGATCAGCGGTTAAATCTGGACTCGCGGTAATCGCTCCAAGCAGATAAGAGCTCACGGCTTCGTTATGAGGTGAGGATAGTCTGTGTAAACAAAATGTGCAGTTTTAAGCTCGGATCTATTAACGCATCCATTTCCTTATACAGCTGAATAAAAGCATATTCTTTAAATCGTAACGTTACATTACCCATGCTCTGGTTCATAGCGACTGCAGTTTGCCTCAGAGTTATGAAGACGAAGACAGCCTCCTGAAAATGAGTCCAAAAAGTTCGTCGCGTCCATGCAGAGATTGAGTTGAAGACGGTGTCCTGTCATTGTTGATCACGAAAAAGGAAAGCAGCAAAAAACATAAAAAAATAGTTTAAAGCTCGTCTTCTACGCGTCATGGCCATGACCTCGACCTCGCACCTCATTGGACTAGGGCTCTGATATGGAACGCGCCTGGGGCCAAATCTCTTTATACGAAACGCGTGACTTATGATCGTTTCAACCTTCAACACGCCCTGTTTTCCGCTTCACGCACAGTTTTAACATGTTAAGAAAAACATTTGAACGTGTTTCTTAACGCGCACATTCTGTACATGTCGAAGTGTAATATATTTTTTTTTTAAGCAGACTTACCTTTAGATGTAGCCTAGGCTACATACATATTAATATAAGATATTAATTAATTGCTTAACTGACTACTGTGCTAGAGTAAAGTAGCCTAATGTTACAATGTATATTAAGTAAATGCTTAATATTATACAATGATTATAATTTATCTATATGGGTTATTGTTTGTTTTTTAAAGTTAGGCTATATATAATTTCTAAAAGTATAGGCTAATTTACACAGCACATATTTATAACTGAAAACACACAACTTTATTCACTTTCACATAATAATGTTTTTGTAATTTGGTGTTTAGTTTGTTGTATAGTTTGTTTATACTGTTCTGTCTCTGTTTTGTTTCCAGGAACATCTGATGAGTGCTATAATAAAATGACTTCATTATATTTAAAATATGTTTTGTTATTCATTTTATTTATATTATTAATATTTTATTTACCCATAAACGTGTCTTTAGGAAGCCATAAGTTATAGAGACAAGAATAACTTTTGCCATTTAAATGCCACATTCATTTACTGAGGACCCATACAGCCAATGATCATGTGTGAAAACACTTATACATAAATTGATCACTTAGAAATCAAAACTAAGGTTTGAGAAAGAAAGAATATGCATACAACAAAATATATTGTTTCATAGCAGCTTCAGTAACAAGTTCAAAACAAATTCTGCTGTAAACCGGCTCTAACAAGCCAATATAGTGTCAATATTCAGCTCAAGTGACTTCAGTGTTGATTCAGTTCAGTTGATTTCAGTTCAACTGTAAATTCCTCAGTTGTGCATTGTGTAGTTAGATATATGCAAAAACAAAATTTTTGGAAATAGTTAAAATAGTTTTGCACAAAGTGTTGCTTTTGCAAGAGATGTCTGATGTTTTGTGTGTAGAGTTACAAGAAATGGAGCCATATTTTCAGAAATTGTGTGTAAGCAATTAGATAAAACTGTAAATGAATCCAGTTTATTTTAGTTCAGGACTCATAGTCCAGGTGTTAGTAATCTGTGCTTAATCTTTGTTCCAGGCAACAATTTTTTAACTCACGATTAAATAGATTAAGGCCTACTTTTGGCATAATTTAAACCCTGTCCAGGAAACCACCTCTTGAAAATCTGCATTGATAATTCATAAAATGTGGTGTGAGCTCAATTTAAATGACAATTACAGAAAAACACAATCTGACTTAACTATAAACAAACAAACTTGTACTTTTCACATTTATGATTAATAGCCATTTAAAAAATCATTCACAGTGCAGGGTGGAAAAACTAATGTTGGTATGTAAACTGTATGCTTTCTTGATTTATTTGTGTGCTTTGGTTCATTGTCTTGTTGCATCACATAACCTCTCTAAAGGTTGAAGACATGAACTGCTGTCCTGTATTTTTTTATTTTTTTTTTACATAACATTGGTTATTGCTAATGACATACAGAGTAATTCATCTACACTGTGAGCCCGGACAAGTTGAATCTACTTAAAAAATTGGAGCAAACTGGTTGCCCTAAAAATGTAGTAATGTGTACTAAAACGAGTACATTTAACTTAAATTTAAGTTAACATTTTAACTTAAACTTTAAACTTGTTTTAGTCAAAAAAATTCAGAACCTAGATAAAACTCCCCCTGCTGCTACTCTGATTTGCATTTGTGTAGCTCACAGCATGTTCATTTACATGATAAAGCCTCCCCTAGAATTAAGGGGAGGGGGGGTCATGGGGGGACAACTGCCAAGCAAGGCCCACGACAATTTCCGATAATTTACGGCAGTTTTCGGTGTTGCCTGCAAATTGCTGTGCACAGTCGTAAACCTGAAGTTTCACGGCAATCTACAGTGTCACATACTGACGAAAAGCCCACTTTTCATGCAGTGTAATAAATTCTCAGATTTTACTCGCCAGTGTGTGTGTTAGATGCTAAGAATAAGTTTAGCATAAATATATTTTTACCCGCTGAACACTCTGAATGAGCGCTTGAGAGTTTCGCTCTCGTCAAGCGATCTATACGATTTCAAATCAGCTCATTTGACGTACCATAAAATATAGTGTGAAGAACTCCGTCGCTTTGCTGAACGCATTTCTCTCTCACACACACACGCGCGCACACAAAATTGACGCGCTATGTTAACAATATTCTTTGTTGTATTTTCCTGTCAAAATAGTTAATTTGGAATTATTTCGTTTTTAAGAACAAGCAGAAGATATGCTGTTGTTTTTTCCGGTACAGTGGGCGGAACTAATGTGCAAACGGCAATCTCATTGGCTGGCGCTCACCTCTTCCTGTCCCTGTTTTGATTTCAGCAAATCAGTTTGAGCGAATGTTGTCAAAGTGATTAATATTCATGAAACCAGCAGCTCATCAATCCTTAGAGCACTGTATATTGTTATTAGTAGTAGAATTAGTAGTAGTATTATTATCTTTTAATAATATAATATAATTACCATTATCCATTTTTTTTTACAGAAACACCAACAATATCTTAAGCACCACCCCCAGTGCAAAGTTCAGTTAAATGACAAATATGCATTCATACATGGTTACCAACAGTTTTAGTTCTAATGACTAAAGTTCTATCATTAAATAGTGCTTGATTATCATAATATCATAACATAGTCTAATGCTTGATTGACTGATGTTAAGCGTGTACATTCAGATATTTAAAAAGCTGTGCCATTTTACAAAGATATTGATACATTTGGTGGAATTTATATAATGTTTTAAAAGTTTGGTGGAATTTTACTAGCCAATGGCGATTCTATTGCCAAGGTGTGTGTAGAGGGTTGCACGGAGACGATAACGGTATCCGTTTCAAATACGTTCACTTTGAAACCCAATTTGAAAAGCTTGCGTTTTCAGGCCGCTGTCAAGTAAATGAACGGCCAACACGCATAAAAACGTTTGCGTTTTTAGTCATGTAAATGGCCCCTAAATTATAAAATCTGTGATATAATTTTTACAGCCAATTTTATGCTATTGAATAGCATCTGATATCAATGAATACTGCTCATTTTGAGCCTATGTGATATTTATGCGCAAGCAATGACCTGTAATATAGACACACTTGTCTTTTATTGTTCAAAGGTGCAAGTAAATTTACCAGCGTCACTGAGGCATTCATTAATGATCATATGTGATGTAAGTCTACATTACCGGACATATTTATTACCACTTTTGTAAATGATTGTCTTTATTGCTCTTGTGATTATGGAAATACTCCCCCTTCTTTGATTTGCAAAACCCATCAGTCTGCCTATTTATTATTTATGTCAAAGTTAAGGAATCTGACAAAATCATAATGGATACCCGTTGCCTTGTTTATCATATTCAATAGCGTATGAGAGTGGTTTGATAAATCCATGCCCAGCCTATGTTTTCATCTTGTGGGCATTTTTGCCGTGCGGCATGATTGAACTCAGCCTGGTTGGGCCATAACGCAGTCAGGGTAATGAACCTGATGACAGCATAACGCCCGTCCTGAAATCTCATGCATGAAGGGACCGTCGAGCCATACCTCAGCCTCCCATGTCATTTGTTATCGTTAATCCTTACATTTATGGCTGCAAATATCTTATTAGGAGGCGTGCCCGAGGTATTTCACTTCGAATCTAGGCTCCATGACATATTGATTAGACCGGGAGGATTGCGTGAACAAGCCCAAGACCTTGACTTTAGACACCTGCAAGGTATGAATCCGAGTGTCTGGCTCATATTCAACATCCAGGGTAATTTCCCTTTGAGGGGAATCAAGGGCAGGTCTGGCCTTTCAGACCTCAAGCAGGTACGGACATGGGAGACGCAGAGCGAGTTGTGTCAGATGGATTACATTTCCGTGTGCCTATCTATCCTCGTTTTAGTGCTCCAAGGCTCTTAGAAAGCTGCTTCAGAGAAAGAACAAGTTGAATCGGTCAAAGGAAGACTAGGAACATGCGTTAAGACCGTAATCCATTTGAATTCAGTATTATCATTTTGTTGTAATTTTGTCATCATACAAATCAACATCTACAATACATTATTTCGATAGTCCACTTTAGATATTCTACACACCATTAGTAACTTTGCAAATACATGTCAACAAACTCTCATTAGTAGACTGTTAGGGTTAGTCAAATAAGTTGACTTGTTGCAAAGTTTCTTATAGTCAGTAGAATATCTGAAAATCAGACAGCCTACTAATACTCTAATGACTGGTAGTTGAAATGTAGTTGCAAAGTTACTTATAATTAGTAGAATGTCTAAAGTGGACTATATCGAAATAAAGTGACATATACAGTAACCAACATTATATTCTGGTAACCTTACCCAGACTCACCGAAGGAAGCCACAATATTCCAATCACCAAAAAGGGTTAACTCTCAAGGCAGGACACAACATGCTCTGCTAAATGGAATCTAAACATGCACTTTAAGTTCCACAGACATACATTTAAATTATATAGACAGTATTTAGACACATACAGAAAGTTGCCATTGGTGAAGTCAGTCTCACAAAGAGTGCATTCATGTACTTGTGGTTGAAGTATATGGTGATGTCAGAGGAAAATTAAAATGTTTCATGGCATTACCAGAATATTACAGTCATATTTCAAATCCAGGGGTGATTCATAGTGAGAACAGTGTTCATACCACTCCACAATATGGCATGTTTATGATGTAACTAGATGGCACAGGAAAATCCCCTATCAAGTCAGGTTTATATTATACTGCTAGTGCTATGAAGGTTTGTGAAACTTCATTCGAAACATTTAACTGTTCTGTTTAAGTGGTGCTTGCTTAAAGATATAGACTTCAGTAGGTAATTTTTCCTGCACCATTTGTGCTATATATATATATATTTAATTAGATTATTATTTAAATGTGCAGTGTGTAGACTTTATGAGGATATATTGACAGAAATGCAATATAATATACATAACTATGTTTTCAGTGGTGCATAAAGACCTTACATAATGTACCGATTATGTTTTTATTACCTTAAAATGAGCCATTTCTGTCTACATACACTGCTGGTCCCCTTACAGTGAAATTGCCATTTTGCGCGGTCATGTTTCTAAAGTAGCCCTAAATGGTCAAACTGTTCTACAGAGTGCTAGTCACTCTCTGCTCTCTCCGACGACGACCTTTTTGCCCTATGTCGGCCCCCGTAGCTTCTCTATGTTCTTCGAAAGGGAGGGGTGATTGCAATTCATAACCTTACCACTAGATGTTGCTAGAATTCACACACTGCACCTTTAATTACAATAATTAGCAAATTATCTTTTTGACCATTTTCAGCTGTCTGACAATAAAACTGGCCTTTTTTTTTCTTTACACCCATTTACCACAGAGTGAACTGCAAAACAAAGTTCTGTTATATTTAAAAATATTTAATTTGCAGTTTTTCAATAAATAATATTTAAAACATAACTTTTCTTGCAACCCAGCACTATAATATTACGACTTATTTTAAAATAATCTTCACTTCTATAACTACAGCAGCACAACTGTTTTCAACATTAATAATCAGGGCTTGACATTCACTTTTTTTGCTCAATAGGCAACTGTTATACTTAAAGGTCCCATGGCATGGCATTTTTCTATTATTTTATAATGTTTCCTGAGGTGTACTTATATTGTTATTATGATTTTTACATCATAAAATCTCATAATTTAGAAATAAAAGGCATTTTTTCTATATTGATGTTTGCCCTGTGGCTGAATGCCCTGTTTCAAGGGGCGTGTCTGCTGTGAGACATCAGTAAAAACGCCCACTGTTGTGATTGGCTGACATCTTTGCATTTGAAATGAGTATCAGATCTTGTAGTGGAGGGGGCGTGGTTTAACGAGGCACGAGCAGGCACGAACTGCTGCCAGAGAGATGGATGGACCTGAGTTCACTTCTCATCAGTTCTCTCAGCACGTCTCAGTTCAGTGAACTGTTGTAGTTACTAGCATGTACTTCAGGTTATTCGTTTATTTCTAGTCGGAGGGGCTGTCTGTCACTCATGTCAGAAAGTTAGTAACTTTAGTAAATTATGGATCAGCGCTGACTCGAGACGCGAACAGTTTAGAACGATTCAGTCCGATTTGGTGAACTGGTTCGACCGTTTCACTAAAAAGAACCGGTTCAAAAGAATGATTTGTTCGCAAACCGGACATCACGGACCAGAGACGGAGCGATTGCTAACAAACAAAGTTATATTTTACAGAGTTGTGAGAGCGCTGTCAGCGCGAGTTTATTGTGTTTGTATCTGAGAGTTCTGAATAAACACGAGTCCCAGTCACGCCGAGTCCGTCTTCATCCTTATTCTGCCACCTTTGTAACATGTACCATTACAGCTATCAAGATGAACGAGTTACGAGTAAGTGTTGATTGTAGCATTATTTTTAGATATTTTCCTATCATATGAAAAGCGTCCGTGACGCGCATTGAGTACACAGCGCAAACAAAGACACAACAGCAGTAATCGAATGTAATCCAGTTTATTGTGGGAATAGCTGGCTAGCCTAGCCGGATACCCTCACGCTTACCCCACTTCTGCTTAATCTCACGCCGCGTAAGGCGCCTCCGCTGTGGGCCAGATGCAGTACTGGGGGTCGGTGATGTTGAAGGCCGACCAGCCAGTGCAGCCCGAGCTTCGGCGTGCGTGAGGTTTATCTCTAAAGATGTTGCTCTGCTGATGTTGAGCAGAAACTCACGACTGTATGCACATTTTAGAAAAGATAGACGCTACGAGGACGTACAAAAACACTGACTCACAAGATAGAAAACACGAAAACACCGTTCTGTCGGGAGAGAGAGAAGCCGCAGCGTGTGCACGAATAATAAAGTTCTGTGTGAACTTGAATAATTAGCTACACATCAGAAATCACTGATCACAGATCAGAAGGAACTGAAAAAAGACTTCTGTTTTCATTTGTTCATCCAAACACTGAGAAACTGCCAGCATTCACTCGTTCACAAGCCATGATCTCTCGAGGACAAATATAGCGCTCGCAAATGCGTGCCAAATTCTCTGGGCGGAGGAAAGGGAGGTAACCGTTCCTGTTATGACGTCATAACAGGAAAATTCCAGATCAGCTCGTCTGGGCTGTCATTTTCTCAGAGGCAGAGAAAGACAGCCAGAACTCGGTTTACACCGATCAAAATTTCTAGCCACTTGGGGACAATATTCAGGCTAAGGGAACTCACATTAATGTTGAAAAACCTCATATAATGAAAATTTCATGCCATGGGTCCTTTAATATATACACTACCGTTTGAAAGATTGGGGTTAGAAGGTTTTGTTTGTTTGTTTGTTTGTTTGTTTGTTTGTTTTACAGGATGTCTCTTATGTTCACCAAGGCTGCATTTGTTTGATCAACAGCAAACTAAAACAGTAATCTGCTAAATATTAATACTTATTATATAATATAATTATGACTTTAAAGTACTTTGTTCCTGGGATGACAAATCTGAATTTTCAGCATCATTACCAGTCTTCAATGTCACATGATTCTTCAGAAATCATTCTAATATGCTGATTTGCTCAAGAAACATTTCTTATCATTATCAATGGGGCTTGACATTAAAGGGTTAGTTCACCCAAAAATTAAAGTTCTGTCATTAATCACTCACCCTCATGTCGTTCCAAACCCGTAAGACCTTTGGAACACAAATCAAGATATTTTTGGTGAAATCGGAGAGCTCTCGGACCGATCCATAGACAGCGATTTAATAACCACTTTCAAGACATTGTTACAATAGTCCATGTGATTACAGCGGTTCAACTTTATTTTTATGAAGCGACGAGAATCCTTTTGTGAGCAAAAAACAAACCGACTACAAAAGTAAACAAACAAAAGTAACTAATTTATTCAGCAATCTCTTCTCGTATGCGCCAGTCTCCTATGCTGTTGACGTAGTGTAAACAGTGCAGCACTTCAGAGTTCTACGATAGAACGGCGGCTCACCATTGGCTAGCTCTGGTCAGCATCACACGCATGCGCCATGGTGCTCAGGTGAACAGTGTCGGCCAATAGTAAGCCGGCGTTCTGACGTAGCGCTTCGTATTTACTACTTCAAAAGAGTAGGAGACTTTATTTATTGAATAAAGTCGTTATTTTTGTGGGGGGGGGGTTGCGCACAAAGTATTCTTGTCGATTCATAGAATTTAGGTTGAACCACTATAGTCCCATGGACTATTGTAACAATGTCTTTACTACCTTTCTGGGCCTTGAAAGTGGTAATTAAATCGCTGTCTACGGAGGGTATCAAAAGATATAAAAAAAAATCTTAATTTGTGTTTCAAAGATGAACAAATGTCTTTAGGATTTGGAAAGACATGAGGGTGAGTAATCAACAATTAATAATAAACTTTAATGTTTGGGTGAACTAACCTTTTAATGTCAAGCCCTGTTGATGATGATAAGAAATGTTTCTTGAGCAAATCAGCATATTAGATTGATTTCTGAAGGATCATGTGACATTGAAGACTGGTAATGATGCTGATAATTCAGATTTGTCATCCCAGGAACAAAGTACTTTAAAGTAATTATTGTATTATATAATAATTATCAATACTTTGCAGATTACTGTTTTAGTGTGCTGTTGATCAAATGCAGCCTTGGAGAGCATAAGAGACGTACTAAATGAAAAAAAAAAACAGACTAACCCCAAACTTTCAAACAGTAGTATATTTTAGTATTTCAGTTTACTGCACTGGCAAGTTTTATGACTAGTTTTGAGGATAAACTTTTGAAAGCAAGTCCTGCTATTGCAGTACTGCTTCTTAAGTAAGCATTCTTATTTTACAGTATTTTTTTTTATTTTTATTATTATTCTTGAAACACAAGTCAAAGACTTGTCCAATTTTTGAATGTATCTAGAGCCCAGAATACACCAAGACTTATGCCTAGTTCACACTGCCCGATTTTAGTCCCGATTTTGACTCGCTGACAAATGCCGAAATCATAGGCAAATCGGTGCTTGTGCACGTGAGTGACAATGCCGCAGTGTGAATGATCAAAGACGCGATCAGAGAGAATCACAGATGAGTTGCCGACACCCGCAAGATATTTGGCATGCTAAATATCTGGACCTGTCAGCGATTCAAAATCCTGCTGTCTGACAAAAATTATACCGGCGATGACCTACAGCCAATGAGAGAGCAAGATGCAGGGCAGCAGGAGGTTCGGGGAGGAGTTATACACCAGAATATCAGTATTTTAATAGATATATTTACGATTATATCAAAAATAAACAAAGCACAAACATTTCCTTGACCAGCCGCAACAGCAGCACATTGCAAAATTATTTATTTACCACCATCTCTCTTTGCAGAACACAATCATTGCTCCCTATGTCACCCCAATCATTTCCTCCGCCATAATTTTCTTTTTCTCCTTTTCGCTGCAAATCAGTGCTCAGACAATTTGGATCGAAAGCTTTCTGCAGTCTATATTTTTAAGAACAATTCCAGTCTCTTGCGAGAACTCCAGTCTGACGCACGTGTGATCTTGCGTTGTTTCCTTGTCACTTCTAGCGTGCTTTGGTTGTGAAATGTAGTTTGCGGACGGGACAGAGTTGTCAGCGATTCTTCCTCTTAACAGTCATGCAATGTGAAACCCCCTGTCGCCGATCCATCGTGCAGTGTGAACACACCATGCTGGCCCAGATAGTCATGCAGTGTTAAAAAATTGTGCAGTCTGAACTCGGCATTAGGGATTAGCTCTTTAGACTTGGGCCAGTAAGTTAACACCTAGCAACCATTCAGAACACGTTAGCAACCACAAAGCGCTAAAAACCACACAGAACTGCATAGCAATGGACTGTCAACATCCTAAAAACACTTTCGTCTGAAGATATAAAAATCTAGTTACATTTGTTTTGTTAGATGATAAAAGATAAAGGCTTGTTAAAGAGACTTTAATTTTGATTTGCTGCATCCTAATCTGCTGAAAAGAATCCTTTGGGACAGTACTTCTTGTCACAGCTACACCAACAATATTTCTTATGGTAATAACAAAAAAGCTTTTAATTAATCCTCTGTTAGACTGATCATATTTAAATAAATTACCTGTTTGAGATGTCAGTAAGATTAATGGAACGACCAACAGACATACTATTTATGTAGATTGCATTATTGCTCTCAGTAAACTCAAGACCTCTCTAATGGGTTTTGCTCACCTTTCAGGCAGGGAGCCACAGCACCCAGAGAAGAGAGATCAAATGGGCCGGGGGTTATTTCACATCAAGAACTGGACCTTGGAGTCTTTAGCCTTCCTGTGCATTGGGGTGGTAAATTACTGGGACAGGTACAGGCTGGTTTACTGCTTTGTTTCCAGTCAAGCCGGTTTCCAAACACAGTGTCACTGGGACTGCTTTAAAAAGGCATTTAATATAAATGATCTGGCATTGATTGTGATGGATTGGCTATGCAGGGACACCTTGCCTTCAAGGGCACAGAGGGATAAGCCATCATTCTGGATTGTACCATCCCAGTAGGTGTTTTGTGAGTCCAATGTCACCTGCACCTGTAATTACGCATCATACAGTTCTAAGGGATATGACAACAGGTTCTTCCCCCAAAGAGTCAAATAATGCACTTAATAGGTGTCCTTTAACATCTTTATAATGACATGTACAGTCACCCCATTACTTTCAATGAGAAGCCTTTGACATCAATACATTTTGTCTGCATGAACAAATTTTTCACAATAGCCGTACAATTTTAATATAAAATGTGTCATTGATTTTTCTACTCATTTAATAAGGTGCAAATGCATTTGAAAAAGCAGGGGCGATGATACTTGGGATTTAACTTTTAAATTGAAATCTGATTTAAGTTTTTCTCTGAAAGGATTATCTTGTTAAACAACTAGAAAATAACTTTGAACCCGAACAGAGTTTATAAGTGACCACTGGAAGTATATTTGGACCTTCAGTCACAACAAACCATGCAACATTAACGCTTTTGAATTTGAACAGGTCGATCTGTGACGTTTTGACGTCTGTTGGTGAAATATCATGAGCTTGCGTTCCCGGTCTCCCATGCTGGCATCTATATTAAGGACAGGGTTGGGGATTAACGGAATACATGTAACAGCATTACATAATCAGGATACACAAATCTGGTAAATGTATTTCATTATAGTTACTTAAAAAAAACAAAGTAATCTGATTAGAGTTACATTTTGTACAAAAAATTCTATCAGGATTTCAAGAGTTTATTCATTAGTATTTTGACATAATGCTACATTGATAGTAGTGATGCGTGGATTGCGGTTTTATCTGTGGAGACTGCAGATAAACTGCGGGTCAAAATTCCAATTAATTGCCGGTCGGTCGTCGGTCAATGAGAGATAAATCGTTAATGTGTTGATTTTAATAAAGACACAGAGCTTTCATTTCACAGTATGCATCACTCTTTTAACTTTGTTTTCAACAACGTCGTCTCTTCAATGAAAACCAATTAAGGAAAACATGATTTATATTTACAGTGAATCCGGATGATGTTAGAACTGATCTGTGCATCTCTAATTGACAGCTGGTTCTGTTGCAAGTCATGACTCAAGTGAGCCTACTGGTTCATGCGCAATCATTCTCCTGAATATTGCTTTTTACTTGACTTTATTTACATATTTGACCTTGAAGGAATCCAAATGTAATCATATTACATTACTTTCTTATTGTGGTGCTTGGATTACATTACTGAATACTTTTTTAAAGTAATTTGTAACTGCAACCAAATACATTTTTAAAGTAACCCTCCCAACTCTGATTAGGAAGTGAATAGAACGCAAACTCTGGTGTGATCACAGTTTTATTGGCTAACCAAAAGGTGGAAAAAAAAGTCTGTGTCAGATATTGTATACTGTTTGACTACAAACATTAAAAAAAGTATGTTCTATATTCTGTAGTGTGGATGAAATCTGGATGTAGCAGCTGCCATTGTCATGACCTACAACTCCTCTCCAGTAACGAAGAGTCCATTGGATGCCCACATCAGAATCTCGTAGTACACTCTAAAAAAATGCTGGGTTAAAAACAACCCAAGTTGGATTGAAAATGGACTAACCCAGCGATTGGGTTGTTTTAAGCAAACATTTAACCCAACCGCTGGGTTAAAATTAACCATTCACTGGGTTAAAACCCAATTGCTGGGTTAGTCCATTTTCAACCCAACTTGGGTTGTTTTTAACCCAGCATTTTTTAGAGTGTAGGTCACTATTACTGAATTCAATACTACTGTCTTCACATACTGTTTTTGTATACTATAGGGAAGTAGCATATTCGGACGGGTGCCACTTCATCAAAGCAAAACATCTAAAGAACTGATAGACAGCTGATACAATTTCACAATTAAATTCTTAAGAAATAAACAAGAAAAAATTGAGGCCACATTATAGCCAGCAAAATTAAGATAATGTGAGAGATAAATTTAGATGTAGTAAATATTTAATTGAAAGCAATGTAGTGTAAAGATAAAAAAAAATGTATATCTACGTATCAATATTTTGTTATGAAATACCTATGAGCAAACTAAGACCATATGTTGTTTGTATGTATCAGGTAAACCCATCCATTCAGTATTGTTGCTTAATGGATGTGTATTAACTAACTCATACAATGATTTACCAATCAAACATGGGCTCATTTGTCACCAAAGAGTGAACAAACCAAACATAAACAATCCAAAGAAACCGCCCTTAACTTTCAGGTCACTTTGGCTGACCCTCAGTTGTACTAGCAGTATTGCTGAAGTGTGATCTTTCTCTGTGTTTTGGCTCCAGTGTGCTGAATTTCAATAAACACAGCAAAGTGACCCGGCAGGACAAACCTGCAGACAGTGTAATAAGGCTCTGTTAGGATTAATGAGCTACCCACGGCATTATTTGTTATGTTATATATCTTATTGATTGCGTTGTCTTTGATCTTTGCATGGACTTTCTCGCCAAGCTCTGGTAGGGTTTGTGTTCTTGGTAGACACCGAAGGTTGAGTGGGCAAAACATGCAGAGCATGATCTCCTTGAGGGCACCGGGGCAAGACATTCGTTTAGTACATTAAGAAACTGACAAAAGAAGGCATCATAAATGCTCCTGCAGTGTTCCAATTAAAATGAGCGAGGGTGTCTGTGAAGTGTAAATGAGGAATAAGTTGTGTTTTCCATTACATCGTAATGAAAAGTCAATAACAACGATTTACTTAGCAGGGGGAAGTTCATAATGTGATAAAAAAAAAAAGCATGCAGCTTTGGATCAGCAGGCAAAAATAACAAGCAAGTAAATGTTTGATGCAGTAAGGAAGGTTGTATCTAGCTGTTGCCAATGTGAGCTCATTAGTATTCATACATTAGGTCTGGTGGTAGCATACCTACATTTTAGCACATTTGCATAGACATTAGCCACGTGGACGCCTTTTGTTTCAATCGGAAATTAATTAATTCAAATTGATAAATCCAAACCCGTTTACATGAATGCTAAATATTTGTTTGCTAAATAAAGTGATCAGGTTGATGTGCGAATTTAAATGTCACAAGCTTCAAATTGACACGCACACTGCACGCAAAAATACAGTTTCCCGCTGTTTGCGCATACTATTCTCTTACATTTCTTCTTTTCTTTGTTTTAAAGAGCAGACTTAATAAGTATCTATGCCGGGTCCTAATTAGGAGATGACGAGCACATGAACCGTTATGCCGTGCTGCTTATATTTATCAAGCAGTAAAAAAACACCCTTTCTGCTGCCAAAACAAGGCATCTTTGGATGAGCATACGAAACAAAGACTGGTGGGCCGTTGTTCTCCTCCACTTCACAGACGGTGAGTGGAAGGAGGATTTTACAATGACACAATAATCATTTATGACTCTTCATATTCAACAACAACAACAGCTCGATGCACGTGTCATACGTCTTTACCAAATTTCCAAGTCATTGACCATGTGCAGTACTTTCCAGTTTTCAATCCGATCAAGTGTTTATATGTCCTCTCGATCGGATTAGAAAAGGTTTAGAAATTTTAATCGGATTTGGCCAATTCATTCCGTTTGACGTGGTTACATATGACTATTTTATTCTGACTGGGCTTCTAGTCTGATTGCAATCAGATTGTTAGGGTCTATGTAAACGCAGCTAATGAAATATCATAAAATATCAACACGATGACAGCATCTTTAACACAAACTCTCTAAAAGGTTCTGGACATTTCTTTCCTGACCAGTTTATTTGTAAAGATTAGCACATATTTGAAGGTCAATCTATTAATATTGCTCACTTTAGAGTCTATGCAATATACAAAATGTGTAAATGTAATAACTAGATTAAACTGGTCAAGTTAAAATATCATGACAGATACATCTGGTTGCAGTCTATAAAGAGATGTGGAAAAAACAGCCCCCTAATTGAGCATCATTTAACTTGCTTGCATGGTCAGTGCGATTGCAAATGACACGACATAAACAAGAACTGTCAAACAATTAAAATCTGTAAACAGCACAGATGGGTTAGTAATAGCTGACTGGCTATCTGAATCAATCTTCAGAGCCTGGTCTAAAAGCTCAGAGAAAATTAAAGGGATAGTTCGCCTAAAAATCCCATTTCTGTCATCAGTAACTCACCCTTCATGTCATTCCAAACCATATTAGATTTCCTTAGCTTTTAATGATAGAAGTGATTCACTAATGAATTATTACTCCAAAACTGCAGCTCCAGTTTACAAATCCAGCTTGAATGATTTGCTTTGTTATCCACAGAAGCAAGAAAGTCATACAGGTTTGCAAAAACATGAGGGTGAGCAAATGATGACAGAATTTCCATTTTTGGTTGAACTTATACTGTTAAACTCTTGACTCAGATAATGAGGTGTTTGTTTGATGCTGAAAGGCTGGTGCAGTCTGGATTCCAACATAAAGAGATTGCTCATATCAGACTGGATTGAAAATGTGGAACACTTTAAACCCTCATAGCTAGTCATGATAAGGAAAATCCTTCTTGAGAGATTTTCCAAAGATCGACATCATGAAATAAAGCTTTCAACCCAAGTAAAGAGTCACAGAGAATTGTGGTAAAGAGCGAGAGATTCAGAAAGAGCTGAGGCGGGAAAACAATGCAAACGAGCGTATGAATATTAATGAGGAAACAAAGGCCTTTTGAATGCCTGTATTCCTGTAGTGTATTTATGATGAATGAGGGCCTCAGTGCAGTGTGTCAAGGTCTCCTGACCGACAAATAGCAGGCTAATGACAAATCTCAAAAACATATGCTAATAAAGCTCTTACAATGCATTGCAATCTTTGACCTTTGGGATATAACCCAAAAGGGCAACACGAGAGATGCTAAATTCCAAAAACCAACTGCAATTTATTACAATGAATACATTTTTGATGTGGGTTATCATTGAGCACTGGGTAATCAAACATCACAATGTTACAAACATACTCTATTGAGCCAACACAATTTAATGTAAATCTGATTTGTTGCCCTATGAATTGCTTATATAAATAATATTTAAGTAACATCTGCTAAACACATATAAAAGAAAGTTTCTGGGGTAAATTCCATTGTGCTTTTCTGTGTAATGTAGCCAAGTTGATTGCTTTATGTTAGCCAAGAAAGTAAAGCAACAAATGGGCGTCTGTTGTCTTTCCTTGACAACTTGAAAACTTATGTGAACAACCATTGACATCCTGCTTATCTCTATCTCTATCTCTAATATAAAAAATATATCAAAAAAATATTAGATGAGAGAAGCTAAAAAACAACTAGAAATTTAAAGGGGCTATATGCAACTTTTTCCCCAAAATAAACGTAACAATAGCCTTTTTATTTTACCATTTATGACTCAAAGATCTCCTGATGAGCATACTGACACCTTGTCCGCTCACAGTGGGTGCACCTATAAGCCTGTATCCTATTTTTCATATTTTCTGGCGGGTCGTCTTTTCCCGCGCTGTCTGCGGATGTGACGTCACCACCACTGCGAGAGCCAGCAGAAAATGAGAGCAGTTCTGTTTTTTGGCCACAGGTGTCAGTCGCGAGTTTAAATTTCAGAAAAACGCATATAGCCCCTTTAAACTATAAGTGCTGCCAGCTTACTGAAATAAAATACATTTAAGTTGAAGTAGCCTATTAAAATGACTACAACTGAAATAAAAACAAAGCTTGAAATTGAAAATAGAAAAAAGTAAATTCAAAATATTAATAAATACTCTAATCATTTCCCTTTTGGTCAAAACCCAGTGTTGTTGTTTTTTTTAAATCATTAATTAAATCATTGTATTCTTTAGTCTCAAGACTCAAGGGCAGAGTTTAGACTCAAGGCATTTATGTAGCCTAATAAAAGCTAATAAAAGTATCAATTACTGAAAAATATTGACAAGACAACTGCATGCGCAAAACCAAAACCAAATATTCTGATTGCACCTTTAAAGGCTTAATACCCTAAATCCCTGCTTAAACCAGATTCTCAAGCTTTCCCGACTCTCTTCACACCTTCATTGCCTTCAGTAACCAAGACCTAAGTACCAGGCCATCATTAGTCTGCTGAAACATAGACTAGGTTTGATATTAACTTAGTTAATCATGTCATACCTCAACCCAACACTCTGAATCCCAGTCGGATATAAAATGTCTGTAATAGTATTCTTAATCTTTAGCCCTGGGCTTGAGTGAGAGATTATTGTATCCTGAGGGGTCACCGTCACACCACACCAGGGCAACAGACAGGGTGACAAGGACCCCCATTCCTCATTGCATTTTTTCCCCCTAAAACATGGGCTATGCATTAAGTAAAATTAGTTACAATTAAAAACAAACAAGACAACATGTACCAAGAATTCCATCTTTTTAAAGTTATTTGATTTGCTCTCTGGTTTCAAAAACTCATTGTTTCACCCCTTGGTATGGGCGAACAAAAAAAAACCCAATAAAACCGATTCTCACTGTAAATAGCAGAGACTAAGTGAAAGAAAATGCATTGATGACCTCTGGGTTATACATCACTTTCTGCCCTCTCTTCTGACATCTGATCAGTCAAGACATTCATTCCATTCAAGATCAGCACATTCATCTCCTACTTTCAACATCTTGCTGCTTCCTCTGACCTTCTCCAATGCCTTTCTTCTGGATGTTTGGAATTATAGGTTGGCATTTAGTCAAATACCATCCAACTTTTTTTTGCCCAGAACAATCTGCTTAACCTCAACAATCTGGGTTCAATAGTGGTTGCTCGACCAAAACTGCCTTTCTCTCTTAGTGAGTGAAGCATTTACAATAGCTTTCCTTTTGATTTTGATTCTCCTGGATCTACCTAGAGAATTTGACACTGGTAACCATCAAATGCTCCTATTGGGATCCTAATTTGGTCCATTGATGTTCCTCATTTGCTTGTTGTATTGGACACTCCAACTTACTCAAACTAAAATCTTATACCTCTTTCCTTTGTCTCTTTGTCACCAAGATCCTTAAATTCACATCTACACTGTTAGACATGTATAAGAGATTTTACTGTAACTTACTGGCAACACTGTTGCCAGTAAGTTACTGTATTTGAGATTTACAGTACAATAACCGCATTTCAGTTTACAGTAACTACCTGTTACTGTGATTTTGTAATACAGTACCGTTACTGTAAACGTTGGTTAACAGTGCATGAATCCTAGTCCTATTCAATCATTAATACTTACTGAATTACATTAATTCTTACATTAATCTGTCCTACAGAAGTAATCCAAACAGACACAATTATTATGAAATATAAAATTCTTTATTTAAAACATTTTAAGTGCTTTAACTTAAACATGTAAATGTGTGGAAAAAGTTCACTTTAAAACATCCTCGAATCAAATCTTATTTTCAGTGCTTTCAATATCACTTATTTTACATTTTATTTACATTTATGCATTTGGCAGACGCTTTTATCCAAAGCAACTTGCATTGCATTCAAGATACACATTTTACTTTATTTTATTTTGTCAGTTCTTGTTAGTTCCGTCGCGTCGCTTCACTCATGTTGCAAGCGGCAGAAGTTGAAAGGTGTGTTGGACATCAGCTGTGGCTGGATGCAACCGATCGGCGTGAGTAGCCGCGTGCAGGCGGGGAGGAGCTGCAAACGGAGACGTGAAGTCTGACACTTTCTGCTTCCCGCAGTGACGCTTGCACTGTGTTTGCACACTTTATCAGCTGAAGTGAAATAAATGCAATATTTGTCAATACACAGATGTTTCAGAGACATTTTTTGTCATGTAATACTTTATGCACTGCTTAACCCTCAGAGCCCGACGGCATCGCCCACGACGTCACACGGCACCTCCGATAAATATCTATATTATTTAATGAAACTTTTATCGATTTTCTTACCGTTTTTTCCAGCAGAAAGCTAACAAGCTAGCCATCACGGGGGTGTCTTTGGTGTCTTTGTAGCCTTTACAGAAGGTTTTCTATCCAGCCTGGAACATGTGCATCTTTTTGGAGTTGTTCAGCAATAAATCAAAACGCTTACATCCAAGATATATCCACTTGATGTCCATCATTTATAAATTTTCCGTCATTTTTGCCGCTAGCGCGATGCTAGCTGCCATTTTGGATGAGGGTTTGACCAATGACAGGCTGATCCGTCATCCACGTTGGTGTGCGTCATTACGCATGAATCACAGCTCTGTTATTGTGGATAGAGAGAGAGACGCACGGCTGGTGTTGAGGATAGAGAGAGAGAGACGCGCTGCAGTTTTGTGGAGAAAGTTTGAGAAGAAAGTTTGAGGAGAAGTTCCTGATAGGAACTGTTTTGAGGCTTGGCACCAGTAAATATCCAAAATCCAAAGAGGCCAAAAGCGCCTGGACTTTTTTTGGAAAAATGTAAATAGTTTTGGTTCTGTATAAGTTATCATGTTTATTCCTGAGTTCCAGGACTCCAAAGACTTGAACAAACTGTTTTCCAGAGGAAATATGCTTAGCTTTTATTTATTTGTGTGTGTTTTCAATAAATATTTGAGTGATTCAATTTCCGTTTTATGTTTTAATTTGTCTTTATTAGAGCTGCAACTAACGATTATTTTTTCTGTCGACTAATCTAACGATTATTTTTTCGATTAGTCGACTAATCTAACGATTATTTTTCCGGATTAATCTTATGATTCTTTTTTACTGATTATTGTACTTCAAAGAGGGTAGTGAATTTGTATATTATTTTAACATGAAATCAATGAATGATGACAATATTAATTGTATTTCAGGAAGGGTAGTGTACATAGTAGGCTATGCCATTTTATAAAGAAATATATGAACACAAGAAGCTTTTTAAACATAATATATAATGATACTATTCATCATAAAATGTATACAGAGTAGGCCTAATTAGGAAAAGTTGTTTACTATAGTAGTTGAGTATGATTTACTTATTGATTTGTGTCAATAGTAAACGAAAATGCACTTGTATTTATCTGCAAAAGGTTCACATACAGGAGCTTTCAGCATAGTTTTAATATAGTATAACTAGTTGTCTATTTTGAAGATACATGTGCATAAACAACGACTAAAGCTGCCAGAAGTTTTAGCCCAAACTTCAAAGACACATTTAAATGATTAAAGCTAGAGGCATATCTTAACTTTAATGTTACTTTAATCATGCAAACTACCTATATACAGCATGTTTTATGCATATGTGTTTGGGACAGAGCGGAACCAGGTCGCATTAACAGGAGATATATGCAGCCCATAATAAATAAAAGCACGAGACGTACTGGGGTCGGAGAAGAACACCGGAAAATGTGACCGTCTGTTGCAATACACGCGCCACGGTTCAGCTGCGCGAGAGAACACTGGCAGCAGGGTTGCCAAGTTTACACAACAAAACCCACCCATTCGTTACTCAAAACTAGTCCAAAACAAGCCCAATCGCGTTTCGGGGAGGTTCTCTGGTAAACATCGCGTTCGGGGGGTTAAATATGTGTGTTTTTTTGCAGGGCTGCCGACTAAAATTCTCATTCCCGGGGCTAAATATCACATAATTGGGATCGCTTCAACCCGCGGACATGAGACACAGCCCGCGGCAACAGTGTAGAAGTAGCCCAATTCTGCGGAAAAAAACGGGACTTGTTGGCAACACTGACTGGCAGTGTGAAAGCTCCCGCTCTCCACGCGCACAGCACCTGCTCTGCCACCGCGCGCAATGTGAAACCGGCATTACAGAGCGAACAAAGCACAGTTTTACTCGGCTTCTGTTTAAAGTACTCCCACACTTTTGAATGTCGCGGTCTGGCTTTATATGATAAATGATCATTTTCACTATGCCCGGGAGCAGAAGCTGCCATTATTCTAGATCTTCTGTTCCATTCTAGAACGTAAATAATGTGCCGCCGACGCGTCGACGCATTTCACGCACGTCGTTGCAGCCCTAGTCTTTATGGTCCCATAACTTATTTTACATTCAGGTGACATCAATGCAACACACATATACTGACAGTGCAACTTGTCTTAAAAAAAAAGAGGTGTGTCAATTGTCTGTGCACAACAGGGTTGATGTTTTACAAGCTTTTTTAGTAAATAACACCAGGCGGAAAATTAATTGTAAAAATACCCTTAGGTCTTAAAGGGTTAATACAGCATGTGTTTGTACAAGAATAAAGTTAACATACAAGCCTAAACTATCAATGAAGTGTGGGTCTACGTTTTTCATCTGTTTTATTTTGATAAACATGACAATATAACATTGCAACTACATGAAAAGAGGTTTAACTGTTATAAAAAACAGATTTGTGCGCATTAGAGGAACTGAAGGTTTTAGAATAAACACGAAACACATGTGATCGCTGTCATGCGGAGAATCTGGCCAATCGTGGAACAGCTGTGTCATCATTAAAGTCCGTGCAGTCGCTCTGGAGAAACTGCACCGGCTGTATTAGCCGACTGCTCTCGAATCACTCTCGCGGTGCTTTGATGCCAAACGTCACTGTCACGTGGCGTCGGCGCTGTCTCAAGTCAGACAAAATTAAGTACCGACATGACGCCCTGTGTGAATGCAGCGTAAGTGTCTGTGTATTACATATCCTATTAAAAAAGTGTCTCACCTAGTCCAAGTTTTTCCATTCAAACTCCATTAGGTGGCGATGGAAGGATGACACTCTGTTGTTGATTACAGTTGTCTTCCTGTTAACAACTTCCCCGGTCTTCCGACTCACTCCGGTTTTGGTGGTGCATCTTGTTCCCTCCTCTGGGTTTTTCCTCACGAAAAAAACTTAAAGCAAGAGAAAATTAAGAGAATAAAGATATTTTAAATTTCATCACCCTTAGTGCCTTTGCTTTAAATGTTTTTGGTAACACTTTAGAATAATGGTCCGTCATTAAACGGATAGTTCACCAAAAAAAAAAAAAAAAAAAGTACATTCTGTCATTTACTCGCCCTGTAGTTCTAAACCTTCCTTTTAAAGAATGTTTGTAACCAGACAATTTTGAGGCACCATTAACTTCCATAGTAGGAAAGAATTACTATAGAAGTGAATGGTGCCTCAATCTGTTAGGTTACAAACATTCTTCATCTTCTTTTGTGTTCAGAAATGTATTCAGGTTTGCACTTGAGCAACATTATTCTAAAGTTTTGCCATGTTTTTTTCATAAATTATATTTAAGCTGCCAAAATCATCCAAAAAGTGTCCAGGACTGCTTAAATTCCAGAAAATAAAATTATATTCTGTCAGTCCTGGACAAAAACAGTTTTCTGTGTCTGACTCTGATCTGGGGCTGGGCCATGTGACACAGGTCCGGGAACAGAATGATTAGTTCATCTTTCGAGTCTCGAGTTCGGGTTTGAGTCTTTCGTTCTTCCTGTCAGTCCCATAGAGTCTATGCTGTCAGTAGCGGAAACAGAAAAGATTCGTTCTTTCGAGTTCGGGTTTGAGTCTTTCGTTCTTCCTGTCAGTCCCATAGAGTCTATGCTGTCAGTAACGGAAACAGAAAAGATTAGTTCTTACGAGTCTTTCGGGTTTGACGTTTGAGTCATTCCACGTGACTTGTCACTGTATTGAACACTAGTTCACAACCTTTTTACTAACAAGCATGTAGTTATTTTTTTATTTTATTTTTATTTTTTTATATATAATTCTCAGTTAATATCAGACATATACAAATATGGGAAATATATTGACTATTCAAGTCTAACATCACAAATTCAAGTCAATTAGACTATTACTCATTTTGAATCAACTGTATTTTATTTTTCTCTATTGAGTTATATATATAAAAAAATGTTTTGTCCTTGTGTTATTAATGAATAAAAATCAGTTTAAAAATGTTACCTAAACCTTTGTAACATAGCTTATAGGCCTATAGCACCTATACAAAAACATATTACACACACACATATCTATCTATCTATCTATCTATCTATCTATCTATCTATCTATCTATCTATCTATCTATCTATCTATCTATCTATCTATCTATCTATCTATCTATCTATCTATCTATCTATCTATCTATCTATCTATCTATCTATCTATCTATCATCTATCTATCTATCTATCTATCTATCTATCTATCTATCTATCTATCTATCTATCTATATATGTATGTATGCGTGTGTGTGTTTGTGCTATATGATTCAAAATGAGTAATAGTCTAATTGACTTGAATTTGTGATGTTAGACTTGAATAGTCAATATATTTCCCATATTTGTATATGTCTGATATTAACTGAGAATTATATATAAAAAAATAAAAATAAAATGAAATAAATAACTACGTGCTTGTTAGTAAAAAGGTTGTGAACTAGTGTTCAATACAGTGACAAGTCACGTGGAATGACTCAAACTTCAAACCCGAAAGACTCGTAATAACTAATCTTTTCTGTTTCTGTTACTGACAGCATAGACTCTATGGGACTGACAGGAAGAACGAAAGACTCAAACCCGAACTCGAAAGAACGAATCTTTTCTATTTCCGCTACTGACAGCATAGACTCTATGGGACTGACAGGAAGAACGAAAGACTCAAACCCGAACTCGAAAGAACGAATCTTTTCTGTTTCCGTTACTGACAGCATAGACTCTATGGGACTGACAGGAAGAACGAAAGACTCAAACCCGAACTCGAGACTCGAGACTCGAAAGATGAACTAATCATTTTTGTTCTTTCCAGTACAGATTCAGCGTAATGCGCATGCGCGGTCAACACAAAATGAACGAATCACTCTCTGAGACAACTCGGTAGTCCCGAGTCATATTAAAGATTTGTTCAAAATGAACAAATCGTTCATGAACGACACATCACTAACAAAGAGGGGTAACGTTACTTACCGTTGTATGAGTTCCAGTGTCGCACAGCACAGGCAGGCTCCTGGTATTCATATCTAAAATGTAAAGTAAATAATGTCAATCCAAATGTAAACTTTGCTTGTTAACGACGTTATTTTTGCAACTAGTGGCCAACGTTAATTTACTAACTAACGTCGTCCTAATGTACGCTTAATATGCTCGATAAACAAAATCTTCATTGTATTGGTAAAGTTAATTCAATAAACTCACTAACGTTAAGTCTTTTTAAAAATAAAACATTAGGTTTACGTTACCTCAGTTTTAGTACCAAAGCTGAAGCAAATGATGACCTAACGTTATGTAAAGTAACGTTATGTTGTCCGGGCCGTGAGCTCTCTCCTCGGGCAAAACTTACGACGCTGGCTGCACTGGTTCCTAATCTAATTCAATAAACTCATTTTTTTTTAATAAAACATTAGGTTTACCTCAGTTTTTAGCAGCAAAGTTTAAGCAAATGATAACCTAACGTTATGTAAAGTATGTTGTCCGGACTGTGAGCTCTCTCCTCGGGCAAAACTTACAACGCAGCACCGTTTCCTAATCTAATAAAATAAACTACTTTTTTTTTTTAAATAAAACGTTAGGTTTACCTCAGTTTTTAGCACCAATGCTGACAAGCTAAAATTGGGGTGCAGACAACCGCGGCTAGTACAAATCACACTTACCTTGCTTGTTTGCTGTTCTCACGGGGGATGAAAAAATCTTCGCAGGGTGTCCGGACACAGCTCATATGTTCTCTGGAACCGTGAGCTCTCTCCTCGGGTGAAACTTTCAACGCTGCACTGATGGTTCCTAATATAAATCTAAAGCAAATCCTGTCGATCCCAATTGTGCCAAAGAGGCCGTTGTGGTAAATACAGTATTATACTTTATTTTTTAGAAATACAGGAAATCACTGTATTTGGTGTTTGACGTCATTGAAAATACCCATGATGCAACGGGAATTACAGTTATTTACTGTAAAGAGAATTTACAGTATTATACTGGGTGATATATAGTAAATAACTGTACAAATTACAGAAATGTCTAACAGTGTAGTTGCATCTGTACTTTCAATGTGTTTTACCAATCATATCTCATTGCACAGATGTCGTGTATTTGGTTGTCTTCCTAGTCTTTCCACAAAAAATGCATTCAGAAATGTAGTGTATACATCCTGTACTCATAATGAACCTATCGTAAAACATTTTCTATTTGCTGATTTTATGGAGCAGAGAGGTGTGAGTTACTACACTCTGAAAACAGAGGTATTTAAGTGAGTAGAACCTCTGACCGAGGTGTTTCTGTATTCTGTTATTCAATTTTCTACTGTAATTTATTTTCGACTCGTATAGATGTTTTTCCTTCCCTTCCCAGCCTTGATCTCTGATTGCATGTGGTAGTTAGGTTTAATGAGCTGATTCTAGTGCAGAGAGCTAATTTTGTTAATATAAATGGACCTTTTAATATACAGTACGTAATGGTTTGTTGAACATTATGTTCTCAGTACATACCTCTTCTGAACAAGCATAACTGGCTTTGATCATGAATTTAATCACATTAAATGCAGTACAAACTGGAATTTGTCTGTTTATCTGTATGTGCTATAAGGCTCCAGTTCCTTTTTTTCACTCGTCAATGTCTACTTCTATATTGCTGATTTGTTGAATTCCGTTTCAGTACATTTTTTATTTTTTTTTTTATTTTTTTTTATGTTTTGTGCATGCAACATCTTAAGGAAATTTTTTCCTAAAATCGTGTGACTCAGGAAAAAACCTTTTAAAAGATAAAACACTCAATATAATCTTTGTATACTAACGTCCATAAATCTACACATTATCTGATTATTTTGACATAAAATTTATATCTGCTCTCAACAGATGGTAATATGCTGCCTATAATTAGCAAACACATGGCTAGGATCGTTCTATTTCTGCAAAGTAAAACTGACATATTTTCTATATATGAGCCAAAAATTAACATGAATCTGGCAATGGAGAAATAAGCTTGGCAGAGGCCTCTGTGGTAGTAGTGAGCTTCTGTCTGTTACTTCAGCTGTTTTTGTTTCCTTCACTTGTTACAATGATAATTTCAGGCAAGTTTACATATGTCACACTATAACCTTAATTGGTGTTTATTGATTATTTATTTCTATATAGTACATATTAGTGATGGGCAATTGCTTAATCGCAATCAATTGGTGTTTAATTGGTGTTTATGTATTATTTATTTATATATATAGTATATATTAGTGCTGGGCAATCGATTAATTGCGCTCATTAATTGTTTACATAAAATATGTGTGTACTGTGTATACACACTCCATGTATATATTTAAGAAGTATTTACATGTATAAAATGTATATATTTCAGAAAAATATGTATATATATATATATTAGGGATGCAACAATACAGTTAGTCCACGGTTCAATACATACCTCGGTTTTTAAAAACGGTTTTCGGTTCGGTTCGGTTTTTTGCTATTCTATTCTTAGGCGACAGGAACAGCAAGAGGTTAAGGAGATTTTTTGTTGCAATACTCTTTCTTTGTTTTACTTAAAAGAATTGAAAAACCTTACTTAAACTTTACTTTAAAAAAAAACCTTGTACACATTCCTAGTGTATTGTATAATATAAAATAAATACATATAAAGATTTACACTGGCAGCTCAGAGCTGTACAGCAGCATTTAAGTATGAAATTGAATGAATAAATGTAAAAATAAAACACTACATAGACTTCACTATAAAATACATAAATTCTTATTAAAGCTACTGTATTAGTTTTTCAGTCAAGAGCAGTGAGTGATTTTCTCGTTGTCTTTTGTTGTTGTATTAACATTAAAGAGATGAAAATTCTGTCATCGAGAAATGAATACAGGTTTGGAACAATATTAGAGTGAGTAAATAATGACATCATTTTACAGGTGAACTGTCCCTTTAAGGACCGCGTGTTCACTGCCCTGTTGTCAATTTAAGACCTGCGTGCATCTGATATACAGACACGATTGCGATTTTACTTTCCCTTTAGACATAACCGACTGTGTTTATGTTAACCTTGTGTGTAATTGATAGTATTAGCGCAGTAAAACTACTACTTAGTTCAGTAATCACGTGTTTGACAGGCGTTTAGTGCACGCGCTCGGAAAAGCGCAAGTTAAAACCGCGCATGCGAATGAACCGGCAAGGATTTAAAACGCATGCATACAATGCACATTCGTGATTGTGAATAACTATAGTGTTCCGTGAGTATAACTCTACCACTAACGTGTGATGTGAATGTATGTCGCGTTGTTCAGTATTGGGATGGAGGAAAATGATAGAATTTGCAGAAAAAATATTAATTCAATGCAAGACCGAAAAACCGCAATTCACAAGCTCGTATTGAACCGTGAATGCCGTACCGAACGGTTCAATATTATATTGAGAATTGCGGCATCCCTAATATATATATATATATATATATATGCATGTGTATGTTTTATATATACATAATTATACATAGTACACACATATATTATATAAACACAAACTTTTATTTTGGATGCGATTAATCGATTGCCCAGCCTACACCAATCAGGCATGACATTATAACATTACTTCCTAATATTGTGTTGGTCCCTCTTTTGCTTCCAAAACAGCCCTGACCCTTCGATGCATGGACTCCAGCAGAGCCCTGAAGGTGCTGTGGTATCTGGCACCAAGATGTTAGTAGCAAATACTTTAAATCCAGTAAGTTACGAGGTGGAAAGAGGCCACAGCCACCAGGCAATACCATGCCCATGAAAGGGTGTACATGGTCTGCAACAATGCTTAGGTAGGTGGTATGTGTCAAATTAACATCCACTTGGATGGCAGGCCCCAAGGTTTCCCAGCAAAACATTGCCCAAAGCATCACACTGCCTCCATCGGCTTGCCTTCTTCTCATAGTGCATCCTGGTGCCATGTGTTCCCCAGGAAAGCGTCACACACGCACCCAGCAACTACGTGATGTAAAAGAAAACCTGATTCATCAGACCAGGCCACCTTCTTTCACTGCTCCGTGGTCCAGTTCTGATGCTCATGTGCCCACTGTTGCCGCTTTTGGCATGAGCACCCTGACTGGTCTGCGGCTATGCAGCCCCATAGGCAACAAACTGTGATGCACTGTGTATTCTAACACCTTTCTATCAGAACTAGCTTTAAATTCTTGAGCAATTTGAGCTACAGTAGCTCGTCTGTTTGATCAGACCACACGGGCCGGCCTTCACTCCCCGCGTGCATTAATGTACCTTGGCCGCCAATGACCCTGTTGCCGGTTCACCACTGTTTCTTCCTTGGACCACTTTTGATATATACTGACCACTGCAGACCGGGAACACCCCACAAGAGCTGCAGTTTTGGAGACCCAGTCGTCTAGCCATCACAATTTGGCCCTTGTCAAACTCGCTCAAATCCTTACACTTAGCCCATTTTTTCAATTTCTAACACATCAACTTTGGGGACAAAATTTTCACCTGCTGCCTAATATATCCCACCCACTAACAGGCGCCATTGTGAATCAGTCAATAGACGTTTCTTGGCCAGAATAAGCTATAATATGCTCTAGATTTAATGTCTATATTAAAACTTGTTTTTTGTTTTATGTGACTGTCTTGTCAGAAGACAGCACAGATAGTTTATAAGAGGTCCCCATAAGCAAGAATAATTATCAGTATTGTGATAAGCATAGCACAGAATTCCTGCTGCTGAATACCAATGAGTATGGTCCATTGCAACCTGTCTAATGCTAATGGATCCTTTTTATTATTTTTAATTGTGTTTAAAGCTGTTGTAATGCATTTTCCTATTCCAGTTCAATATTACAGAGACAACCAGAAGATAGCAACAGGGCCGGCGTTTGCTATAGGCGAGCTAGGCGGTTGCCTAGGGCGACAAATTTGTTGGGGGCGCAGCCAGGCGCCCTCTAGTGGCGCCCTTAAACTTACTTCCCATTAAACATAGAATTAAAACAAGCGAAATAAAACATACTGTTTATTAAACATGATCATCCTTGGGCGCCCCCTCAGCCACACGTTTAATTACTTAACCTGATTATTAGATTGAATTGATAGTGAGTATTGTCGAGCACAGGCGTTCAGGCGTTAGGTCAGGCAAGTGCTCAGCACTGGCGCGTTCTTCAAAAATGAAGCGGTCTAAACCCTCGAGTGCACAGGGACGGAAAAAGAGAAAGGCAGACGATCAAAAGAAAGCCCAGTATAGAGGTAAGTCTTCTCATCTCAGCCATAAAGGTGTCAAACGAAATAAATTTACTTCGTATTATCGATATTATCAACTAATATTGGACGGCATTGGACGTTTCATTGCTGTCACTAAGCTATCACTAGCTAGCTGGTTATCTACATATTACTACGCATTTCACTGACAATAAGGAAATCCAGACGAGCCAAATTTTAATGCTGCCTCAATTTTGAAGGTGAATAGAAATGCCAGAAACAACTGTTCATCTTTTATTATTTAAGATAGGGATAGAGCTACAAGAACTTATATATTTTAATTTTGTAGTGGTAAGTACAGTGTATCCATAATAGCACTTTTGTTTGTAGAGGGTATAGTTAATCCAGTTTATGGGTCATAATTTGCTTAAGTGTCTTTACAGGTGCTTAAGAGAGTTTTTGCACAGTTTATGGAGTTAATATTTGGTAAATATCGTTGAACATTCTTTCTAGCATTTGTGTATGAACAATTTATTGCAGTTGATCCTTCAAGTCTTAATTTTCTTGATTAAGTGTTGGAGTGACTATAAAAGCATTCTTGTTTGTTCATCCATAGTTTGAGTCATAATTTGTTAAATATCCTCCAACGTTCTTTGTAGCATTTTGTATGTGCAATTTATTAGAGTGTATCATTTAAGTCATAATTAGCTTTTTAAGTCTTGGAGTAACTATAGGAGCATTTTTGTTTGTATAGTTTTTATAAATACTTAACCCATTTGTGCCCAATTTTTTCTGAATGGCATGTTCTGCTTTTATTTTCCCCAGGTTTTTGTATTTTTTCTTGAAAATCGTATTTGAATCTGTGGCAACTATAGTTGCCGGTGGGCAAATATGTTTTTATGCACCCCTTCAATGTCAAATATGAATAAGAGGAGAACATTTAGCATATAACTCAAAATAACTGCTTTCAACAGATCAGTCTTTATTCATAATCAAATTTATTATGTTTGACTAAGTATACTAAAAAACTATAGATCTGTTGTAAGATTTGTTTTGTTTGGATGATTCTAGAGACCTTCATGATTATGTTGATATATATATATGTCAACAAAAATACTTATTAGTAACATGAAAATATCCTTTCTTTGGGAGGGTGTGCCTTCGTTGTGCTCCCTGGAAGTAGGGGTATAGGAAGTTGGCAGTCTCATGTGACAGGAAGTTAATACTTTTTTTTTTTCTTGAAATCCTTTATTTGGTTGTCTGCTTGTGTGTCATTAAGATATAAAACATGGATAATATCTAGAAAAATACTTACAGAAGGAAAATGACAACTATACAATTAACAATTTAACAATTAAGGGGGGGGGGGGGGGGGGAAACTCAATCTCGCCTAGGGCAACCAAAGAGCTAGAGCCGGCCCTGGATAGCAAGCCGCCAATAGGTTGAATAACCCAGAAACATTTTGTCTCTTTGGCACTATCAAACATGTCACTATTTGCATCCAAACACAACAACAATGGCTTAACCGATGGGGCAATCTCACCAATGGCCGACATGGGGAGGTCAATCTGTTTGAAAACGATTGTTATTTTTCCAATTAAATGTAGTGACATAAATTACACACTTCAGCTACACAATAAGTGACTCACTAAGGTACAGTTTCCTTTAGATAATCTAGAGACACCTTTCCTGATTTAAACACAGGCCCAACCAATTACATTAGACACACACAGTCAACTCTAACCAGCATTTAGAGTGCACCTGCTCCAGGTGATCTGACACCTCTGGGTATCACACTTCTCTGAATAGCCTCCCATGAGGCAGAGTCCTGAGTAAGGTGCCATGTAAGGCAGAAAGGGAGAGGACACAAAAAGGAAGTGAGAGAACTCCACCTCTAATTGTTCGTGACACACGACACACAACACTTACTGTGAGACTGAGTCAAAAACCAGGACAGGAGGGAGGGATCTGGCCACAAGGAGTCTTTTATCTTTAGTTAATGACTGAACAAATATGCTTTGCCTTCATGCTCCCATCTTTTGTGGGTGTGGCTACCCCTCTGGGTCACTGTGTAGCTCTCTAATAAGCATCCTTGCACAAAAGCCCAATATTTGCTTGACTAGCGGGGCCTCTGGACCCTTGAGGAAATAAGCACGAGGGGCAGGGAAGGAAGGGGGTGAGAGGGTGGGGATGGGGGATTTAACTCTGTCAGATACCAACAGGAACAGATGGAGCTTGATAAATCCTGAAAGGAAGGCATTACCTGCCCAAGTCACCAAGCAGCCACAATTATCACAGGGCTTTGGGTTCATTGTCAATCAGAATGGCAGTTAAAGAGAAGCAGCAGCTGGGGCAGATGGTGGGGATCCAGCATGGCTGGGGGAGCAGCCATGGTCCAGTCCTTAGACAATCTCTCGCTCTCTCTCTTTGTCTCTCGTTCTAAATCTCAGAGCTGCTTGGTACACTACTGTTGATTACAAAAGAGATTTCTGGAGACGGTGAACCTGATTGGCCCGTGCTGTGTCATGTTAATTAAATGATGTTTGATATTCATGAGCACCCTATGCATATTGATCATTCCGTTCTCATTTATACATTACCCAAGGCTGTAACCATCATATTCAGATTAGGTTTGACCAATATGGGTTATTTTGATGCTTGATTAACATGGACCCATTACATGTGGTCCTCTTAATTATAAATGTATGATTACATCCATGCATTTGTCCACCTTGACTGAAGATAATTGAAAAATTAATATTCTAACGTGTACACACTCATTTTCACTTCTGTTGTTTTTAGAAACTCAGGTTGTTTGTTCATTTATTCTCCCTTGGTATATGAACTTTGCACAGGTCGAATATTCCCCCACTGTGAGCACAGTGCTATTAAAATATATACCAAACCCTCATCCTATTCCCTGAAACTCTACACCAGTTTTCCACTAGATTGTCTGTATGTGTGGCATACTATAGATGTGAATCTGGCTCACTCAAGGACAGTTGCTGAGTTTGTCTCCCAGTTTCCAGGCAGACTCCTTCTCCTTCGGTCTCTGCCAAAGCACACCAGTGCGTTTCACTTTCAGCAACTACTGCCATTCATCACGGGGCAGGGGGTACGAGTGGGTCTGGATCCCCTCCTCCCTCTTCTCATGGCTGGGAGCACAGTGTTGCACGGACCCCTTTACTCCCTGCGGTCTCCACGCTCCTATCCACAACTTTCCACAATGGACCCTGACTTCATTATGGGGGCCTGGCTTTTTCTTGGTCTCCAGACAGAGGCATCATTCCTCCTACTTTGTTACGCCACTCTCGGACTTTGTGTCTGGGACCAGCTGATAGCGAGGTCAGGCCCATCCATCTGCCAGGGTTTGGAGCTGTGATGCAGAGAGAGGAGCAGAGGTCCTCATTCAGCAACAATGCCCATTAACAATGCTAACAGAGTCCCGGCAAGGCCGGAGGAGGGGATGGGATGGAGTGTAAGGAGGGAGGATGGTTGTCACTAGGCAGATAATAAGATTGCTGTGATTCGATAGGTTTGCGGGACTGGGCGTTAAACGGGTCCTCAAGAGTCTTGGATTGTTATTGATTTTCTTCACTTGTGTTTGCTGCCAGCTTGTGAAGTTATGTACATGTGCAGAGCTCCTTCTGGGAAAATGGAGAGTAGACCTATTGGGGTTGGGATGGTGTTAAAATGACTAGTTGTTATCTGAGAACGTATATATATTTTCCCTAAGTAATAATAATTAAAGAAACGCAGGTGTTTCATTTTATCTAATGCAAATGACTGCAGATTTGTCAGAGTGAGGTGAGATAAGCAGCTGCTATTTTAGACTTGTTCTGTTGTGATTGGCAGGATTATGTGGACACAGTTTCCCCAAACTTTTATGTGAAACTCCATCAGGTTTTCTGCACCTGGCAAAACAGTATTTCAGAAAATGTAACAGGCACCTGTATTATTCATCACTGGTTCTTACCTGGTCTACATTTTTATAGCCTGAGGCACAAAAACTCATTTATACACCTAGGTCACATAATCCACAAAGCTTAAACTGGTACGCATGGTGCCCAACCCTTGGATTTAAGCCAAACGTGCTTTTCCTTCGCTCCTTTTGAAGAGTCACTGTTTTGCATTTGAAGAAAACCACAATGTCAAAGTTCATTTGGTTCTCTGCCAGGCCATGTCACATGCTAGGAGTAGAAAATGGCTTCTTAGTCTAACAATCACCTAGCAGCACTGAGTCACCAAAATATACGCATATACATGCGCACGCACACACACACATGCATGCAGAGACAGAGGCTTGTGTTGTGTCTGCTTCGCCACTTACTCGCACACACATACTAACACACACTCATACAGGATACCCACAGCGAGTGCTGATAATGTAGCAGGCATCTGAATAGTGGAGTCTGCTCCCTATTACCCACATAGCACTGCAATCATTTGCATGTGAAAGAGATAGTGGCCTTTAATGTGTCATCTAAAGTGGATGGATATTAACTTCAATTGTGATTATTATTTTTAAATTTCTAGCTTTGCAAGTGTCCAGTATTTTTCCTAAAACTTACAATCGTATATTCTTTCTGATATTAAAGCACCAATTGGATATTATTTACCTATTTACCCAACGTTTAATTTGATATTATTCATCTATTTTAAAGTCAACCTGAATCACCATTTGCAAGCCATCTTACTTTCGTAATGAAAAAGATTTCTGTCCCTCTTTCCAAAAAAGTGTTAGTATGCAATTCCAAATTTAGACTTTGCATTAGCGGAGACAACTTTATGGGTACTCTATTCAGTGCCTGACTGGAAATGATAGAGAATAATTTGATGGTGTATTATTTATTAGGGGTGTAACGGTACACAAAACTAAAGGTTCGGTACGTACCTCGGTTTTGAAGTCACGGTTCGGTAGCCTACAGGTTCGGTATAGCAGTTTTACAAACTTTTTATTTATTTTTATTAAACATTGGTTTACTGAAGAAAAAAAACTGTGTCTGTCCTTAAATTAGTTCAATTTTAACTGAACGTTTCTTAAAGATAATGCTGTAAACTATATAGGGAGCCCTTACTTGCACATTACTATACTATTAAAGGTTAACAACAGAGCGAAAACTATTTGCCTAAATTCAATTGCTATTTATTTTTAGATATAATAATCAACACTCAAATAACACATTATATGCAAACATGTAAACTTCACATAAGGCAGTTTTTGCATTAACTTCTAAATCTAATAATAAAATAGTTTTTTTTCTCCACTTCGTTGTTGAAATATAATCCTTTATACACAGTGGCTGTCATTTTCATGACAGATTTAAAACATAGGCCTACATTAAATAATCCAGACATCAGTAGTAGGTTAAGTAGAATTAATAAAGGCTAATATAGTGCATATATTTAGCGAAAGAGTTGATTTCTCTAGTGAACTTACAGCCTGTGGACACTGAATGACTTCTGAGGTAAATGTGATGCTACGTGACATTGTTTACAAGCTGTTTTAATATTGACATCTTTCCACGGTTGAAACACTGATTGAGTGATTACACGACATATATGATATGTTTCAGTAAGCTGTAATATATCCTCGACAGACCTTAAAGAGCACCTATTATGGCATTTAAAATGTTCCAAATATTGTTTTAGAAGTCCCTAACAACAGTTTTGCATGCATGCAATGACAAAAAAGACTTTAGTTTTCTTATAATATGCATTTATTTTTACCTGTTTTGACAGCGATTCTCAAATGATTCCTTTAGTGATTCACTTTTCAAAACCCCGCCTTTACGTGATGCTAATCTGCGGTGATTGGTCCGATGACCCAGTCAGTTGTGATTGGTATATTCTGTGCAGATATTTTCGGAAACGGAACGCCCATCACCATAAATAGTTTTCGGAACCTCTTAACTGGATTGAGGGCGCATTCGTCCTCAAGCTTTATTTGTTTAAATTAGCTCAAATGACTGTCAGATGTAAGTAATTACCATGTCAATCTATACATCATTTAAAAGATCTAAGAGTCAAGCTTCCATTTTTTACCTCTGTTTTATTCTCAAAGTCTTATAGTGACAGTAATTTGTTAATATGTGTCAGGAGTTATGAATATGAAAACCGCGTCGGTACCGTTTGATTGTAATATGAGCCTCAGCTGATCTCATTCATAAAAAAAACTCCTCTATTCTCCTCACGAAGACTCGCAACAAATCAACATCCTTCAGGGCTTTTAGTTCAAAAGTGTGCAGATGAGGAAAAATATTGATAGATTCTCATATGTCTGTGTCAAATTTCTAAACAGAGGAGTATTTTTTATTCAATACTTCCTCAAAATGCGCAGATGTAGTGTAATCATGAGCGATTGAGTCTCTTCATTCATACTGGCAGCCGGATGGCGCTCTGTGCACATGTAGTCCATATATGGTACAGACAGACGAAGAAGATATCATGTGCCGTAATAGAAGTCCATAATAAAAGCTTCCTGAGATCGCGAAACATGCAAATAGAGACATTTGAAGACTAATAAACACACAATCGCGACGATGTATGGTTTGTCTTCAAGCCACTTAGTCTTCAAATGCTCATCCTTGGGCAGATGAAAAAAGTTTGCTTTTGAGTCGCACTTCAGAACACAGCGTCTCGTCGCCATGATGTTTTCTAGTTTTCACTGGCGTCTTGGAGTGCAATAAGTGGGCGTATCGTATTCAAATAACTTGACAAGTTGACGTAATCTAGTCAGAGAAAAAGCTTCGGTCTTCTAACGATTCTTAAAAATGACTCCGAGTCGACTCTTACTTTTGAAAGAAAATAACTAGATATACGGTGCACTGTCATATTTCAAACTTTGCAGGATGTTTTTGTTCACTTAGATCTATGTTACACACTACATGAAAGGTACATTTCAAAATTCCATGATAGGTGCTCTTTAAGATGTTAATTCATGTTTAATCTTTAGGAAGAGATGATCTCGTTCACAGATGATAGCGTATTAAAGAGCGTCAAAATGGCATTTATCGTTTGAATTTCGTGATAAAATGGACTGAATACTTAATATGTTCGTGTGGGAACTTGGATTGAAGTATGTTCCGCACTTAAAACAAGCTGACTGCTAACTGTTAAAGGGGTGGTAAACCACGATTTCACTATTCTAACTTTAGCTAACGTGTAATGTTGCTGCTTGAGCATAAACAACATCTGCAAAGTTACAACGTTCAAAGTTTAAAGCAAAGGGAGATATTTGCTTTTAAAGAAATCAGTTTCTAAGAACTACAGCAAACGGCCAGTAGGCGACTACACACATTCCTCCAGGGTTGGTGACATCAACAGGCTCAATATTTACATAAACCCCTCCTCCGAGAATATTAAATAAGGGGGGGTGATGCCATTTTGTATCGCGGCGCTGTTGTGGTATAGTAGGCTGGAGTGTTGTTGCCGCGATGCCGAGGAAACGCTGTTATTTTCATCCGGATTGCAGGTCTGGGGTACTTGCTGTGTTCAGCCTTCCTTGGGACGGGGGTGCGTTGCGGAGCGTTTAACATACAGCATGTTATATGCACGTGTGTTTGAGTCAGCGGGGAATCAGGCGCGCGCAGGGCTCCCTGCAGCACATCTAACAGAGGAAAACATCCACCGTCTTCGCGATTTCAATACAGGATATGCACAACGGCTTGTCCTGAAAGCTGGATTTACAAACAGAAGCTGTTCACGGGCCACAACCTGTAAGTCTGATTTATTTTTCATCGATGTGTTTTCCTGTAATAGGTTGTAGCAAGGAAGTAAACAGATGACAACGCTGTTCTGCAAACCAGTCTGTTAAATGCTCATTCATACTTAACGTTATCCGACGAACACCTAACGTTACAAACATTAACGTTAAAATCTCAACAGCGAACCTGGCATTAGTGTAAATGATTCTTTGATTAGAGCTTTTATGTATTGTTTATCTACAGGCATGCTAAACATGCTTCTGTGTGTGATTTGGCTAACTTACTAGTTAAAGCCAGTGCTTAGTGTTTGTTTTGGGTTAGTTCTTGCGACAGATATTTGGCTATAATCGTTCTAAAAATACAAAAGTTAAAGTGCCATTCAGTAGCGATCACTATAGATCCGCAGTCTTTACTCTTGAGGACTGAACAGGTTCTGCTCGATCATCTTCACTCAAATGTTCTGGGTCTGATTCGGGCTCAGATTGGTATGGTTTTATTGACGCCGTTGTTTCTAACACTGACCAAAGCACAGCCTCCGGTAAGGGGCGTGACGTTTCCGACAACCGTGCACTGCGGTTAGCGAATCAGAACACACTAGGCCAGCTAACCAATCAGAGCCCACTGCGTATTTTTGAGGGACTGGCTTCATACAACCCGGAAAGCATCAGACCGTTTTACAAGGAGGGACAGAGCAGTGTAGAATAAAGGTCAAATATATGAAAAATAAGGCAATTTTTTTTAAAACGAAGCATGAACACATGTTACAGTGCACCCCACAAACACAGTCAAGCCTTCAAAAGAATGTGTTTTACCACCCCTTTAAAGATTGCATTCAGAACCGTTCGGTACACGCGTACACCAATCCGAAAGCACTGTACCGAAACGGTTCGGTATGAATATGTGTACCGTTACACCTCTATTATTTATAGTTAATTATAAAAATCCTTAAATGAATGTCTCTTAAATTTATCAACCCTCTACAATGCGAGGAAATCACTCACATATGCGAGTAAATCTTCACTCTGGGCGACTAATAATATCTATCATTAGCCATTGGCAAGTAAAATCTAAGCATTTATTAGCCAGTGTGTGTGTTAGAGGCTAAGAATAAGTTTAGCATAGATATATTTTCACTCGCTAAACACTCAGAGAAACAGAGTTAAATAAACTTAAATACAGGTCAAAATAACGGAGTTCATTTGGAATTATTCAGCTTTTAAGAACAAGCTGAAAATATGCCGGCTTCTCTGATAGTGGGCGGGACTAATGCACAAATGGCAATCTCATTGGCTGGTGCTCATCTATTACCGTCCCTGTTTTGATTTCAGCAAATCAGTTCGAGCGAATGCAGAAACGTGATTAATATTCATGAACCCAGCAGCTCATGTTATTAATAGTAGAATTAGTAGTAGTATTATTATTTTTTAACAATTATTATCTTTTTTTCTTTTACAGAAACACTGAATGAGCACCACCACCAGTTCAGTTCAGTTAAAATGACAAATATGCATTCATACATGATTAAGTTTAATTCTAATTACTAATGTTCAGTCATTAAATAGTGCTTGATAATCATAACAACATAACATAATGCTTGATTTGGTGGAATCATAAATATGTATATGTAGTGCTGTCAATTGCGATTAATCACCTCCAAAATAAAAATTCATGTTTTTATAATATATGTGTGCACTGTGTATAATTATTATATATATAAATACACACACACATTCATGTATGTATTTAAGAAATATGTGCATGTATATACTGTATATATATTTACATAATTTATTAAATGAATGTTTTATATATATATATATATATATATATATATATATATATATATATATATATATATATATATATATATATAAATATACACACAATTTTTTTCTTAAATATATACATTTATGTGTGTGTATTTAAATATACATAATAATTATACACAGTATACACACACATATAAAATGTAAACATAAACTTTTATTTTGGATGCGATTTAAATCACAATTAATCGTTTGACAGCACTAATAATGATATATAAAATAGTAGCTATATCAGTCTGGCGAGTAAACTAAAGAATTTACTAGCCAATATTCTATTGCCAAGGTGTGCGTAGAGGGTTGTATATTATATATAGAATTAGTCTTTTTTTCTCACAAGGTAAGTGTGTTGTTAGCAAGCTAACAGCGTATCCATTTTCATTAAGAAAGCATGGAGTCAACTTCATGTTGACTTACGTATTTTAAAGTTATCTTGTTAGAACTTTTTTTTGTCTCACTCAAAATAATGTTTCCATCTTATTCAAATGTACAACGCATCCACCAAAAGTCATTGATTAAGCCTGTTTGATGATATTTAAATGATCCCATATGCGCAGGTAAATTAGTAAATGGTGAATGCTAAGAATGATTGTGGTTTTGTCCTATCAGAGCCATCCTGTCAGAGCAGTAATTGACAGCCTAAGTGGGTCAGCTGAGAGGCCAGCCCCTGTTAATTTAAATTCCAAGACACTTCATGCATATTCATGAGTTCCTGCTGTTTTGTCTATCACTGAGCATCATACTTACTGCATAATTGTATTTGGAAACCCAAGAGCTGTCTGAGTGGTCACACCAATTCAAACACCACTGTATTATTTCATTACTTCCAACTGGAGAGAGGAAATAGACACTTGTGGCAAATGAGAAAAGAAAAATAGTCAACATTACTTATACCCACACTGACTGCAATTAAACCGCAACCCCTGAACAGGCAGCCATCAATCGTCAGATGTTAAGAAATGGGCAAAAACCTGAAACGTGCACGTAAAAGGCGCAGTGCACTCTGTGCAGTTATTGTGAACTCTGCTATTTTTTAGAACTACATATTTATCATTATAATTATTGTCCTTGGTGTGAACAGGTCTTAAGCCTTGAAATTAGGATATATTTGGACTTTCATAAAAAAGGCCAGGGCTAAAATACACTGTCATCACACCAAATATGTCATCAGAATGGCACTCACAATCATAAAGCCACTGTCTTATACCTCACAAAGCAATGCTAATATTTGTAATGCCTTTTTTTGTTTGTTTACAAAGTGATTTCAAAGGCATATTTTGCAGCAAGGTTTGTTGATGTAAATGCTGCATACCTTCACCATTAGCGGGTAATTGTGTAATTATGGGCTATTTTGGCTCTCCAAAACATACATTCATTTCCATTTATTAGGCCGTGTGGTTCTTCCCAATGAACAAACAGGCTGATGTAAGCCTGCATAACGCATGTTGTTCATTCTTTTGTGGAGATTTTGTATTGATTTCTTTTGATGGTGTGTATGAAAAACAGTTTAATCTCAGTTACATTCAAATCAGGTGGTCGAGAAACTCTTAAATTCAAGGGAGTTTCCCAGTCTGAGCCGTGATAAACACATCAACTCACCGCAAACAACAGCTTTTGAGATTAAAACTGGTCACAACAGCCCACTGCTGGGCAGATTATGAATATCAAACTGCATATTCAGGAATGTGTTGATGCAATGTCAGCTACTGGCAGACTGAAAAATCCCCGCTGTCTTCCTAAATGAGAGTATTCTGCATATATTCTTCTGTAATGTTTTTTTTTCCAGGAGCTTTAACACAGGGAAGCAGTGGAAATTATTCACCATAATGATGTCCAGGTGAATGCTGTCATCAAATTAACTCAGTGCAGACAGGGGGTGAATGTGTGTTTGTACATTAATTAATTAATTAATTTGTGTTTTCTACATGCCTCAGCTTAAGACTATGGTAATATCTCACAAAAACAAATCAAGGAAGAAAGGATGCAGGATTAGACACAAACCCAGAACTAATTAGGACAGCGTGGAGAATCAGAGTAAGCCAAAAATCCAATTCACAATCACTCTGAAAGGGCTTATGACATAATCGATCAACCAGACACAACCTGATCTAATGTCCGGTATACATTGTACAATTCTGGGCTGTCCCAGACAAAAGATGACTAATCGTGGCGATTTCTGTGGTCGTGGCTCCTAAACAGTGGTCCTGCGTCGTACAGTGAGAGAGGCTCAAAGACGGCCATTGTCATGTTCTTGCGAACTATATTTAGTCTGCGATAATTTTCTGACAGTGGCATGATCATCTCACAGTGTGTTTGCTGCTACGACTTACATCTACTGACTAGCCAATAAAAATGCAACATGAAATGGCATATTGATTTTGTAAGCTTCACTTACAAAATTGGCATACCAAGTTGGCCTCTTTTCCCCAACAATGGCCCTGTCCATATTGTCCTCTTTCGATTCCTCCTCTATTTTCAGCGCACATAAAAACCGCAATTGCCAAAGTGCAAATCATCTTGCTCTATTTGTTTAATTAGATCCATGTCATACAGTGTGATTTGTAATGATCTTATAGGATTGCAGAAATACCATATAAATACCAACTATCGTATAATTCGCTAGTTTTTACTTGTCATTTAGGGGTATCTACCAACAGATATAGGTAGGAAAAGCTGAAATAACGGAAAATGTTTATAGACTCAGGGATCAGAATTTCTGCCTTTCTAAATGTAATAAGACAGACTATTTTACAGACATATTTTATAGACAACAAAGTGGGATATACAGTTCTGATCACTACCTTGAGTTGTTAACAACTAATGAGTTGTTAACATAAAACTCTGAATATCTCTATCCATTATCTTGATTATAAGTACATTTAATCATTTAGAAGATCTGTAAAGAGACAATTCCCTTAAATGTACTTCACCCTCATGTTACTCTAGACTTGTATGACTTACTTTCTTCTGTGGAACATGCAAAGATATTTTGATAAAGGTCTAAAGGTCCAGTCACTTTTATAAGAATTTCTGCGAAAGTTTGTGGGGAAAAAAGTCCACTATTGAAATGACTTGTCGATAAATGTGACCGCAAAAGTCAATGATAACCAAAACTCAATGGTTAGCCAACCAAAATATCTTATTTTGTGTTCCTCAGAAAAAAGAAAGTCACACAAGTTTGGTAATGTCAACAGAATTTTCATTTTTGGGTGAACTATTCCTTTAAGCTTGCTCGTTGTATCAACAGCAATCAATCAAATTAGAGTTTACCAGATTGAGAAAACGCTTTTCCGTTTTATTTGCAACACCCCTCCGAAAATCAGTGGCGGTCAATGGATTTGAACTCAAAAGAGTCTCATAACTCAAATACATGCTCTAACCGCTGGGTCCCGATTTCCTGTGAGAAAATGGCCATCACACACCATTTTGCAAAAAGGTCTCAAGTCAACATCACTTTTCAAAACTACTCTATATAAAGGTTCCTGGCAGAGGGCAAAGGTGTCCAATTTGATATATGCAATTTTCCTATCAAGCTTTTTACAAACAGTTCTGGTGTCAAAGAGAGCATTATTTCCCCCATTTCACCATTATAAGCCTATGACACCTCTATGACAGCATTTCCCACGTAATATTTACACTGCTCTCTGGACTGCGCATTTCAGGCCTCCACAGTGAGCGTTTCTTGGATGTTAACACATTATTTTGAGCTGTATTGATCTGTAGAAAACTGCCTTGCATGTTTAGTTCTGCTGAGCTGAATTTGGACTGTTCTGTAGAAGCGTTCTGTTCCATACATCTGTTCGGTTGTCAAGGCCAGAGTTCTGCACTTAAATCATCAATCCAGGCTGAGCTACTGCACCAGAACAACTAGAAGCCTCTCATCCATGCAGCACAGCTACCTCCCTTGTCAGAGTCTCCTTTAATATGAACATAATTAAATTTGCGTGGATATTTCTGTGCGCTCTCTCCTGCCTAATGTACCCAGAAAGGTGGAGGATGACTGGAGATGGGATTCAACTTCTCATTAAAGACAAAATCCCTCCCCCTTTTGCAGAAATGTATTTTTGATGTTTAGGAGCACATCTCCCCGAACTGCACACTAAGCACTTTAGACCACTGATGAAAACACGCTCTCTGCAGTCCTAGATATTAAATCTACATTTAAATACATGCTGTGGGTGCCCGCGATTGTCGGCGGTGGGACTCGCTCCCCATATTAATGGTCTTAATTTAATCATCCCCAGATCTTGGAAATTAGAATGTGTCAACATGAAAGAATAAATAATGGGAGAAAAAGTGTGGCAACTAATTTCAAGACTTTTCAAAAGGGGGTGTGGTAGGCACATTAACAATTCTAATTAGATTTGCCCAGGGTAATGCTGTCTTTAACTTCATCAAAACCAAAAAAACTGTCACATGTTTCCCTCATCCCCCGAATCTGCTGATGTTCATTTAACCTGGAGTTAATTGAAATAACACATGATATTCCTAGAGGGAGTAAGGCAGATGGGGAGACACAGTTAAAGGACAATAAAGCTTTGAATTATTTGAATTTAATTTGATTTTTTTTTTACTAAACTTGCATACTGAAGGTTTGGTCTTTCATGGTTTAACCCTGTTTTTGACGGCAAAATTCATAAGACAGGATGTCATTGTAATACATTATATGCTGCCCACACAATTGCACGACCTCATTCTCCAGCTCTAACGTACCTCTCTCACTCCCTCTTGTCAGGGGACTCGATGCCATCGCCACACAGCTTGGCCACTGATGGCACACGAGCCGTGAACTTGACAGAGCATGGACAGAAGCGGGTGGAGGGCGAGATGGATGTTGAGTGGGCAGGGCCTCAGATGTGCTACGGGGGCCCCAAGGGTCTGCTAGGAAATGAGATCCCCATCAGTCTATGACTCTGCAGATGCTCCTCGCATCTCCAGCCTTCATGCTTCATTATGTACCAGTATGACACGTAATAGTCACATTTGCCCTCAGTGAAGAGGACTCATAATTATTTGTGGAATGAGGTAAGTATTCTGAGGAGTTTCAGCCTTCTAGATTTACCTTTAAATAGGGCGATTGGGAGGTGAAATGTAAGCAAGACCTTTTATTGTTGTTGTTTTTTAATTGCCCCAAAAGATCTTTCCGTAAAAAATTATTCTGTTAAAATATATGACATAACTGGTGACTGTGATTGCCAGAAAATAGCTGCAAAAAATATAATTATACAGTATCTTATTCACTATCATATTCATCAGTATATATTACCAACTGATACATTTTAATACCAGTCAAATGTTTGAAATAATTAAATGTTCAATGTTTTTAAAGAATTCAGCTCACATAGGCTGCATGTATTTGATCAAAAATACGATAAAATGGCAATATTTAAAAAATGCGGTTATAATTTCTGAAGTGACACTTAGCGGCTGTTGAAAATTCATCTTTGCCATGTTACATTTTAATATATGTATATTTAAAAAGAAAACTCTTATTTTAGATTATTATTATTCCACTATGGTTTTTACTGAATATTTGATCAAATAAATGCAGCTTTGGTGAGCATTTGAGACTTCTTTCAAACCATAAAAAAAAAAATTAAAAATTTTTTTTTTTGACTGGAAGTGTATCAACTCACTTGAACTACTAAAATCTGCCTTAAAATTGTTTACTACCCAGCATGGTAACACTTTATAATAACAACATGCTGTGAAGCATTAGTTAAGCATTAGTAAATGGTTAATTCATCATTTATAAAGCATAAATATACATGAATAGGCAGTTTATAAATACAGCTATGAATGCTTTATTCTTGATTTATAAGCATATCTATAATGTGTTTAATAATTGTATTTTCATACTTTATAAATTATCAATTTATCATTTCTAAATTAAGTATTACATTATTTACAAACAAGTTATTTACTAGTTGTCAGTGGTTCATCAGATCATTTAGAAAGTGTAAGTAAAGGATTAATAAACTATTTAAATATATATTTATACATCTTATTATTTAGACATATAGTAATAGTTACTCAGTGTGTTAATAAATGCTTTATTAAAATGTATTTCCTCTGTAATTCATGATGAATTCAGGTTTATAAAACATTTAGTAGTCATCAGTTAACTCTTTTTGTGAGCTCATCTAAAGTGAGGACTATTTATGCCTCGTAAAGCTTTTACAAATGAGATTTAAAGGCTCGGTTCTCTTCTGTACTGCTGTTCTCTATAATATTTTAAAGTTAGAACTGTTTTGACACTGTAACATATTTTATTATATTATAATTGTTTTATCTAAATTTTATTTGTTGTATTTTGGCAGTCCTGTAACCCAGTGTAATCCACTGGTACATTTTTATTCAGCAATGTTTACTTTTTATTTTTATATCAGATTGCAGTGGCTTAGTTTCATTTGACTGCAGTTATGTTTTCTGGCAGTCTACAGGAATATTATTTTCTATGACATTGAAGAGGTTTAAATTAAAATGTATATTAAGTTACTAGTAGTACAGTCTCCATTTTTGCATTTTGGAATACATATATATGTGCTATATTCCTCCTGTTTTCTGTTCAGAAGAGAACTGAACCTTTAAATCTCATTTGTAAAAGCTTTACGAGGCATAAATAGTCCTCACTTTAGATGAGCTCACAAAAAGAGTTAACTGATGACTACTAAATGTTTTATAACTACCTGAATTAATCATGAATTACAGTGGAAATACATGTTAATAAAGCATTTATTAACACACTGAGTAACTATTACTATATGTCTAAATAATAAGATGTACAAATGTACATTTAAATAGTTTATTTATCCTTTACTTACACTTTCAAAATGATGAACCACTGACAACTACTAAACAACTGGTTTGGAAATAATGTAATACTTAATTTAGAAATTATAAATTGATCATTTATAAAGTATGAAAACGCAATTATTAAACACATTATAGATATGTTACTAATTATAGAAAAAAGCATTTATAGCTGTATTTATAAACTCCCTTTTAATGTATATTAATGCTTTATAAATGATGAATTTACTAATGCTTAACTAATGCTTCATAGCGTGTAGTTATTATGAAGTGTTACCTTATAGTTATTACTACAGTAACATGTAACGTGTAACAAGGACACTGTATAACAGTGTTACCATTTCTTTTTAAATCAGCAGAAGGTGACATGGTACAATTCATCACAATTAGCCTATACAGGTAACATGTATAATCAGACAGCCTACACAAACAAAACCACATCATGGTAACTAGCATGACCCTATTATAACGTAATAAACATTAACTCAAAACCTACAATGTAAAATGTATATATACAAATGTATATAATGCAGACTATACCTTTGAACAACTATAAAAAGAAAAACAACTATTTAAATAAAATATAAAATTAAACATTATGTGCTGAACAACACATGTTAGAAACACTGATTTGGAAGCATGCGTAACAACATGGATTGACAACAGACATGTAGAGTTTCCTATATTATATAGAGCCTGTTGTGAATGTTCTGGGCGTCTAGAGTTTGTGATCAGTTCAGCCCAGATGCCGAGCAAAGATGCGGTCTGACTCCATAAAGTGGCGGCCGTAAAGCATGCCTGGTGCTCTGAGCTCATCGAGTGAGGTCACCCTTACACACATGCTCTCACACACACTTTACGTCCAAGGATTGATAGCTGGTGTCTTCTCCAGGCAACATCAGTGCACATCCCATTGAGCCGAGATGTAATTTTATCTATTGCCAGAAGCAATTCTTCCCCCTCAAAATATCTAATTACTGTGTAATTTGCTGCCATTTTGATATGAAATCCAAAAATGATGATGCTTAAGAGTAATGAGACATTAATTCAGAATCACTCCAGATAGACGTTTCGGGTGCTTTTCTTCGTGATAAGCCATGCAGTGTGGGATATTATGCAGCCTTAATGTAGATCTGCTTATTACAGTAATTTGTATGGGCAGCCTGTGTTTCATCTCCTCTCCTTTTTTTTTTTTTTTTTTTTTGTCTCTTCGCTTCTCATTAACATTTCCATGATGATTTGTTGGTTGTCTGGATTGTCCCTTTTTTCCCTTACTCGCTCTCCTCTTTACTAAACAACCATGCTGAATTATTATTACAACAAAGAAGTAGTGTTAGAACAACTGTGGAAAAAAGCAAAGCATGTAAACACACAAACAGAGAAATAAAGTTCAGGAGTGTGAAAAATGCAGAGTTCTCATTATACAGTCTCATTACTCCAAAAACAAAAAGGTGTTACTCTCTCTCTCTCTCTCTCTCTCTCTCTCTCTCTCTCTCTCTCTCTCTCTCTCTCTCTCTCTCTCTCTCTCTCTCTCTCTCTCTCTCTCTCTCTCTCTCTCTCTCTGTGTGTGTGTGCTCCAGGTAAACCCTACGTTATGAGGACAAAACATACAGATACTATCATGTCAGATTGAAAAAAAACTCTTCATCAAACATTCCTATAGTAAACAAGTTCTCATCATATACAGCGAAATTAGGAAATACAATCATCTATATTGGCTGTGAAAACATAAGCATACCCTGTCCAACTGGGATTGAACAAATGACAAATCTCTGAATTATTCATCAAAAATAATCACGACAGCTCAGTCAAGAATTCCACTTAAACGTCTTACTTGACGTTTTAACAGAAAGCATGTAATTAATACTAGAATAATTGATTTGAAGAATTGTAGATCCAACATGTAATTGGACATTTCATTAAAATGCTTTTCTAATTCTGGTTAAATTACAAAAGTGCATAGTACAGCTATAGTCACACTGAATTTACATAATACCCCAAACATTTTCTATCATCCAGGGCATCATAAAATGTCATATAGGAATATATTTAGGAGCATAATGTGAGAGGCAAAACATCTGCAATAACAAAAACAAGGGGGGAAAAAAGCATTTGGAGGAAAAAAAGGATGAAAAAATACAGTCAGCAAGTTTAATTATAGAATTACCCCACCTGTCTTTTGTGTTACAGGCCAGTGAGTTTGGTCATCTTGTTGCCTGGTAACAAGCCTTAAGATTGATAAAGAAAGCCCAATTTAGGACTACTTTCTGTAAAAATCGATATGACAGAGCCGACATGATGATTTGAGATTGACGAGCTAAAGCTGCCGTTAGTCGAGGAAGGCCAGACTGAATTCCATCTGAGAAGTATTACAGGATCTGTCTCTAAGATACAGCACACCACCACTGCCTTCAGCATTTACTCACACACTGTTGCATAGCCTGTGTCGGATGTTGTTTGGATCAAAATAGGAAAGTTGTTATCCTTTAATATTTACACTCCCTGATTACCATCCATCGTGAAATTAATTTCTTTAGCACAGACTGATTAAAATGTCTAAGCATATCTGTCCATTCACAACCCTAAAGTGACAAACCATGCAGGCCTACTGGGGGAACAAAGTATCTAGTACTTGAGTAAAACTATAGCCACCCTAATACAATTTTACTCCAGTAAAAGTATTTAGTACCCTTTTTCAATTTTACTGGAGTAGAAGTACAAAAAAACCACTTTACTTTTTTTTAATTATTTTTTTTACTTTAAGCTGATGTGAGCACGTTAAACAGATTACTCACACCCAACGTTGTTTTGTGCTGTATTTGGACTTAATAAAACGGCGCTTGTTTTCAGTTTGAAAACATATTAGCCTTCAAGTTTCCTAAGACGATTAAGAATGATACAGAACGATACAGTCTTTTCCATTGGGCCAAACTGTTCTCTTTGTTTATTAACCATTCCATACCATGCCGATCCGAGCCGGCAAGGGAAATTCCTCATACCCCTTCGTTCGAAGTGTGATCCTGAAAAATCTTCATTTGAAGGGCTATCTGGCCCTTCCCCTTACCCCTACCCCTCCAGCCAAAAGAGAATCGAGACACCCCTACCCCTTCACGCGAATGCGCAAAACGAAGGGGTAGGGGAAAGGGAAGGCTAAGGGGTAGAAATGGGATTGGGCCCAAGTCATACCAACATGGCTGGGAACATCAGACCAACTGTAACTGCAACAATCAGCAATTAAAGACATATGAAGATTAATTGAATCCTGGAATCCCATAACTTTTTGTCGGCATTGGTCTCAAGATGATCTTGGTCAAGTTTGGTGACAATTGGAACAACGACCTAGGAGGAGTTAAAAAAATAGTTTTTTTGGAAAATGCAAAATTACGGAAAGATTTTCATGACAGAAAATGACGTCATAGGGTGCAATCGAATTGTCTTGAGCCAATGAATCAGAGGAATTTTCTTTCTAGCCAATAAGATTCAAAGGTTATTAACATAATCATGAGTGCAACTTTGAACAGTTGGTGGTGCTAGAGAGATTGAGTTAGAGACACCAAATTTGCTCTGGTTAATGTTCAGACCGTCCTCTATCAATATGCGAAACTTTCCCGCAAGCGCTTCTATGGGCAGCCATAGACTTCATGAGCGGAAGAAGAAGATTAATAATAGGAACACTAGCGCTTACAATTGGTGCCTATCAGGGGCGTAAATCGCGGGGGGGACGGGGGGGACAGGGCCCCCCCAATCTGAGGGCTGTCCCCCCCTGAAAACCATGCTGAGTATTGTAAATAATATTATAATATATACTTAAAATAAATGTGTAAATAGTAAAACAATACAAACGCAAACGGGACAAAAAATGCGTTTTAAGTTAAGAAACATTTTGAGTCCACCCTCCCCCCTTGCCCCACAGTGGTTTGATCCACCGCGCACCTCAACTAACGTTACCCATAGAACGTAAAAAAAGTACCACACAAATTTGGGGAGAGAACAAAGCTCTTCAGACAGCAGTTGTGAAACTCCAGTAAGCTGTCAAGGCTATTTTATTCACTTTAAACATCAGATGAAGTGATTATTTTCTCTTTAATACAGATTAGGCAAAACACTGTTAACACCACTTGCCCACCGCGCCACTGCCCCGGGCCACCGTCACCTTCATTTTTATAGAAATAAAATAATTTGGTTCAGTTAGAGAACAGACGCGTCTGCTCAATACAGCACGAGCCGAACGGGCAAACAGCTGACAGACAAGATGATCGCGGAAGATTTGGTTTCAAAGCGAAGTGTAAAAGCGCCTATTTAAGTGAGTGTGTCATTGTATTGTTTTCCTGCGAATAATAGGCTAATGAACCCAAAATGCAAGCAACCCCCCCCGAATTGGCGCTCATTCTAAACCTAAAGTAGCCTATATGCGCACGGCCGCTCCGCCAGGTCTGTGTTGGGTTTTGCTCAATATGAAAATATGAGCTAGCTTGCTGCAGTTGAATATCTAAAGATCTGAATATCATCGTATAAAATACTATGTGGAGGACGCAAGATAATTTAATAATTATAATATGACTGTGTGGTGAACTTTAATCGTATTTAAACAACTATCAATTTGTGTTGTTGGTCAGATAAAATGAAAGAGAAAAGAAAAATGGACATTAGGCCTACATCATTTTTCAGTGCACCAAAACGGCAAATAAGTACGAAAGTACTTTCTTTTTTTTTTGGTACACATATCCTTATAAGTACGATTTTGGCTGTATTATTTGTGTCCCCTTCAAAATTTGCTCTTGAGAAATTTCATGTTTATTGTCCCCCCCAACTGTTAGATGCAATTTACGCCCCTGGTGCCTATGCACCTTTGGATTTTTATTTGCAATAAAAAAATCCTTAAATTCAGCATTAGTAACTTATGCCCGCACTCAAGCACAGAGGATCTCCTGTTTCTTGGCTCAATTTGAGTAAGACTTGTGAATTCAGTGAATTGTTAACTGGACTTGATCATTTTAATCAGTGAGTAGTTGCCTCTAGAACAGATGCAGTCGGATCGGTCCAATTCATGAATTAATCGTTTTACAAGGTTTATTGAAAAGAATCAGCACGTTTACAAATCGGACACCACTATCACGTCGAGAGACAATTTCTTCATTTCATAAAATTGTCTTCATAAAATATGTTGTTATAATGATAAGACTATATAATTGCTAACTGTTAGTGATGGGATGAAAACAAATGCATTCAAACTACAACAAGACTCCCATGTGATTTTATTAGCCACGGAACTGCAATATTAACAGATTAGCATCTAATTTATGATGATCTGGATGGTCAACAATGATGGATTACCCTTAATCACAGAGCCATTTATGAAAAAGCAGAAAATATAGCACATCTGACCTTGAGCTACATACACTGTTATTGCATCATCTAGTAGCTCTGTTGTACACTTGGTCAAAAACAAGATGCGCTACGATTAGATAAAACCAGTTACATATGCCTAAAAGAAGCACTATCCTGTTTGAGTTTGGCTTCAAGACCACATCAAGTGAGCCCATAAGCCGAGAGAGCTGGAAACTCCACACCTCTGAGCCATAAGCGGAGTTGCTGATGGGCAGGAATTTGGACCCTGTGAACCTACCCAGAAAACTAGCGACAGGAGAGGTGGAAGAAAAGGAGAAAGAATAGGAATTGGCAGCTTGGTGCGAACAGACTCTGTGTATCACTGTGACCTGTGCTGACACCACTGTCATCACGTCTTCCGTGAGGCTAGAGGAATAGGGGGGTTGAGTGAATGGAGGGGGATGTTTTCCACTGTAGCCATGCGGGTGGGATGGTTCATGGCAACCCAGCATGGGTGTAGAGGAGTCTTACATGGATGAATGTATGATTTAGTGGAACGGTTTTAGAATTCACAGACATTGTTGCCTGGTGGTCTGTCGTGCCACCTGTCAAGAACTTATGTAAATCTGTGTGCTATAATTTACAGTTCTGTGCTACAGAATTTCTGGGAAGATTCTCATTTGCTTGGATCATAATAACATTTTCTAGTAGATTATTGTGGTCACCTGGATGTTTATTTTTATCTGAACACATTCACCACTTATCCAAGTGGCCTGATGGTGAAACACCATGGCATTTAACCTTGTTACACACAATGGCACCACAAGACTACAGTAATTATTGGAGTTGTAGAGATTTCAAGACTGAAACAGGGTGATACTCAGGAGAAAGCGATAACGTTAAAGACCTTGATTAGCTGGTTCAGGTGTGTTTAAATAGGGCTGAGCTAAACTGTAAGAAAGTTGTTCTCCAGGATTGGACACTCTTGGCTTACATATTCATGCCAAAGGCTTCAAGGAACTTCTCCAGCTTCCCTTACTCTTTGTGTGTGTGTGTGTGTGTGTGTGTGTGTGTGTGTGTGTGTGTGTGTGTGTGTGTGTGTGTGTGTGTGTGTGTGTGTGTGTGTGTGTGTGTGTGTGTGTGTGTGTGTGTGTGTGTGGTTTATTTTGTGTTCATAAAAAAAAAGGTTGGTTTGGTTGCAGTTCTGGAAAATGGTGGCACTGGAGACTAAAGGGTTCCTGATGGTTTCACACTTAATTCTTCGCCGTAATTCTTATTTCTTAATTATTTTGCAGTTATCATGTGTCTTTTCTTCGCCACCTGTTTTTGTCTGACCCTGCTGACCCAATGAGCATTTCACTATCCAATGGTCATGCCTAAACAATTTCTAGTATTACATTAGAATTGTATCCTTCTCATGGGCGTTTTTTATATTGACTTTTCAATCTGAGTTAAATCTCTTTTTTTGGCTAATTTTATCTGTAAAAGAAAACGTGCCTAATAATTCTGCACACCTGAATATAAGGTGTTTTTCATTTCCAGCCTTCATGAACAATTATATATCACTTATAAATTATTAAATACAAAATTAATAGTAGTTATTAAAATTAATGTGGTTGGGAATTGGTAAAATGTGCCTGAAAATAATATGATAAGAAAATCAACGTACCTAATAATTTTGCACGCAGGCCCAGTGATGGGTGGGCCTCTAATAGTGTGGGTGGGCCGGAATAATTCACATTATCCCTTAATTTGGAAGAAAAATCCTACAATCTGATTGAAACATAGCAACACAGCTAAAAGTATTCCTCATATGTTGGACCTTTTATTGTCTTTTGTCTTTTAATATCTACTTATACATGTTAATGACTTCTCAAGCCCCTGTACGAGCTGTGTTTGTGATGTTTGAGCGTAACACGCGGAAGGACAGTTTGCAAGGTTGCTTTATTTTTGAAATTCCGCTAGGTGCTACTATTGTTGTAGAAATTAAATACTTCACCTGTAAGCACTAAGCTCCGTGCGATCAAGTGTGAGCGGCTTCAACATGAAAACAAAATGAAAACAAAAACAAAGCAGGAGATAGATCGAACCAGAGCCCTGATAACTATATCACGAAGAGAAATCACAATGCCTGAGTCCTGTATTGACAACCTGCCCTTGATAATACAGTACATGTTGCTTATGTACATTTCAGAAAAACACTTGCTCACAAATATTACATGCTAATATCGCATAGCCATGCCACGGCGGGCCAGACTAAAAACCTACCCAGAGCTTACCTTGTATGGTTGATGTCTGTTCTAAAGAACTCAGAGTTCGCTGGGTTTTGAATTGAAGATGTTGATAATGTCATCAAATTCTGTTAGTTCACTTTCAAACGACAAAAGTGTTATGGCGTCCTGTAATCTTTGTCAAGACATGTTTCTTTCTTAAATTTGTAATAAATGGCAGTTTAGCCATTTTTTTATTACAAAAAAAGGGCGCTGCTATTTGGAATCGAATCCGGATATTGCCACTAAAGAAAAACCTAACATTACTACTGGAGTGAGTTCTAATGCATGACAAAATAAATCACATTTAAAATAATTATTGAAGAATTGTTAAACGTTAGAAAATAGTATTATTAAAAAAAATAAGTATTTCCTTGGATCTGAGAGGAGGGGCAAGCTGTCAATCCGTAGCTACACTAGTGGTGTAGATAACAGTAAGGCTAACATATTAATACTAAAAGTAAACAAAAAAAAAAAACATTTTGATTTCATGGGGACTTTAAAGTACAATAACACACTGATGTAGCAAAATCAGATACCCTATTCACAAAAAATGCATCCGAGATGCAAGTTACAACATTTTGTAAAAGGCTATCAGTCTTGGCTGGCTACTTATGATTGAATCACCTGAGATAGATGTAAATACCAGGTGGAAATCAGGGCCCATATTCATAAAGAACCTTAAAGCAAAGAGTAGCTCCTAGTGACAATATTCTAAGAAAATTCTTAGAAATGTGGGCGTTTACTCTTGAAATTAACTAAAAAATTCCTAGTAAAGAAAAAAGTAATTCAGAAAGCATCTTAACCCTTAAAAGAGGTCTTAAGGTCAAATTTGTTAGGAGCACGGATGAGGACTTTTAAGAGGCTTAAGAGTTTCTTTAGCAGCGGAGAAAATGGCAGAAAGACGGATGCAGACAATGGATGACAGTGACTTAATAAGACCTATAGATTAGATTGTGCAGGGATTATGTTTGTTGCATTAAACAATAATAAACCCAACTTTCAAACCACCAATTAAATAGACATGCCAGCAATCAGTGTAATTGGAAAGAGTGGAACAATGTTTATAGTTCTAAGCCAATCAAGTGTGTGTGTGTGTGTGTGTGTGTGTGTGTGTGTGTGTGTGTGTGTGTGTGTGTGTGTGTGTGTGTGTGTGTGTGTGTGTGTGTGTGTGTGTGTGTGTGTGTGTGTGTGTGTGTGTGTGTGTGTGTGTGTGTGTGTGTGTGTGTGTGAGTGACACACTATTTTCTATTTTTACTCTCTTACTCTCACTTACTCTCACTTACTCTCTATTTTTTCCAACGGATCATCTGCTTTGATCTGTTACGACAGCGAAACACTTCTGGAAATTGGTTACCGCTACACTGACCTGTTTCAGGACACTTTCTCCAATCTTCCATCTGATATTCGCCGGGACGCCGAGTTGAACAATGGCCACTCGAGTCGACGGCGAAGATTCAAAAAACACCGCGGGAAACGCGCTGGGATCCGCAACAGACTGAGAAAAAGAGCATTCAGTCCTCCTCTCCCGAGCATTTTGCTCGCAAATGTCCAATCCTTGGAGAATAAGATGGACGATCTTAGAGCCAGGATAAGTTTTCAACGGGACATGAGAGACTGCAACATCTATTGTCTGTCCAAAACATGGCTCACGCCAGCGGTCCCGGATACAGCCGTGACGCCGTCCGAGAACTTCTCTGTTTTTCGGATGGACAGAACAGCAGAGGCCGGGAAATCTAAAGGCGGTGGAGTGTGTTTCATGATAAACAAGAAATGGTGCGATCCTAGGAACATCTCCATTCTTTCGCGATCCTGCTCGCCTCACTTGGAACATTTAACTCTCATGTGCCGGCCTTTCTACCTGCCGAGGGAGTTTTCCTCGGTCATCGCCACTGCCGTTTATATTCCACCACAGGCAGACACGGGGCTGGCTTTATCTGCCCTCCATGATGTGACCAGCGGCTTCATAAACAAACACCCCGACGCTGCTTTCATCGTCGCGGGTGATTTTAACAAAGCTAACCTAAAGAAAGTATTGCCAAACTTTCACCAGCATGTCTCCTGTCCCACACGAGGAGCAAACACACTGGATCATTGCTACTCTCCGTTTAAGAACGCCTACAAAGCTCGTTCACAGCCAGCTTTTGGCAAATCGGACCATGCCGCCATTTTCCTCACACCGGAATATAAACAAAGGCTCGTTCAAGAGCCCCCGGTGAGGAGGGAAGTCAAACGCTGGTCATCCCATTCAGAGATCACGCTACAGGCAGCTCTTGATGACGTCGACTGGGACATGTTCCGCGCGAGTTCTGAAGACGTCAGCGAGTTCACAGAAGTGGCGCTCTGCTTTATCAACACACTGACAGAGCAAGCCACACAAACAATAACTATAACGTCCTTCCCTAATCAGAAACCGTGGGTGGACAGTTCAATCCGCACTGCAGTTAACACGCGCACTATCGCGTACAATGCCGGTCTCCAAACGGGGGATATGAGGGAGTACAAAGCTTCATGTTACGCCCTCCGGCGCGCCGTTAAAGCCGCAAAACTCCGCTATAAAGACAGAGTGGAATCTCATTTCCAACTCAACGACTCCCGGCGGATGTGGTAGGGACTGAGGACCATCTGTGCTTTTGGAACTAAATCCTCTGCAGAGGTGAGAGCTGATCCGTTGCTGGTGAACGAGTTAAACTCTTTCTACGCTCGCTTTGATGGTAATCGCGGCAGCGCGACTCCGGTGAGGGACGCGTCAGAGAGAGTCCCTCAGAGCAGCAACGGTCACGTGATCTCTGTCTCGGAGGACGAGGTTCGGAGGGCACTCAAACGTGTGGATGTCAGGAAAGCTGCTGGGCCGGATGGTATTTCAGGTCGTGTTCTGCGGTCCTGTGCTGATCAGCTCGCAGGGCTCTTTACATCCATATTTAACGAGTCCCTTGCTACATCTGTTGTCCCCACCTCCTTCAAACGATCCTCCATCATCCCTGTACCTAAGATCAGTAAACCCTCTTGCCTAAATGACTATCGTCCAGTGGCTCTCACATCTTTAGTCATGAAGGTCTTTGAGAGACTCATTAAAAACAACATTTGCTCCTCCATTCCTGACACTTTGGACCCTCTTCAGTTTGCCTATCGTCCCAATAGATCGACTGAAGATGCCATCTCTCACGTCCTTCACTCCTGCCTCACTCACATCGACAGCAAAAGTGGGAACTATGTCAGGCTGCTATTTATTGACTATAGCTCAGCCTTTAACACCATAGTTCCCATTAAGCTAACACACAAACTCCTGGATCTAGGCCTGAATTCTTCTCTCTGCCTCTGGATTGAAGATTTCCTCACTGGCAGACCCCAGGCGGTGAGAGTAGGCCAGTTCACCTCCACCTCCATCACCCTGAGTGTTGGAGCTCCACAGGGCTGTGTGCTGAGTCCCCTGCTCTACTCTCTCTACACCCATGACTGTTTGTCCACACACAGCTCCACCTCGATCATCAAGTTTGCTGATGATACTGTTGTCCTGGGTCTCATCTCCAACAACAATGAGACGGCATACTTGGACGAAGTGGAGCAACTGACATCATGGTGCCAGGACAACTGTCTCTCTCTGAATGTTAACAAGACCAAAGAACTGATTGTGGACTTCAGGAAGAGACAGCATCGGTCATACTCCCCTCTCATGATCAGCGGGACACCGGTAGAGAGAGTGAGCAGCTTCAAATACCTGGGTGTGAACATCTCCGAGGATCTGACCTGGACTACACACATCCAGACACAGGTGAAAAAAGCCAGGCAAAGACTGTACCACCTGCGCCAGCTGAGGAAATTCAGGGTTTCACCAGCCATCCTGAAAACTTTCTATCGAGGGGCGATAGAAAGTGTCCTGACTCAGTGCATCACAGCGTGGTACGGGAACAGCACCAGTCACGATTGCAAAGCCCTGCAAAGAGTGGTGCGCTTATCCGAGCGCATCTCAGGCTCAGCTCTCCCGTCTCTGCAGGACATCTACACCAAACGCTGCAGAGGTAGAGCTACTAAAATCATCAGAGACATTAATCACCCTGCAAACTCTCACTTCACTCTGCTGCCATCTGGTAAGCGCTTCCGTAGCCTGATGGCAAAGACTGAAAGACTCAGGAGGAGTTTCTTCCCCCAGGCCATCAGACTCCTGAACTCAGTCACGTGACTTCACTTCACCCCCGCACACACATAAACATCCAGTTTAAACATTAACATCCACATACTGCCATTGCACTGCACTTTACTTTCCTATTGTTACTGCTTAACAACCTGTAATAAACCTTGCACATTATACTTCTTTATATATACATATATGTATATTTATGTTAACCACTTATTTCTAAGTCTACAGTTTATCTCACTTATCATATCCACTTATTTTTTTATATTTTTATATTTTAATTTTTATATTTTTATTTTTATCTTATTTCCTATTTTTATCTTTTACTTGATTTATTTATAATTCTACTTATGTTAATACTTTTTATTCTAATTTTATTCTATTTCTATTTTAATTTCTTGTAACTGTTATTTGCACTGTCCATGGAGCGGACCTGTTTACATTTCACTGCCAGTTGTATATTGTGTATATAACTGTGTATGTGACAAATAAAACTCTTGAATCTTGAATCTTGAATCTTGAATCTTGAGAGAGAACGGTAAAATAGGACAATTTGCGCTTGTAATTTCAAAGAGAAGGCTTAGAATAGACCCTATACTTAAAAGCGCTCCTTTACTCCCCTTTTTGGACAACCAACCAAACACAGTCTTCAAAAGACTGTGTCATACGTAGCAACGGGGTCAGCCCCTCCTCTTCACTAAGATAAAAGTTTTTGTATTTTCCTTGCTCAGAGTTGCTCTCAGATCGGTCCCGAATAGCTCTTAAGCTAAGACTCCTACGTAAAAGATTTTAAGCTAAATTAGGAGTTTTCTGAGAGGACTCTTAGAATCTTTATGAATACTGGCCCAGGTGTTTAAAATCTTAACTCCACTAACCTGTGAACCTTTTTTCCCCAGATGTCCTCTTTAAAGTTTTGCTGCTTCTGTGTTGCGCAACCAGGTTAAATGTAGAGGAACCTCCAACATCAATCCAGCTGATGAAGTCACTTGGATGAGACCTGAAGTGTCTTAAGCTACAGAAAAACAAAGAGAAACATGTCTGGGGTTGACTAGAATGATGCATTACAACACATGCTACAATCTGAAATCCTAGACAAATCCAGCTCTACAAGTCTGCCTGCAATGTGTGACATTTTGTTTCTCTGAGAAGCAGATATCAATGTCAGTGACCCCAGTGGCCATTAGCTCTCAGTCATTCAGTCCATTGAGGCCACAGTAATCCCACTCACAGTCACTCACAGTTTTAGAGCAGCACTTGTATCAGTTGCGCAATCTATCAATTGATTAGCCTTCCATCACAGTGCCTGCAGTCATCCAGTGTCTTCCCACCACTCTAAACAATGATGAGGTAATCAGTTTAATCGGATCTTTATGTCCCCACATTCCTAGGGATCTGGACAATCTTTGCCGAAAGGTAATATCACCTGTCATTTTCAAATGTCTGAGCTATTAGTTCTATGAAACGACGGTGGTGGAGCTTCTGGTTGCTGTGGTTATTCAATGTGGCGCATACTTTGATGATGTAATTCACCTTAAAGTGTCTAAATAAGCGAGCTGAAGGATAAAATGGCAACTTACTGAGGAACAGTGGGGGCTTTTGAGACTTCACACCACTTATTAAAATGTGCAAGCTCATGAGATAAGCATACATGTCATCATGATGATATTAGAGTCTGTGTTTCCAGAGGAATGACAGTGTGATGAAGTAATATGATTTATCAGCTAATGCTCATTTGCAACTGAAGCCTCAAGATTTGGAACCAACTACTGGCTCATCCAACAATTATGCCATAGCTTGAGTCTCATCTCTGTAAAAGAGAAAGACTGGAAGACGTGGTTTTAGGTTAGCATTAGATAAGGACACAAGAACGGTCTTCAAGCCTCAAAGACAGGGCAGAGGGACTATTGATTGGCTGTGTGCTACCATACTCAATATCTGAGACGGCAGACTCGGTTACTGGCACGGTTACATCAGTGCTGGCATGGGCGGCACAGACTGAGAGGAGACATTACTCAGCACTATCCATTTCCCCCTGCGACACACACTGATCTGCAGATATTAGCATGATTACATTGTGAGATAAGAAGCAGATAAAACATCACATCATGTTTCCTTCTACACAGCACACTTATCAGTCCTGAATGCTAAAACCAGAGCTTATCTGAACAATTAATCATATTGTTTTATGGCAAATGGAATCTCAAAGATTTCTGACGACAGGGGAAATGTAATTTGAGGTTTAATAACAGTACAGCAACCTTTTGAATTCATAATAGGCCTAAAATGATAATAATTACATAAAGAGATAACATGTGCAGCCTTGCGTTCAGATCATGCAAAATTATACAAGCACTAGTCTTCAGGTTTAACAGAAGTTCAAAACTACTGGGTTAAAATTGCATGAATGTACTGGAGTTGAGGTTATTGATGTTAAGTTCCACTCGTCTCCATCACTAAACGTCAACATCTACACCATAGTTCCCCTTTAAAGATATGAAAGAAATATATGACATTTATTGATTGATAAAAATATAAATATTTATCTGCTTCTTGGTATCTGCCAAGTGGTTGTGTATTTCTTTAAGTCAAAATCGCTTTTCGAGGACTACAACAAACAGCTGGTAGGGACTACACAAGCTTCCTCCCGGGTTAATTACATCACTAATCCTAAAATGTACATAAACCCTGCCCCCGGGAACACGCAACAAAGGGGGTGAGGCCATTTTGATAATTTATAGATTATCATGACAGAATATACTATTCAATGATTTGAAGATAGTTAACTCCACATCAGCTACATAAATTCATCAACTAACCATAACATCTTGCTGCATTCTACATGTTGTCACTTCTTCCTAAGACTCTTCATCATTGTCTGACTCCAATTTGAACATAAAAGTCTGAACAGTTTTATTGCCTGTCTGCATGAGGTAATATAAAAAAAAATATGGACGACATGACTTCATTGGCTTCCGCTGAAGTAACTGAGGCCTCCGGAAGTCCGAATATGGCACTGACATCTTGCGCAGATTTGGGACCGGGTCTGTGCAGTAGCGATCTCGGGACTGGAATCTGCGCGGTAGAGAGCAGGAAGTCGAGTGGGATATCAAAAGCCCGCCCACACTCTCACAGATGCAGAACAATTCATTACGTTGGTGTGAAATAAACCGTTATGGAAATGTATAAATTATAGCTAAAGCTCCATTCTCCTCCCAAAAAAAAGTCTGTTAGTGCCTCAGTGACAACTGCACTCAGAGAAGCCGTCAATCTCAGCTGTCAATCATGCGGGGGCGGGGGTTAGGACCTATACTGGGACCCGCCACCTGGGGGCGATCAAGGCACGGAGGCTTCAGTTTCTGAGAGGAGTGCTACAGGCTTGGGTATTCAGAGCTGCTAAAACACGCTCTTGAAGCTCCGCCCAGTGAGCAGCCGCTCATTTGCATTTAAAGGGACACACAAAAACGGCATGTCACCCTCAAAAAGTGACAATTTTAACATGCTATAAAAAAATATCTCTGGGGTATTTTGAGCTAAAGCTTCACATACACACTCTGGGGACATCAGAGACTTATTTTACATCTAGTAAAAACGGGCAATCAACCACCTCTTTAAAGCTACACTGTGTAACTTTTTTAGTTTATTCTTAGCTAAAAACACTTAGTTCTTTCAAAAATATATGTGCTCATTAATGTATATTTATTTCTTTCAAGTAATAAAGTATTCTCGTAAGTTTATAGTATGCCATTGAAAATACATACGGGTAATGGGTTCGAATGCGGGTCGCCATGTTGCCCCTCCATCTTGAAAGTACATCAGCCAAAGAGGGACATACCCGTGAATTCAAGCTTCGCCTTTCGCGTTTTAACACTCGATGGCACCGTGTCGAATGTGGACGAGGTCGAACTGGAAGCCATATTAATCTTGGACTAAAACGGCCACCGTAGGAGTTAAAACAAAATCGGAATTGAGAGGAAGAGAAACTAATATTCACTGGATGGTCATATACCTTTTAACCGCTAGATGGGGGAAAATATCACACAGTGTAGCTTTAATAAAGCTACAATTAAACAATTGATCAACGATAAACAGGAAGTAATGTATTTACAATAGTCATGAGTGAGATGCAGATAGGGGGACTGTGTCACATTATTGTTTCTTCTCTCACAGCACAAGCACAGACTCTCAGTCTCCCAGCAGCTGCCCTCCGCCTGATAGCATCTATTCTCCCCTCCACACGCTGCTTACTGCTGCAATTGATGCCGAGGTGACCGACAGAATACAAGGAATGAATCCCCCGCTTGTAATCTGAACCATTAGGTCGCATGCATGCTGGAGTTATCAGCACCATGGGAATGAATTCAACCTCGTCAGCTGAGGGGATGGACAGAGACTGTCTTTAGCCAAACCACTGAGGGACAGAACAATGAGGGACCGATTCTGACTGTGAGCTGTTCATGAACTTCTAGAATAGACCTCTGTTGCTTTACCCAGAGGAAAAGTCATAAAAAAGGAGAGGTGAAAAAAAATGAAGAGCGTGTGATTTCCTTTGCATAATTAGTTGCAGTTGAATGAGAGCCTGGGACAAGAGGTTTCTTATGAAACATTCCAGAATAGATGCTGAGATTGTACAAAATTATACAGATTTGTGTGCTTGAGATTTTTTAAAACCGCTAAAGTGTCATGGCTATTCAAATGTGCCACCTGGAATTAATTAATATATATATATATATATATATATATATATATATATATATATATATATATATATATATATATATATATATATATATATATATATATATATATATATATATATATATATATATATTTGATCATAAAGTTGCATGATTATTGAACACACACACACACAAACACAAATGCTTTGGGTGATTTCAGCCAAAGCATTTTATTCACATGCCTGGTGCTCCCTCTTAAAATTTGTGCATGACACCCCTGACCACTAATATTTCACAATCAGACTATCTTTAAATAATTACTTCTTGTTGGGCAAGGAGATGCTGATATACTCCATCTTTAATAGCAATTGTCTAATTAACATATTTTCATTACCTCTTTGAATGAATAATTTAGTGCCATGTTATAGTCATTAACTATTCGCTTTTAGTACAGTGATGGATTTAAAGGGACACAGTGTGCAATTTGGGCTTCAATCCACTGAAATGACATGAATAATTAGCAGGCAACCCTTTAGTCATTGTACACTTGTCAAATGCTTTAAAATCAGACTGTCGCCACTCTAAGAACATCCAAAGGGTTCAATTAGAATCAAATTATGAAGGCCAGTGCTCCAGATTGCTGACAGTTAGATGCCGTGGACTAGAGATATCCAGATATTGAATTTGTATAGTGTATTATACAGAAAGGACACAAACTGATAGTAGAATGGACAGGATCAAAGAATGTTGCAAACCAGATTCAAAATGTAATTGTGCACATGGGCACAACAGCACAACATGCCAGTGCTAACCACTAGGCCTATGCCATAACTACTACATGAACGTTATTCCTATTTAATGAAACCCACTTTTGTTTAGATTAATTTGATTGATACACACAAACAGATTGGGTTAATGTTTTATGGGGACATTCCATATACATAATGATTTTTATACTGTAAAAATGGTGTACTGAAATGCCGCGTTCCAGGCAACCCGTAACCCGTGTTTTTCCAACCTTCTACCCGTGAAAGTGGACTGGAACGGCAGTCAAACCCGTGACTTCCCACCCGCGAACTCGTACTAGATCGATGTACTCCCAGTTACGAGTTTTGATGTCACATAGCCCGCGAAGCAACAATGGCAGCCTCCTACGGATGCAGTGTTTATGAAACAAATATACAAATAACGTAAAATAAAAAGTATAACAGCTTTTCTGGCCGTCTGCGCTGTTTTTCTCCTCCGTTTCCCTCAAATAAGCAAAGAGTAAGCACCTTTGGCGATAGAAATGATTGTAAATGAGCATACACCCCGTACGGTCCACCATGCTTTGTTTACATCTAACTACCACACAATTCCTTGGGCTCAGGCAATTTGGCGTGACTTTGCCTGGAACACTACAAAGTCGTGAGTCGTGGTTTGAAGTTGTAATTTACGGGCTCAAAAACCTGCCTGGAACGCAGCATAATACTGTGTATCCACTAAAGCTACCCATCACTGTAACCGACTACTCCAAGGCTTGAATGAAAGTCAAAAACAGGCAAAAGGTCATACACAGGCAAGCAGTCCAAACAGGCAAACAAGGCAGGAGAGACAGGCAAAAGGGTAATCCACAGAACAGTAATCCAAGACCAAGAAACAAGAAACAAGAGAGAATGCTCAGAAATGCAGTATTACACTTAACAAGACTTTGCAGTGAATGACAGGGTGAACAGGTTAGATATAGGCAGAGGAAATGAGGTAAATGAGACACAGGTGTAAACAATGAGTGCTGATGAGTCCATGCAAAGGAATATGGGTAATGTAGTCTTTGATGGAATGACAGTCCAGGGTGGAGTGCCCTCTGGTGGTAATCACTGGTGAATAGTGACAATCACAGAAAATATTCTGTATTTTTAGATTTTCAAAAAAAAAACTAAGGGAAAACCAAACACAAACACACACACACACACACACACACACACACACACACACACACACACACACACACACACACACACACACACCTTATCTTTGTGGGAACTTTCCATAGGCGTGTGGTTTTTATACTGTACAAACTGTATATTCTATGCCCTAACCACAACCCTACCCCTAAACCTCCTCATTACATTAAAAAAAAAACATAATTTAGTATGTTTATTAATCAATTTCCCTTGTTTGGACCACTGGCAGGTCCCCACAATGTAGGTGATTTCAGGTTTTACTATCCCTTTGAGGACATTTTTTGTCCTCACAATGTTATGTAAACCTGTACACACACACACACACACACACACACACACACACACACACACTCATGTTGTGTTTTTGTGAATTGTGGGGACATTCCATAGGTGTAATGTTTTTATACCGTACATACTGTACATTCTATCCCCCTACACTGCCCCTGCCCCCTAAACCTACCCATCACAGGAGACATTCTGCATTTTTCAGACCGCTGGCTGGTCCCCACAATATAGGTGATCTCAGGTTTTACTATCCTTGTGGGGGCATTTGGTGTCAATTTTACCTCACAATGTAATATAAACACACACACACACACACAGTCAAAAGTTATTTTTTTGCATAAACATGTGTCTAATGCTCCCCAAGGCTGCATTTATTTGATCAAAAATAAAAACTAATATCACTTTTTTTTTTTTTTTTTTTAACCTTTATTTAACCAGGAAAAGTCCCATTGAGTTACAGTAACTCTTCTCCCAGGGAGTCCTGGCCAAGACTGGCGGCCAAAAGTTTCAATACATAAACGACAGAACATAAATGACATAATACACCACAAATCTCTATACATACACTATACATACTAGAAAACAAACAAATCATTATACTTGACATTAGCAGATACAAACATACAATTGTAAAAGGCACCTAGTTAAAAACAACTGCACAGTTCAGTCAGAGTTGACTTTAAAAGGTTTTTAAAAGTATTGATAGATGGAAGTGACACTAGATTTAAGGTGTTTTGGAGTTCATTCCAGACATTTGGTGCATAAACCATATCACTATACAGTGATAAATAACTATAATAACTTAAATAACTATAATAACTGTTTTCTAATATAATATATTTTAATACATTTATGATCCTTTATAAATCATTTGAATGTGCTGAACTGGTGCTCTATTATCAATTATTGTCGGTGCTCAGTTATTAATAATGGTTCTTATTATTACCAATGTTGAAAACAGTTTGTGATCCTTAATATTTTGGTGGAAACCATGGTAATTTTTCCCCAGATTCTTTGATGAATAGAAAGTTCAATGCATTGTCTCCTTGATACAATGCATCATTTATACAATGTATCCTTGTATCCTTGTGAAAAAAGAGAGAAAACAAATCTTACCTACACATTTTAAATAGTAGTGTTATAACAGTTGTTGGCTTTCAACATTGATAAATTATATTACATTACATTATTAATCTTCACTTCAGAAATGTACTATAATGTGAAACTAACCAGCTCTTATTAAACAACATAACAAGCATGTACACTACACCCGCAAAAGTCCTCCATCAAAGCAGTCAGTACAGCCTACTATGCCAAAATAGAACTTATAAAGCAGGATTTCACTCAGCTCTATGGCAGACCATGGTGTCTTGGCCAGGGACCATATTTCCTTCATTCTTTGAAATAAATATTTGCCAAATATCTCAATTATGTCAAACTAGCCGAGCTGCCAGAATGACTTACAGCTCTGAGGTCATGACAAACTGCGTGAGTGACGGAAAGCGGGCCGCAGACACTTAAACACTCACACGGCATCCAACCAGACCACGCCTGTTTTTAGCTACGTCATTAGCCCTGAAACCCATTCGCTCAGCTCTCAGAAATCAGTGAGGCCTGCCGCTGTACAGGATCTACCTACAATAACATGATCTATGTTTTTTGCCCCCAACCTCAATCACCCTCTACAACTTGTTCAAAGTAATGAAATTCCTCATTTGAGGCAGGCTGACAGATGGATTGGAAATCAAGAGCTCCAGATAAGTAATGTTGTTTTGATGCTGAACTGCATCTGATTGATTTGAAAACTCTACCGACCAGAAGATGTTTTACCATCCTGGATGGGGAGCAGCGTGTGTAATTTAGTAAGGGCTATTTTCACAGCGCTTAGATTATTGCGGGACAGGCATGTTTGTGTGTGTGTGCCTGTAAAATTCTCCGCAGCTCGAGAACATGAAACATGTTTTCCATCTATTAGAGCCATATATCATTATCATGCAAACAGCATGAGAAAAAGACCTTCAAGAAACACCTTTGCAAATTATACGACAATTGCTTTTTTTATTTTACACTTTCAGTAATTGAATTCTCAACCAACAACTTGACCTTTCAAAATGACAAAACATGCATGTCTTGATGTTTTATGCTACTGAATGCTATGGCACTGGTTCTGAACTGGTGGGTCGTATTTTATTTATTTTTTTAATTTTACAGTATTGACGTTTTTTATCACGTATGGTTTTGAGTTAAGGAAGCTTCCATGAGCTCTTTAGATCTGATTAAACAACAACTGCCATTTACTCAAGAGCCAAAGATATTAAAGTACCAGTTCCTCACAGAGACACATATTGAAAATCCACATTAAATTTCCCTCTGTTAAAGTAATAAAATGATTAGAGTATTGATTTGTCTTAAATGCTATTAAAACAGATTCATTCACAAGCACATGTTGTGTGGGTACATTTAATTAGTGTTAGTGGGTTGACAGCAACAGTCCACTGGTCTTGTCTATTCCACATGAGATGAGTTGCTGTGGATGGTAATATAATCTGTCAACTCTTGCTGACAGAAGACAGAATTTTAAAACAGTCTGAGCTCTTGAATGATTGATTATCCCAATACATTTTGTGGAGGTCATATTGATTTGTTTTGAAAAGTAAAACTCCTGGAATTAGTGAGTTCAGACGTTTCCCCTGAGTGACATATACATTCAGTCTGCCTCAGCCAAATATGAAAAATAATATTCTTATGAAACCAACACTGAACACAGGGAAAAGATTTTGCCTGCACCTGCAGTCTAAGTTATAAATGACCCAAACCAATTCCCAAAAATAGGAGGAAAAAGAATAGATTCGTTTTCAAATGCACAAGGAAATAAATCAAATGGGAAAGGGGAAAAAATGTCATATATTTATGTTTTATTGGATTATAAATATACAAAAAATAATAAGTGTCATCCATTGAACAGGACCTTTTGTCGAGGTAAGATTTTAATCACAGATAATTTGTCAGCACATTTAAAGATTGTTTTATAAATAAAATTCAATAATTATAAACCCAATTCAAACTGTTATTTTAAACTGTAATACAACTTTTTACTGTGGTTTTGATCAAATAAATGGAGCCTTGTTGATACAAGAGACTTCTGTCAAAAATGATTCACAAAAAATGTATCGACCACAAAGTATCGAATAGAGTATTGTCTGAAAACACATATTTGATTATCAATTGTAAACAATGACAGCACTAAATATCAGCATTATGAACCAAGTACTGTATGTGCCAAAGAGCAGTAAAAATGTTTTCAGTTTTGCATTAGCCGCATTAGTCTGTGGCCGTTCTCCTCAGACAGCCGTCACAGAGCTCACTGAATGGATGGAGGAGTTTGTCAAAGCCTGTGGGGCACTATTGACCGATCCTGTTTGCTGAGAGGACTCAGAACAGGTCCAACTAAACCTGTATTACAGTGGATCAATACAAACTGAGGAAGACAGAGATGAAGTCAACACTGTGCTCATCCCTCAGACCACTTCTGCACTCTTAGTTTCCCAGAATGCGTCAACTGCACATAATAGTTCACAGCAGTGTGATTTAATGCTCACTTTCTATCCATTTAATACTGAGATCTGCAAAGACACAAGGGACTGGAATAAGTGAGAAGATGAGGCCATATTCCCAAACCTAACAGACAATGTCGTCTGGAGCCAGTGACTCACTGTTTTATTTTCATAAACGGGCAAATGCAGTGTGTAAAATAAGATTATCTCAAACTACGATTACGTAAGGCTGATGCTCATCCGGTTTGAGACCTGATTTACTCACTATTGGATTAGATATTATTTACAAATGTCCTAGAAAGACACTTATTAAGTATTATGTGTCCTGCAGAGGGGTATGGCAAAGCTTAAAACAATACAATTCTAACCCCCTTTTGGAAAATGTTACATTTATCGCTCCCCTTCAGGGAACTTAAGCCAATGACATGATGCACCTTTTTTGTCAGCATCTATTTATTCGAAATTGCAATGATAATCATATTAAAAGATACAATGATGTGAATGATCCTCATCTAAGAATGCTTAATATCTTATTTTTGTTGGGAACTCTAATGTGTGTGTGTGCTTGTGATATGTATTACAGACAACATCATAAATGAATCGAAAGATATGTTGTGCCGTCGACATGCAGTGATGTAGTTGCTATTGTGCTGCATTTGCACCTCTTGTATTATTGAAACATTTCAACAGTTAAAACAGTGATTCCGTAAACACTCCAGACTATAAATAACATGTGTGACCTACAGGGGGCATGTGAGGTGACAACCAGTGGAACGTGCATGTTATGAATATGAAAACGCTTCTCAATGATCTGGAGAATTAAAATCCACCCCTGCTCCTCCTTTGGAAAAAAAAATATAGAAAGAAAAAAAGCACTTTCCATCAGCACTACCTCATACTCGGTGCCAGAGTTGAGTGCCTCAGCTGTCCTGCTGTTATGTTCCAACAAGCTCTAACTACTCTATAATCCAAAATAACGGCAGCTTTGCGGGGCCTGACAGACCCTGTTTTGAGCTAATGGTCACTCTGTGAAAGGGTAATGTAATAATTTCGGTAGAAAGAGAGTGAAGAGAGGTGTGGTAGGGGAATTGCATGAGAGAGAGAGGGGAGGGGAGGAGGGTTGATTTAATCTCTTCCTGTCCTCTCTGGTCCCACCTTTCTGCCTCATGTCCGACAGACATAAGGAAATGAGCAGATTAATCAAAATTAGATTCTCTCACCACACTTAATGCGCAGCGGCAGTCAGCGCTGAGCTCACGCAGGAAATGAGGCGCTCCAACACCTTAAATTCAGGTTGATTACAGATGATCTTAGAGCTCAGGGAGGCTGCAGATATCCAGCATATTCTGTCTTGGGCTACTGTAGGTTCAAACCGTCATGTTATAAACAGAGAACTTCTTCCGTTGAGTAATTGAATTGAATTGAATTGCGCAAGCTATTTAAACCTATTGATTCAAAATGTGGGCTATGCAGTAATGCGTGTAATGCAGGTCCATTTTTGTGATATACTTGGGGAGATCGGTCTTATTTCACTCGAATATGAAAGTTCTGTCTTTGTTTCTCATCTGTCATTTCAAACCCATGTGCATGCTATTTCTACACAAAAAGAGAGATTTTAAAGAAACTTTACACAGATCTTTTCCATAAGTAGTTGTACCTTGACAAAGGCTGCTTGTCTGGCAGTTATACTCTGTCAAACATCATAAAAGCTTCTTAATACTTGTTAGAAGAAAGAGCAAACTTCAGGCCATTATTCAGTGAAAATTTTCCATTCTGGATATTCATGCATGCATTTGTTTTAACCCAAAAGTAAATAAGATTATCAGTGAATACTTTTCCTCACACAAAAAAATCCAATGGCCTAAGAAGGAATTGAATAAAGTACTGTCGTTTTTTTTTTAATGACTGTAATAATGCTACAGAAAATTAACTGGTTAACTGTACATGAACCTTTGCACCGCCTACATATGTCTATTGGCCATGTCTTATGGGCAGGCCACTTATGATAAACTCTGATTCATTAAGTGGTTTGTATTGTGCCACCTGTATTTTCATTGTGGTTGTCAGTATATTTTAAGATAAAATGTAGATTTTGATAGTTCAAGTATAGATTATATCACTTATACAAGTAATAGGCTACATGCCATCTCATAACACTGGAAACTGGATACTTGTTTCAGTATTTTGTGAATTACTGGCGACTTTTTTTTTTTAACCATAAATTTAATGGGATATTTTTGCAGTGCAAAAGGACTAGCATGATAGCACCTTAAAAAGAGTAACGATAACATTGACGTGTGCATTTGTGTTTCATGGAAGAAAGAGAGTCATACAGGTTTGGAACAACATGAGAGTGAATAAATGATGGCAGAATCTTCATTTTGGGGTAACTACAGCATCCATTTGAACACAAAAAAAAGCTAAAGAAAAACACAAACTGTTTAGCATTCACTTCCGTTTAATTTAGCCAGCAACCTGACCAACATATGCTCAAACACTCACTTAATGAACATCTAAACCTACTAAAAATGACCCAACAGATCAGAATTCAGGTCAAATAAGCCTTCCTATTTTAATATACTCACTCTAGTCAATGGCGTGCTCTGACACACATGGTGTAGGATGTCAGGAACTGTCCTAATGCCGTACGTTAACAGAAGCAGCCTCTGCTCTCTCAATGCTGCTGCCAGTGGCATTGATTGTTGGTAATGGAGCTGCCCGGCCCTGATAATGCATGATGTAATTGTCAAAGGGGTTTAATCTATTTATTGTAAGTGGGATTGAAAGAAGCCTCATCCAAACTTCCCATTTCGAAGACAGACAGAATCCAAGCGAGAGAGAGGATGAAAGACAGCATGATAGAAGGCAAAGCTAGAAAGCGTGTTTGTGCTGGGGGTTGTGCAGGCTTTCTGATGGAAACCATGCGAGATAGGGGTCTTTCATTCACCCCCTGACATTGAGAAGAGTGTGGGGTCCCTTTCTCAATCGAAAATTTCTATCATGTCGCCCTGGCTCAATCCCTTCAGGCCACAAAAGGAAGGTAATAGTGGCTTATTGCATATAGGACTGCATACACACTACACTGAGCAATGCTTTTCAATTACCGCCGCCATTGAGCGAGGCCTGCACGAAAATATATATCACATATTTCTCAGGCAAAATGCTTAGGTCAGACACGCATAGAAATAAAATATACCTTGTGTCATTTAATTTGACAGTTGTCCTTTCAAGCTATTGCGCAGAGGTCGACGCATGCCGTACAACTGGAAAAACAGCTATAGGCGCTCTGAGGTGCAACTAGGTGACTGGGGTGTTAGCGTTTCGACAAACGCACGCGCAAATTGCTTGCATCTAGTTAACGTGCCTGCCTGTGCTTTAACACAAATACAGTTGGTAATGATGTCAAACACAACCGCCCGCAAATCCCAACAGTCTGAGAGCGAGCGTCCCTCATTAGACTAACCTTACGCTGTTTATGGGTTGGTCGGGAATGTCAAGCTAAAGCTATTTATAGATCAATATCAAACAAAAGAGTGTCATCCCCTCTGGCCAGCCGTTACCCAGAGCACGCACCCCTAAATCAAAGTCATTCATCATGTTTTTGGGGAAGAGCTTCTTGGGGCAGGGGGGCAATATCCCAGTGTCCTCCAGTGAGAGGAGATGCATTAATTAGGTGCATGTAGGGATGGAAAAACACAGTCGGGGTCTGTAATAGATTCCTCCTGGAATTGATGAGCTTGTTTGTGAAGGGGGGCAGCGGCAGACGCACCTCTGGATCTCTCCAGAATAACACTACCTGCACTATGGGGACATGAGCCCATTTAAACGGAGTCTACTTCCATAACACCACCAGCACGATCTGTTCGGAGTACATTTTCCATTTTTAGATGTCTGGTTGTGCCGCCAAGACACACAATCACGCAGACGCACGTGCGAGCACAAACATTTAGCTTGACGCATTGTTGACATAAGCTCAGTAATGTATACCAGCCCTATTTACACCGTTTAGCAATTAGCAAGCTAGCTCTGACAGAATATGAAGTACAAACACAAGCAGTTATCTTTTTTCATCATCTCACATATGTAAATGAGTGTTTGATTTTGTTCATGCAAATGTGAATTTCAATTAACTAGAAATTTTAACAGGGACTAGGCGGTGCATTATAGCCTGCCTGTTTTTCTTGCCAAAATAAATTATGGATACACAAATAGCATTACACAGCGGAGATAATTACAGCTCTCAAAAAGCATCCTTTAACATGCAAATACATCACTTCGCTTTTTCACACAAAGTTCAATCAAAAACGAACAGGTAAATCCAATCAGCGGCATAGATTTATGATCCGTTTTTATATTTGGATCACACAACTCCCACAAAATTCCCATTTTTTAAGCTTTTCTTTATTTGTATGGCATGCACAGTTCTGACTTAAAAAGCAGAGATGAAATTAGAGGGTTTATATGCTGATGGCACTGACATATCGGGGTAGTCATTGCTCATATTTACTGCCATCGAAATGCTTTCGCAGCCAAACAGGCTTCCATTCACAGAAGAGATTTCAGTAAATTGCTTTGGTATCAAGAGTCATATATGTGAGAATTGTGCCTAACAGATCAGTGAGGCAAGAACTGTCAGTAATATTATAGTATACTAACAGAATTTTGAGTTGCCATTTATTCTAGTGTTAATCCTAGTGTTAACCTAACGTTTGCATTTATGGATATTCTGCTACATCCTCCAAGATTAAACTGTGATCCCCGAAAAAGTATTTCGACACCTAAGCCACACTTTAAATGTATGAATGTCACTGCATTAGATAAAATATCAATGTTAATCTGATAGGACACCTGTCTGAATTTGAGGAGAAATTGCTGCATGGATCTACTAAAAATGTCACCGGCAGATTAAAAACAGCGGCACAATTGGTTGACCTGTTCAAAAAAATGTAAGTAAGTTAGTCAGTTCTGAGAAAATTGTGCATTATTATCTAATGTACAATATAAAGCATGTACTGTATTATTTTAATGTATATAAGGTATATTAAATGTATTATATTAAGTTACATATTTATATACATACATAAAACTGAATAAATTTGTGCTTCTGTTGCATTTTTTTTGTTTGCATGAGCATAAGACCCAATACACACTTTGCTTTGCCCAGAAAGTGTCTACGAAGAACAGACATTAACCTATTTGTGCCCAAATTTTTCTGAATGCTTTCATGCATATGTTATGATCATGTTATGTTAATAGTGTCCTATGTGAACATGTTCTGCATTTATGTTCCCCAGGTTTTTTTTTCTTTCTTGAAAATCGCATTTGAATGTGCGGCAACTATAGTTGCCGGTGGGCAAATATGTTGTATGCACCCCTTCAATGTCAAATTTGAATTGGAGGAGAGCATTTGGCATCTAACTCAAAATAACTGCTTTCAACAGATCAATCTTTATTCATAAACAAATGTATTATGTATAAAAGTCGAAGCACATTTGATGTAAACTCAAAAAAGCTGCATCTGTCTTATAATCTTTTGAATATGAAAACACAACAAACAACAAATACATTTGTCTTAAAATTGTGGAACAGTGCAGAACAAAGTGCAGCCATTAAGTTGCCCCAACAGGGCATTGTGTAAGTCAAATGAAAATAAATAAATAGAATGACTTATAAAATAGAAAATATTACATCTATATAACAACAACAACAACAACAACAACAAATAGTCCCATTGTGTCCAATGGCTGACTGTAGTAGGTGATTTCATATAATAATGTAAATGTAAACTCATTACTTGTCTGAATTTCCGAACTATAATGGAATCGTAAGCTACTAATCATAAAAAAAATTGGGTCCTAGATCGATTAGAATGAAACATCCAAACTGGATAAAGGTGCCTCAATACTTTGGCCCTTACAATGCATAATATCATAAAAGGGATAAAAAGATAATATACAGCTATTAATCCCATGCTTCAACTCTTTATCTTTCCATTCTTCCCTTTGTGTGACTGACTGAAGTTTGGGATATTGTGGAAGCAAAAAGCACTAAACAAGACCAAAAATCTTGATTAATATTGATTGACATATGTACTTACAAGTAATTTGCCCACCGGCAACTACAGTTGCCGCTTGGACTTTTGACTAAGTATATTAATATTAATATATATATATATATATATATATATATATATATATATATATATATATATATATATATATATAGATCTCTTGTAAGATTTGTTTTGTTTAGATGATTCTAGAGACCTTCATGATTATATATATATCACCTATATTTTTTTCTTCTTGAAATCCTTTATTTGGTTGTTTGCTTGCATGTCATTGAGACATAAAACATGGATAACATCTAAATACTTACAAAAGGAAAATGACAACTATACACTGCGGCATAACCCAGCTTCTGAAAATCAAAGGTTAATTTTCCAGGCCTGCAGAAATTCTTTTGGCGTCAATCTGTCACAGAAGAACTGACCTCATCCCAGCCCTAAATCTTTCGCCTGTCAAACGGTGCATCCAGAATACGGAAGTTGTGAACTTGTGAGAAGTGAGGATCAATACTGCAAGGACAGGCTGAACGATCCGGCCAGAGACAATGTATTTGGTGCCTGGGTCCACACGGTCAGCCATTAATCCACTCAGCAATAGCGGACCACGCTCAACACCCTCATGCCAGAGGAACAAGTGGTGTGTAAAACAGCCTGACGTCAGCCCCAGACATTACTGCCCAACGGCCAGATAAATCCATATTAACGGGCCTACGAGAAACTCTGCTGCATACGTGAGCACCGCAGACAGCCCTCCGACTGTGGAGAAATACGAGCAGGGCTTGTCATGTGTGTCATGACAACATACTCTTCCTGATGCATTTCACCATTATTGTAGCCTGCTGCAGTGCAGTGTGGGAAATGAGATGGATGGATCATTAATGAGAGACTATAACGACCTGAACTATAAGCTAACAAGGAAACTGAATAGCAGACACAGCACCTGCTGTGGAGAGTGATCTTAAAGGAATACGAAAATTCTGTCATCATTTACCCTCATGTCGTTTCAAAAACGCATGACTTTTTTCTTCACAACACAAAAGGTGAATTTATGGCGAATATCCTAGCAACTCTTAAGTAAAACAAAAATAAACACATTATAAACCTTCCATTAAAGCAGTTCATATGACTCGTATGATATTGGTGCATCAAAGTCATCATAATAAGAACAAATTGTATCACCAATGTTGACATATTAGTTAATATGCGCATTGTGTAATGTTGATTAAAAACAGCAACAGAGCTTAGCAAAAAAATACTAATTTAGTTGGTTTATGAGGAGACCAAACTACATTTTCCATAATTCTCTGTGGCAGCACTGTAACGGTGCATTCACACGGGGTGTCGGCTTTAATGCTTCTCATTTACTTTTAATGGGTGACATCATGCATTGCCGAATTGAATTGTGGGTTCTGTTGCGTTGCATTGCGTCACTGGCGTTGCTTTTCAAAATTGTCAAATTTTCAAGTGCCAACCAATCAGATCGCTTCTGCAAATACCCTAGCACAGATGCTAGCCAATTGAGTTCTTGCAACACCGGAAAAGTAATGTGATTGGCTGTTGTCACTGTCAGCACCAAATGATCCATCATATCTGACCAAAAAACACACATCATGTCAATTACGATTTCCCAAATATAAGCTTCCCAGAAGGCATTAAATGCAGCATTGTTTGTGATTGTGTGAGAGACACAGACATTTAAGTGAGTTTGCATTTGTAAACAAATAATTTAGATCAGTTTTGTGAACTGGATCAACAGGTTCATTAACAAGATACGAATTGATTTGTTCACAAAATCAGACATGACTCCTCTCATGAACACTACAGTTATGAGACTCTTATTGTGCTTTTTAAAAATCTTTTTGGAGGTAAACAGCTTCAGTACTCATTCACTTTCATTATGTGAAAAATAGTGACAGGGATATTCAACAAATATTCACCTTCCACAGAAGAAAGTCGGTCATATGGGTTTGGAACGCATTTGGGTGAGTAAATAATCACAGATGTTTCATATCTGGGTGAATTATCTCTTTTAAAAAAATGAATTAAAAAAAATGAGGCTTCATAAATTAAAGGGAGGGGAAGACTCTCACACAAATATATCTTAAGATACAGGACAAAAACATCCCTCATGCAATCAGATGTGCAAACACCCACAGATGCCAAAAAAAGTGTTTTGTTTGGATTTTTTCTAAAGTCCAACAACTTTTTTTGGTAGAGAGCACATAAAATGTTTTATTTATATTCAATACATAAATAGTGGGGTGTTTGGTGCCATCCCAGCGCTCTTCACATTTCTCTCTGACAGTAGGCCTATCAGTGCTCACCATCATGCACCAAGCTAGAAATAAATTGCATTTTGACTGGTGATTCACTAGCAGGAAAAGCATTGCAATATAAAAACATGAATAAACAAAATCGCTCATGAGCACATGTGCGGTAGCACAAGGAGGTAATCTACTTTAGGCACGGCCCTTGAAATTAACTCTCAGAATCTGCGCACACACATGCGCTAAGAAGATTAATCAAATATTTTACTTGGCCACCCTTTTCAAATGTACCAAATTCAAAACATTATGGTAATTATTTATAACGTTTACCCAGGAGTTATTGTATGACCACAGGTAACGCAAATTGAAGGCTGACTGCAAGTGCCGTATCAGTGCCCAGATCAGCGCAGTCGGGCCAAAACTGGCCGTCCGTACAGAACGATGGTGTAAGCACATGTTCAGCTTTGAGTTAGTCAGCGGAAACAGACAATGCTAGAAGGCATTAGACTGAGACAGACTGAGCAGAATTCTAAAACTGGTTTACTTTGGACACCAAGCTCAGATGGAGCAGAGAGGATTACAAACGACAATTTGGAAATTAAATTATTATTTCAGCTATCATGCACAGTCTTCCAAAACTGGGGCTTTTAAATTCCAGGTATTTTGAGAGACTGTAGTTTGTCCTAGTAACAGAAGTCAAATATTAATGTTTGTCTCTTACAATCAGCTGTATAGTTCTAAAAGAGTAAAAGTGTAGACTTTTTTCATGCTTCATTTTTCACAAAAACAAAAAGCATAATAGTGCCCCTTTAAAAAATAATAATTATTATAATTATGAAATACACGTTAGATATTCATCACTTTTGTATGCTGTTTTGAACACACAAAGGGAAAAAGGGGACAGCTCCAGACAAAAATGACACTGAGACTGTCTGGATTGTCTGGTTAATGGCTGTTTGGATGTACTGTATCTGCATTTCTGAATACTTAATTTGGATTCCTGTGAAATGGATAAGTATTTGGTTTAAGTGCTTCTCAGCATACTGCTGTCCGAAACCAAACAAGACGATGAAGGACACTGGACATCAATGGAACCATTTTAATGCAGAATTGGGAATGGAGCAATAATTGTAAAATAGGGTTTTGGTTATACAACAACTCTCTGCTATTATAGCATTTCTCTGGTAAAGACATCTTGCGTTGTCAAGATCTGGATCTTATTGGAAATTTAAGCTGTGTGGCTGGTGAGCAGCTGGTTATTTTGTAAGCCAAAGTCAACTTTAGGTCTGTGATCTGTTGAGTTCTGCCACAGTAGAGCGGTCTGTCCCTCAGTAAGCTGGGAGACGATGTAAACAGCTTGTCTGCAGACTGAACTAACATTTTAGATTTATCGACCCTTTTTGAAGCTGGGGTGACCATATCTCATTGGCCTTGTCTGGTTTTTAACATTGAATTGTTGAAAGTCATCTAAAGTTCAGGTCTGTCTTTTCAGATTTTCTTTCACTTCTCTAAACATTAAGGAAACTGTACCAGATTGATTTGATGCATATCAGTGTTGCTGCAAAAACTCTACAATCTCTTTCATCCTCTGAAGAAGTTTTGATGTGCATCTGCTGTTGCACTTGTAGGACGAGTAAACATGCATTTCCTTTACAGATTGAAGTTCCTACAGTTACTGGGCAACCACTGCAACTCATTTCTTGCTGACCTAAATACATCCTCTAGATATTCCATCAGCATGCCCAAAATGATACAACTTGACTTGTATTTAAACTCTGGAAACTTTTTTAATGTTATAATAACATATTACATCAGGTTGCTTTGCATCCTACTTCTAACACAATGGATTCTCACCAACATCTTACACCAGAAAGGGCAGCCTGATTGGAAAGCTGTTTGCTTTCTTTTTTACTTGGAATTTAGGGACAATTAAACATAAAAAAGATGAGCAATAAATGAATGGTGCAGCAGTCTCCACAAATGGTTGCACAGAAAACTAAATAAATCGTTTAATAGGATAGATCCCCCAAAAATGTAAATTCATTTTTGGAAAATTCATTTACTCACCATTATGTTGCTACAAACCCACACGACTAGATGCTAGATTCATATGGATTACTTTATGATGTCTTTATGACCATCAAAGTTTTGGCAGAATTGACCTTCATTTGTGTTTCAGATATGAACAAAATTCTTACGGCTTTGGAACGACATAAGAATGTGTAATTGAAGAAATCATTTTTCATCTTCAGGTGAACTATACAGAAAACTTAAAAGACTTTGGGATCAAAATTTCATACGGTGCAAACACAACTTACAAGGTACCAAGCAGATAAAAAGGTCCCAAGCTGAAAAAAATCTTTCTAAAACAAGTTAGCAGGCAGATTAAAACAAATCTTACTAAATCAATTTTGTGTCCAATATGATTGATGATCCATGACAGTCTATGGGCTTGATGTCTGAATCTCAAACTACCCACTCATGTGTACTACAATGTACAAGACTCATTGACTATAGCGTAACAATAGCTTTGGCACTATTTTTGTACAGGCTTAATGTTTTCTTCTAGACCGTTGAAGACCAAACATAGCATTTATCTTCTATTCCTATAAATCACCTCTTACACAACGTACCCTCTCTTGTAGAGTACATCGCGTTGGAAATACAGTGTCATAATGGCATCCATGTGATAACTGCTTTCTGTCGGTTCTACAAAGGCAGTAACTGTCTGATGTCTGATGCTCCTAAACATTTAAGTCATGAACACTAACTACCACAAAAATAGATTAGAATAACTCAAATACTTGATGCAATCATGCAAATTTCCCTCATTTCAGTACTCATTTCATCAAACGCTTTCCCATTGATCCATGTTTTTACTCAAGCTGAGCTCATCAGCTTGCCTTCAAAGAGATGAAAGGAAAGAGAGGTGGGAATGTGATAATTTTATAGGATATGGGAGATTTTTGAATGGAATGAAAATTATTGAAAGATATTGAAAAGCAATAACATTGATATCTTTAAATTGAACTTTTTAAGGTTATCAAGTAAATTGCTCTTTTCACTAAATTGTCCAGATTTGAATTCTACATCAAGCGTGATTAGTGCTCAGGTCAGAGGTCTTCAAAAAATTTTTGTAAATGTAATGCATCTTTTTCACAACATACCACACAATATAGGTTTTGCATGACTTCCTATGCATTTCAAAAACCTAACCTCTCTATTTCAGAGAGGTTATTGAGGTTTCAAGATGGATGTATCCTTGGCTACAGGGCGAGTGGACAGTTATGCCCGAGTTTGAAAGGATTCCCAGTGGTCTTCATGTTGTGTGCATGGCTGATCGGTGTTCAGGCAGGTCTTAGATGAGGAATGAGGCAGGTGCGGACCTTGGAGGTTTGGGTGATAGCCTTTCAACCTGTGATTCACTGAGACTCTTCCATAGTCTGACACTTTGCAAGCTATGATTGAGTTTGCAATTCAGCCATTCGCTCTGCTCTGCTCTGCTCTCCTTACTGCTTTCAGAGTACACACATTGTGAAATCATTAGAAGTCACGGAAGCTATGAACACCTGGTGCATCATCAACATATTATGCTATCTGAGACAACTGAGAATTCATTGAAAAAGCCAAAATAAGATACAGTAAAGAGTTTTTGAAAGTATCTGAATTACCTTTCAAGGCCATTGAGCCACAGGCAGTTTTAGTTTGGTTGTCTTCAACTGTGCCCATTGACCAACGAGCTGCAGGTCAGAGGGTGCGTGTTCTGGCTTGCTGAAGTCAGCAGGATCACAGTCCTCTCATTTTTCCCACCATGGCTCTGCCACAGTGCAAGGTTTTGATCAGTGGCCAGATTATTTTCACACTTCCCCTTGCTTATTGGAAACTGATGGAAAAATTCCATCTCGTGTGAGTGTGGAGAGAGTGATAGAGGTTCAGAGCATTTAACATGATTTGTGGGCAACCAGTCTTGGACCCAGGGGATGATGCAATTGGTAATCGGGGACAATAGATACACCATTTTACATGATGATATATAGCAGAGGATGTATCATGTTTGGAAAGGAATACATCATTCACAAGGTTAGTCTTTAAAAATTGAGTTTATGTGTAATGTAAATGTCTTCAGAGTCATCATACACTCAAAATTGACTATTTACTTTCTTAAAAACAAGTTCCTGATCTTGTTGTGCTTATCGAAGAAAATGTAACCTTTTATCGAAATGTAAAAACATTCTCTCTGAAAAATTTATTTTTTGTCAGCTAACATCACAATTTTCTCTTTTTTTTTTTCTCTTACTCCCCTCCAATCATCTTACTGGGCAGAACCTTGTAGGAGCACAAACATAAATAAATAAATACAGACATCTAGTTTACACAATACAATTTTGGCCACAATTTCCTCAAATTTCAGGAACTGTAAAAGGTTTCTCGTGCTGTGGAGCAAAATAGTCAGTCTTTGACCATGTGTACCGATGACCGGAAAGTTGCCTTTGCAATACATTTAAATTTCATTCTGACAAAGTTCTGGCAGTGTCAAAAATCGTGTCACAGTCATGAAGTGTGATTTCTCATATGAGATTTCAATGGGGCAAACGGGACCATAGTTTTGTCTATATATTTATAATACAGTCAGTAATAATAGACAGTTGTTGATGTACAGTTTGCCATAGCTTTTACCCAAGTTCTCACTGGGATTACAGGAAAATGTGATGCATCACAAAGCCATAAGAAATGGATTTGAAGCACCTAATGTCTTCAATTTCAACTCGTTGCCTATGCAGCAAATAACATTAGATGCAAATACAATTAGATTAAATTAAGTCAAACAAAAACAAATTACGATGATATTGATTGTTAGCTTGCCTGTTATTTTACTTGCCAAAAAGGCTCATTATTAACCGTCTCTTGTCCTCATGGGGTTGCTGATGGCATCCTGAAATAATTTCATTATCCCGTGCACAGCACGGAAAAAATTGTGAGAATTATACAGCGTACCGAAGACTGGAATTGAGATTTTCAGATCTCTCTCTGGGGTTGATTGCAATGTTTTCTATCAACATCCTATCAAAGCACAGATGTCAACAGCAATTCAAACAAACCCATTAGACTGTGTCCTTTCGTCTGGCAAGCTATAATCATGGTAAAATTAGAGATGTTTGAAAGTGTGAGAGCATACAAAATAGCAATGAGTGTCATATTGCTGATGAAGATATGGATCGATGGTTCAGTCTGGCGCTGTGTCCAGTGTACAGATGATAATTGTGCCGTGTATGTGGCGTATATGCGTGAGACTAGGTCCATAATTGAGGACATGTTTCTGTGATATGTGTAGAAATTATCAGTAATTGCTTCTGACCACATGGCAATGCTAATTTCCTCAAAAATCAGGAGAAACATACACATACTATAACGGTTTCTTTGAGTGCCTTAAGTTCACAATAATCAAGAAGCTCCAGCAGTAAAATGTGAACATGTCATAGCAAATTCAACAAACAACTTGATGTGTCTCCTCTATAAACTTTACAGTCTGACATAAAACTGAGATAAAGAGGCTTAATTAGCATGAAAAAACAGCATGTTGTTGTTCTGAGAATATGGATGTTTAGTTCAACATCCCCAAGGGCCATAGCAAACTCCTCCAGCTAAAGCATGTGCTAGCCCATTATCACTTCAGTTATACAGAGGCAGACAGTCGTAATCCACACACTTTTGGCATAATGTTAAGATACAGTGCTATTGCAAAGACAAAAACACTAGTACAGACAACATCAGGTTTTGAAACATCAAAAGTTGAGGAAGATGCCTTGTAGGGTTCTTTCGTTGTGATAAAATCAGACCTGAAGCCGCTAGCAAAAACTGTTGAGTTATGTCTGTCCAAGGTTTTATGACTGCACTACCACTTTTGCTTGACAATTTTAATCTACATGTTCATCTCTAATGTCAGGATAATGGCAATCTGAATGGTTCTTCAATGACAACTCATTTACCTGTAGAACATTCACTGAGGTGGAAAACTAGCATGCTAACAGCTAAACTGCTACACTGAAGCATAAAGAACAGCTGCTTGCCAATTTACATACTATCCATACTAAATAGCATGTTAAATGTGAATTTTTAATCAAATTCAAATTCTAAATCATTCCTGCAAAAAATAGCTAAATCAACCTAAACTGGGATCTGTGAAAGCCATTTCATACTAATATAACTGGTCTCAGAGTCCGGCCACCACTTTTTCTGATGGATTTTAAAAAGGGTATCTGTGCAAGTCCTTTTTACTTGTATGCATACAACCCTGAAAACTGATAACAATACACATTTTAAAGACTTTAGCTAAATGTTAAAGCTAACGTGCAAACACAAAAAAAGGTACAAAATGGATGGATGGGGAGGGGGCGTCAAGGTAGAATTTTGTGACGTTTCTCAATACTTGAACAATACTAAGTGTGGACTTCACCAGCACTTACACACTTAAAGGATTGGTTCACTTTAAAATGAAAATTTCCTGATAATTTAGAGATCGTAAATCTAATCCATATTAATTGAATGGTTTAGTCCAAAATTTTCTGAAGAGAAACAATTGCTTTATATGATTAACAGATTGAATTTAGCTTTTATTCACATAAACATTCATCAACTCACACATCAGTTGTGGTAAACCAATGGTGGTAAACCAATGGAAGCTCAAGCATATTCACATGATGGCCAAGAAAGAACCAATGAGGTTAATTTTCATGTTATGCAAAATGTTTGAGCTTCCGCAAGAGGTTGTTCTCGCGGGTCAAGCAGGTTTGGTTGAGCTTCTGTTTATATTAGCTAATCAATGTTTAAATTTAAATAAAAGCCAAAATTCAATCTGTTCATCCTATAAAGCGATTTGAGTCACTTCAGAAAATGTTGCCTAAACTGCAATTCATATGGATTAGTTTTACAATTTGTTTTGAACGTTTTGAAGCGTCAAAGTTTCCGTTGCATAGCTGTAAATGGAGGGACAGAAAGCTCTCAGATTTAATCAAAATAATCTTCATTTGTGTTCTGAAGATGAACTAAAGTCTTGCAGGTTTGGAACAACATGAGGGTGAGTAATTAATGACAGAATTTTTCCATTTTTTTGGGGGCGAACTAACCCTTTAAGGACAGTTGAATAAGCCTTTAGAATGTATAAGTGTGCTAATTTCGACAGAACCAATCTCTCCAATTGCTTCCATGTTTAATAAAAAAAAATTAAATCCAAATTGCACTTGCCTATTAAACTGGGCCTGGTTAAGCTTTCTATGATGCCTCCTTTAATGCCTTTTTATCAGGAAGAAATCAAGTTTTATTTGCCTCCCATAGCAAATAACAGCATATTTCTACAGAGCCACTGGAATCCAAACCACCTCTCATGTCTTACTGTTTCTTTCTTGCAATGCATGAATATTCATATTTGCGTTTTCCATATCCAAGGTTTCCAGCAGAGACACAGAGGGGTCATGGGGGATGGCTTTTTCTCTGTGAACTCAGCAGGTGCTTAAAAGCAAGATGTGATAACTAGATGTAGCCTACTCAATGAGGATGCCAAGGCAACTTGTCAGTCCCTGATGTACAGCATTCGCCTAATAACACAGCATGCAGTTGATCGCAAGATGAGACTTGTAACCTTCTGCAACCCGCCCAGCTCACCATCCATCCTCCATCTCCGAAGTTTGACCCTTCCAAGGACACCAAAGTGTAATGGAGCACTTCATTTTACTTATTTAGCTGTGCATATGTGAGTGCCGGACAGGCCTCAAATTGAACCGGGGCACATCGATGTTCAATTGTCATTTACCCAAATGCCACTTTGCACAGCTTGAGGATAATAGGGCTACATTTACCATACAATTACCAGATTACCTCGGACACCTGTACCATTTTAATTTCCCCAGCAACAGTGTAGAGGACAAGTCACAGACAGGTTCGCCGCTGGGTTTCACGCAAACTGTTTGCAACAAATGGATATACATACATAAATGGATATCATGTGTGTAGGTGGTTGTGTCCGTGTGTGTATGTTTACGGGACATCATCATTCTGCAGCTTACCCAATGTAAGATGGAGAGTAAACAGTGAATATCCAGGGGGTCTTCTTCAGCCGTCACACTAATGCCCAGCAGTGCTCCCGCATGACAGCAGCAGATTACTCTCCAAATTAGGACTCATTTACAGCAGCTGTTGGACCAATTTTACTCGGGGAGGGAGAAATAAGCTCTCATCCTGTCTAAAGTGATCTGTAACCTACAGCATGGCCTTGAATATGTATTAGATTTGTTTGAGGAGCGGATGGGAGGGAAGGGTAGACTACTGTAGATACTTGCTTGCCTTTTCCATAAACAATGAAAACAAAACAAACTGGATTGTTGAATAACCAACGGTTGTAAAAAAAAATGTTTTATCAAAGTCAAATGAGTAAAGGTTTGTTTACAATATACACCACTGATTTTACATTCTAGTACTAAAAAAATTATCTTGTTGCCTGTTTCAAAAATAGCTTTTTACTTACTAAATATTTGAAAGTTCTGAACCTCACAAAACAAATCCAAATCATATTTCACCCCAAAATAAAAAGGGAAATATATATTGCATAAATAAAATTAACCCATGATTTACTCACCCTCAAGCCATCCTAGGTAGATATGACATTCTTCTTTCAAATGAATACAATCTGAGTTATATTAAAAAAAAATGTTCTGGCTTTTTCAAGCCAGCAGTGCTTTCAAGCATAGCAGTGAATGGCATCCCAAAGTTTGAAGGCCAAAAAAGTGTATCCATCCATTATAAAAGTAATCCACATGCCTCCGGGGGGTTAATAAAAGCCCTCTGAAGCGAATCGATGAGTTTTTGTAAGAAAAATATCCATATTTAACACATTATAAAGTAAAATATCTAGCTTCCGGCGGACCGCCTTAAGTATTCGACTTATAAACAAAGTGTAACGCCTCTCACAGTTCACAATGCTGACGCTACGTCCGACGTCATTGTCGCGCCAGTTACACTTTTCATGGGAATAATAATCCATAAAACACAATATTTCTCAAAATTGACATCATTTTTAAGCTAAATATACTGCTGTGAAATATGACTTGAACATGTTCGACACATCAATTAGAGCAGAAGTCAGTAATATGACCATATCAGGTCATAACTCTCCCTGCCTTCTAAATTCTGTATGATGGACCTGAGGCGGATACTGAGATGTGACGCCGGCCAAGCAATGGTCCTTCAGTTCCATCAGAGAAATCATTTGAGTCAATTCACTCACTGATGAGGCATGAATATATGTGGCAAATTCTGTTCGGGAGTGATTTATCCTAATTGTCACACTGGGACCTCCTATTACACCGCTGCAGAACGGGTCACTGCATTAGAAAATTAAAGCTGAGGCATTCATTTTAATTCTATTTGTAAATTCTCGCCTGTGGGATGAAGATGTGCTGAGCATGAATAAATGCCTCTATATGTCCCCAGAGTGGGCCCAACGTTGGCCTCTCAGAAGCATTCACCTCTACACGTCCTGCCCCACTCTGCTGTGTGAAGGGAAGCAGACCCTGGGTGGATGTGTTTTGTTTTATGTGGAAGTGTGTGTGTGTGTGCGTGTGTGTGTGTATACCCAAGTTCTCCTTCCTCTTAGTTCCACTCAATGCTTTTGTCCTGCGCGCCGAGATCATCATTTCCACATCCACTATAAAGTCAAACTAGGGACCAGGAGCATGAATCGTCTAGCCGTATCATTTACTGTATGGATGGTCTTGCTCTAACCTTATTCCATTCCAGAGGTATTAAATGATTCAATTATTCTCTTTGAATTTAATGGAACATTAGGGAATCAGTCTGAAATTGATATCGGGCACAAACTATTACTGAGTTAATTATTGCTCCAGGTACTTTTATAGCACTGACTCTACATATATATACTCTATTTTTCTGTCTGGGCATGGAAATATTCAGTAGAAAAATTACACGTGATTAATTGATATGGTGATTTGATAGAGACAGAGCGAAGCTTATAATATCCAAGGGGTTGAAAAAAATCACTAATCAGTCGGAAATCCAACTACGTTTTGTGAGCTTTAAAAAACCAGGATGAGTAAATATTAGATACAAACACTTACCGTAAACACCCTAAGAAAAGAAAAAAAAAGACTTTAATGAGATAATGTCGAGAAATTTCAGTGGTTTGTTTGGGTTCTTGACACTCACTGATGTATCAGATGAAGAACTGCATCCTAACAGTCACTAGATGACTTACATATGGTGTCAACAGAATACAAAAAAAGTTTCTTTAAATTTAACTTGCACTTTATCCAAAGGTCTTCACGGAATACTTATGGATTGTCTCCCATGAGAAGTCACTGTCTAAATGTCTTGTCAATGTCAAAGTCATAGGGCCTATGAATCTTGTTGTGGGCCTTGGAGCCAAAAAAAAAGTTGAGAGCCACTCACAGTGGTACTTTTATTTCTTATATTTTTACATAAAATAAAATTCAGTCATTTACTCATCCTCATTACATTCCAAACTCCCAAAAGCTCCAAAATCACCATATAACTACCACAAAAAGTAGTTTAAACAAAACCCTTTCATGTCTCATGATAGAATTGACCTATCGGTAAGCCCCTCCCCTCAAACGCAGATAAGCCAATGGCAGTTGAGTATCAGTTGCACGGGGACTGGAACTCGGACATCTTTAGGTTTCAGCGCCATATAGAGAAACATTGGAAATTTCGAAGCTCTCATCGGTTTGATGGTGTTTATGCAGCAAAAATGGTAAAACGATGTGCTTGGGGTACTGTAACACTGATTCCAGGTATCCTGAGAGGATTTTCTGGGTGTCATACTCTCATTAAGTTACGATTAAAGTCCCTGCTAATGTACAAACCGAAATAACTAACTGTTCTCATGTCATGTAACGTTAACAGTGTAGGTCAAAAACACATAAATGAAGGTCCACATTTCAGTGCCTCTCCATATAAAGCTGGTTAAATGTAAATTAATTAAATCTTACCCTGCGGTACATGAAAAGGTTTATCCCACCCCTCTTAAACCGATTACAATTTAATTCAATTTGGGCATTTTTATTCCGATTGAGGTGTTTATATAGAGCATTTTCATTCGGATTGGACTTTTAAACCGATTACAGTGCTCCATGTAAACACACCTAGTGATTTTTTGGAGTGAAAAGGGATGCAATAAACGTCATAAACCATCAGTTAAGTTTGGCCATCAATCAGAGGGGGTCCGCTGACAGCTGTCATTGTAAGACAATTAGCAACTCTGTTTGTTTGTCCGAGTTAGCAACAGTAACTAAGAGGGGCGGGGCTTACCGATAGGTTGATTGTGTAAAGAACATACTAAAACTTAAAACTTAAATCAGCATTCACTGATAGTCTTTCCCTCTGAAGTCATATTCACATTTGTTTTCAAATATAAAAAAAATGCAGTCCTGACCTGTTGTGCATGTGTGACATTGGTTCTCAAAAGGTATACTATTTAGTGGTTAAACTGCATGCATTTTGCAGAAGAACATTGTTTTGGTTGTGCTTTGGCTCTGCATGACTGCGGATGAATATGGCTACTCATAAAAAAATGATTACACAGCCTAAGAGATATAACCAGTTTAGATGGAAATGATCTCAAGCTGACTCTGAAGACGTTACTGTAGCTATACCCATTAATAGACAACATTATCCTTGAAGTATCGTAGTATCCTTGAAAATAATTTCCAGCACAGCGCTACAACAACCATAATGAATAGATAATGTTGTATAACGAATTCTGTTACAGAGCTACATATGGCAATTTATCTATTCAATAATACCTCACTCACCGATTGAGTAGTAAAAATCCCATCGCCATGTCGCTTTTACAACATTTCAAATTCGTCAGTTCTTTCCATCTCCGAAAAGCCAAGCCAGTGTTGATTATTGTTTTATTATGATTGTTTGTACGTTCTCTTTTTGCCAGCAGACTTTCCTCCTTTCCTTTTCAGGACGATTCTGCGGAGGTTTGAGATTTAGCTGCTCCATGTAAACCTTTCTCGCTCGTTGACAACTAACCTATGCCACTCCCACACCATACACGCGTCAAAGTAGCCAGAGAAACTTTTCTCTATTTACGGATATGGCGACACACACAGTGATCCATGTATGCATCCTGAAAGGTCTAAAATATAAACACGTATATTAGGCTTACCATAATAAATCAGGGTAAGACAAAAATAAGTTTTGGAAGAAGGGTTGATGATGTACTGAATTATTTACATTTGGTTGCAACAAAAAAGTTGCATTTAATTCAAATGGACATATTAGATAATAATATTGTAAGATGTAGATTCCTTTATAAAATGTTTAGTGCATAAACAATATTTTTAAGCAGTTGATGCAAAGGATCAATAGAGCACTACCCTTATGTGATGTGCATTGTCAGCGGTGTCATTGTGACTAAAAGCAAGAAAAATACCATTGTAAAGTATTTTAAAGAGACAGGCAGGGCATCACAGTTCAGTTCTGACTAAGATATTAGCAAAGTTTTTTCTATTTCAGCAGTCACAATTTTTTTCCTTACGTATTCTCTCAGAACACAATCAATTTTGTCCAAATGGCCCCTTTGGATAATGATCAATTGCAGTAAAGCTAGCAGAGAGTCTGGGATAATGAGATCCCGTGTCCCTTTCATTCTGCCACGGTGCTGGAGATGTTCAGGTCCAGCTGTGGGAATGACAGATGATGAATAAGAAGAGAGTTTTGCTGGAAGAAGAGAATGGAAAAGCTATTTTATCAGTCGGAGTAAAAATGCAGTGCAATGTGCACCCTTTTTTTTCATTAGTCCGGTTTTCTGCCCCTCTGCCAATTTCTCTGTGACCAGGAATGAAAGAAACCCGAAATGAGATCATGACAATTGAAAAAATTTCCTGGGATGTCATTCAAATCTAAAAATAAGAGGGCAAGTCCATTATAGATCTTGTGGCCTGAAAACAGATAACTGTTGTTAAGGGACAGCAGCGAATCTGAGAATATGATTCGACAGATCATATTTAAAGAGTGCTAAGGAGATTTTCTACAGTACAAAAGCATTAACAACAATGAACACTGCCATAATAATATAATTAAATCAATAATAAAGACTATGAATAGCTTATTCAGTTAAATACTATTAATAATTATATAAAATGTTAAGATCTTCTTATTTTAAGATTTTTTTACTTTGTTTCATTTTATATAGGTCTATGGGTATTTTTTACGGACTTGAACCTGGAACCTACAATTCCAGGTATCCAGTCAGTATGTAAATGACAGTCCAACTTGTAAATAAGCAGTCTTGGAGTGTGACTGTATCATAAGGTACTATTTGGGTGATTTTCAATGATTCTGACAAGTCCACCATAGCTTATAATAAATATGGTTGAATTCTAATGGTAATGTCAGTCTCGCAGACAGCTGAAAACTGTTATTTCTCCTTATCTCCATACTCCAATGGGCCCGAAGCAGGCAGTCGGCAGCCCTCATGCACGCCTTACTCTGAGTGACAGCATGCCATGTACTGCGGTAAAAACAGCACAGCCAATACCTCACAACCTGACAGTGTCAACGGTAAGTAAATGCTGGCTATATGACGTGAATGACTGCTGAGCTGTATTTTATTCCAGGGGGCTGCTTTTGTAAACCATCATGTTTACAAAAACAAAGCTTCAGTTTTTAAAGCCACATTATGTGTGGAGACCTTAAACGTCTGAGAATTTGAATGAAATGAAGCCTGCGAATATTGTTCACGCAATTTGTTTCCCTTCACGTCTTCAGTTTCAGAAACTCCCAACAAGTGGGTCGATGATAGTCTGCGATAGCGAGCCTTGTCATATGTGCCATATGATAATCATTAATTCACTCGGTCTACTTCTAGACTAGCCACTGACCCCATCTGACCCAGAAGAAATTGATTCTGCCTCTGAACCTCAGACATCAGCACAAGTTTCAGAAGAAAGAGGAATAGAGAGAGAGAGAGAGAGAGAGAGAGAGAAAGAAATCAAAGTACTCATTCTGTTATGAAACCAAGTGAGTTGCCTTGCTGTCTGCTGCCTACAAAGAGAGCTAGTTTCTAAGAAATCATGCTAACTACGAAACCTCAAATGACCAATTAAATCAACACTTTTGTGTGTCATACAAACAGCACTTTCACATAAGAAAAGCAAGGGAGGGCTTGATTTACAACTAGTTGTGGTGTTAGCATGTTGCTAAGCTAATTTTACCCAAATACGGGGTTAAAATGCAACATTGGATTGAACTCTTTTTGTTAATATTTAGTTGTACTGTATAGTCAACGTTTCTCTTGGTTTGTTCGCCATCTTGGGTGGATATCGATGCAGTTTAAGGTAGCCACCACATCAGGAGTGCACCTATGGTGACTTAAAATACTCCTTACACAGGGAGCTCACTACAAACAGAGAAAGAGACAAATAGACAGCAGGAGAGAGTTGGAGACAGAAAGGAAAAGAGAAAGAACAAGAGAAACACCGTCAGCGCTTGCAGAATGAAGCGTACACAGTTTGGTTGAGAGGGTGTTTAAGTTGGGGAAAGATAAATGGTTCCAATGAGTCAGTTTGATGGAACAGCTGTAGGAAAGCAAGAGAGAATGACACAGGACCTGTGAGAAGCTGTAATTTAATAGCCTAATTTCCTGCCTGGCCCTGCAGAAATATCTTTCTGACGATGACAGTTGATGAAAATGCACCAGGATTTGATTTGCTCCCCAGTGGAGGACAAGTTCAGACCTATCTCTTCTCTAAGGTCCCTCAGGCAAGCATGTTCGGGTGGATGAGTTTGTGTCTGACTGAGTTTATGCATATATGTGTGTGTGTGTGTGTGGCAGCTGCAACACAACAACGCATGCATTGATCATTTGTACATTATGACTTGTTTATTCATGACTGACATAAATGTTACAACATAACATTATATTTTAACAACTCTCACTGTGGCTAGTGATAAAGGAATAGTGCACCCCAAATTCTGCCAATTTTACTGAGTAAATGACAACATTTACTCACCCTCATGTCATTGCAAAATGGTAATACAAAAAATATAATAATAATAAAAAATTGTAAATTACATTATTTACTCAACCTCATGCCATTGCAAAACTGTAATAAAATAAAATACATAGATAAAAACAGCTGTTTAAATTATTAAATGTACTTAAAGTTTTTTTTTTGAGTGAACTATCCTTTAAAGCACAACGACAAAAGACATCCCAAAACGTTTTATTTTGCAATGCTTCCAAATCTAGCCAATATCAGGAGGTAAAATATGGCCACAACATTTTAATGTAACCTTTTTTTTATTTATTTATTTCCCCCACAGTGGTAGGTCAATAGCAAGTATTCTATACATATCTGCATTACTCTAAGGTCTGTTGTTCAATATACTGAGTGCCCTCTGTGAACTAATAGAAAACTTATGTAAATCAGATCAATAGGATATCCATATGTACACTCCCTACAGCTGTGCGAAGTCACCAAGCAGTTCGCTTAATCTAATAACTGATATCAATAGTTTATTTTGAAACCAAGTGAAGCAAAAAGAAAGAAAGAAAGCAGTGTAATTAGATTGGCACAGCTTGCCTTCCCTGTCTTCTCCTTTCTATTCACTTACAATTAATGGCATGTGTCATTATGGCAGCCAAAGGGCGAGTCATAGGGAATAAATTAATAGCATCTCAGCTTAGAGAAAATATTTCATGTTGAACGACAAATACATATTTGTGTAGAGGAGTCGCCACCAGCTTTGGAGGATGATTCTTAATTATGGATAACGGACGGCTAGCAGAAAAGCATAAGGTTTGTTATGAGGTCCTCTGACACAAATATGCAAACAAGTAAACACGATGCGTTTATTCATGCTTACTTTTTGCAGCTATTTAGGCTAAAATAAATTTGATGTAAAACTTTGAATAGCTATATGACAACATACATTGTGGTGAATCCTTTGGATTATCAGTGAGATGTTCAGATTTTGTTTGCAAATTTCAAATTTAATGTCGGATGTTCACAATTAAATTTTAATATACTACATACTATGCGAAACTATACTTAATGCCTCCTGCTATTTTAATAGTATGCAAAATATTATGCAAAAAGGTACACAGCATATAACAATTAACTTTCCAAATATTAGAATGCCACACTGTCTCAAGACCTCAGTACGTTCATGTTTATTCCAGCGATTGAAATCCAGTTATTCTGCAGTTTCATTACAGTTTTTGTGAAAATATTTACTCTAGACAGTTCAATCAAATCAATACATCCAAACCAATCCATCGAATCCATGCATGCATCCATCCATCCATCCATCCAATCAAGCGCAATGTTAAAATTGCACCAATTCCAGTTCATTACACTGAAAATCAAGCTTTTCCCACTGAAAAAAGAGCAGTGAAGTTGAGATATTTTGACAAATGTAGTAGGTTATAGTAAAGAAATAATAGTGGCTAAGTAATATACTATTCTGACCAGTCTATGTCTGGAATCCAAAGCCAGAGACCTCATGACTCAACTTGCACTAGTGCCATAGGCTAACTTTCACGATTGTGCTTGTAGAGTGACATGTGCAAAGAAATGGCCAGGCAAACTCAGCAATTATTTACATTGTGTCCAGTCAGTCAGGCCTGAGTCAGATGGTAAAGCCACACTCGCAGACAGCAGGTGAGCTCATAAAAGCTTTCCTCCTAGAGCCGGAGGCTACCACAAGATATATTGAGGAAACGTGCTAAGCATGAAAAAAATAAGACAACATTACATCGAGAACGGCAGCAGAGGGAGTCTCAATTTCCAAATAAAGTCTCCAAAATCGCTTCCTCTCAAGCAAAACAATTATATTGGTTGGAAATTACTCCTTAGAAGTGGACACTTTTATTACATCGAAGCAAGATCAAACCTCCAAACTGCTAAGGTGAGATCGATTTAAAAGAAAATATGTGTTTACAGCAGTAAACACATATTTTACTGTACATATTACGTGGATTATGGAGCCATTGACGGCTCTAATTATGTTTTGCAAAACACAGCCATTGGTATTCATAGAATTCATGTGTGAGTAAATGCGTCCTTCCATCCACGGGCACATAATTGAGAAGGCTGTATGGTAACTGCAGCAAGTTTAGTGGAGGGGGAGAATCTCTGCCAAAGTATTTGGGCGCAAGTCTCAAATCCATAATTAACCTCCCAGGTCCTTCAGAAGGCCATTATAGTGAGGGATCATGCGAGAGAAGCTTCTCGCTTTATGGCTGCAGCTGTGTCCCCACTACACTTTAATGTGTTTATTTACTGGTTCCTCAGAGTGTCCGCTCACAAGACCCTTCTCAGGTGATGGAGCAGCCACATACATGCTGGCCATTGCCAAGTCCCAGTCGCCCCTCAGCCAACAGAGGCCTTGTTATGAAGAAAAATGGAGGACGGGTGAGAGTAGAAGCTTCTGGAAGGATGGATGGCCGAATTCCAGTCTACAACCTCTTTGTGAATCTGCAAGGGCATCTGTGTTGTTTTTGGAGGTACAGGTGTATCACTCAAGCCATCAGTCACTGGTTCTACAGTTTGACTTGAGAAGAGAGACTTGATTACAGACTTGGGAGATAACAGTGTTTTTATTCCTTCAAAACTCCTCAGGTGGAGCTCTTTGGGATTCTCCACAGAAATCAGTTCACGGGTAAAACAACCCGTGTGATTAATTACACTAACAATCCTCCTTTATACTAGTACAACATGCTGTTCATCAGACATACAATTACCTGCAGGACTGTAATTATCACCATGTTTACTGCACCTCAAAAGCACATATAAACAAACACTACTGTTGTTAATTAGCCAGCATAGTTCAAATGACTGGATTGAGCTAGTTTGTCGTAACCAGCCTGCCGTTTGATTGGCTCTTCAAAACCACAGGGTAATAACTACCCTTGTTGTTTTTGCGGTCACCTTGGTGACAGGCATGAAGCTTTTCAGTAAGGAAGTTTCCAATTGGAAAAACCTGCCACTACCTACAGAATTATCAACAAGCAAAAAAATCCAGCTGAAATTTTTTTTGCAGTAAAACACCAACAACTTTTATTCATTATCAAAAAAATGATTACTGGGGTAGATTATCTATTAATCAAGAATATTTTTATGCAGAACATAGAACAATAATGTTATGACCTCAAAACACTTTTACCATTGAGTAAACTAATGCATATTGACTTTTACATTATTGGGAAGTAACTAATTACATGTAAATAAATGTAACTGTAATCCGTTTAGCTACTGAGAAAAAATGTGTTATTAAATTACAGTTACTTATGAAAATGTTAATGATTACAAAGCGGGTTACATCTGAATATTTTCAGTAAAAAGCTAGGATATATTGAATTATATTAATTTGTTGCTTTGTCTGTTTTTGATGTGCATGATGCCTCCTGCCATTTAAAGGCGGTTTTCTGTATTATGATGCTTTTGATTGGCTCTTGATTGAATTTGCAGGGCACCATGTGACAATTACATCAATCCACATTGCTGCTGGAAGCTTTAGGCTACAACCTGCCTGAGAGTTGCCACCATGGCGAGTGATAAAAATGCATTCCAGTGCTTTAAAGGTCCCATGGCATGGATTTTTTTTATTATTTTATAATGTTTCCTGAGGTGTACTTATATTTTTAGTATGGTTTTTACATCAAAAAATGTAATAATCTAGAAATAAAAAGCATTTTTCTATACTGATATTAGCCCTCTGGCTTTAATGCTCTGTTTCAAGGGGCGTGTCTGCTGTGAGACTTCCGTGAAAACGGGCACTGTTGTGACTGGCTGACATCTTTGCATTTGAAATGAGTATTAGATTATGTGGCGGGGGGGGGGGGGGGGGGGGTGACTACGTTTTTTTACCATCACAGCCGTCGAGATGAACGAATCGTCAAAGTGTTGACAATAGCATTATTTGATGATCTATTCCCATCACCTGAAAAGCTGCTGTGATGAGCATTGAGTACACATGCAGTCTTGTTGATCGCGTGAATGCAATGATCTCATCATTGCAGCGCGTTTTCTCTCACAAAATGCTTTCACCACAACTAACAGCAAACACGACATCGACATGAATACAGTTAGAGCTCTGTGCAGCATAACAGTGTCATTCATTATAACGGCAGTTTGGGCAAGTGTGCAGATACACTCGTGACGTGTGATTGACAGATTATAAAGAGATTATAAAGAGAGTTCTTTGATCGCTCTCTAGTTTAAAAATTTCATGCTACTAACAGAAACGATGTGAAGTTGATCGTTTAGTCACTGGTTTGATTCACTGATGCATAAACAAGAGTATTAAACAATTTCTAAAGAAAGTCTGCGTGAACTTGAATGATTAGCTACACAACAGAAATCACAGATCACAGATCAGGCATTAATGAACACTGTTACTCACCGTTTGTGGCAGTGCTGTCGAATCCATATGGTAAAAGTCTGTTTGTAAAGCCTGTGCTGACATCGCGACTGATAAACTGAATCCATTTTCTCCTAATTCTCTGGGCGGGCAAAGCAGAGGAAGGGGAGGTAACCTTTCTTTGTATGACGACATAACAGGGAAGATTCCAGATCGGCTCGTCTGAGCTTTCAATTTCTCAAAGGCAGAGAAAGACAGCCAGAACTCGGTTTACACCTTGCAAACTTTCTAGCCACTTGGGGACCATATACAGGCTAGGGGAACTCATATTAATGTAAAAAAACCTCATAAAATGAAAATGTCATGCCATGGGACCTTTAATAAAGTAATTGAAATAGTTACATTAACTATTACTTGTAATCTGTAACCTATTACCATTTCCAAAGTAACCTTCAGAACACTGCATTTGCATCACATAAGCTATTCCATATGTCTTTTCTGAGATGGTAAACTCATCTGGTACAGCACTGCACTTTCAATGCGGAGCGCTTGAGTACAAATCCCATGAAACACAAGTTACAACACTCGATAAAAGAGTCTTGAATAAGAGAGCTAAAATGACATTTTACTCTCATGTTTGCTTTTGTTAAGACTATTGGTTAGGTATAGGGTAGGGTTTGGTGTTTCAACTAATACAATAAAATGTCCCATTTATTTGTTTTGGATAAAACTGAACACGCTTTCAGCGCCACTCACAGGACATTTCACTTTGACAGTAAATGTGCAAGCAGCAGCGTAATATTTTGCAGAGATGTCGCAACAGACACGTTTTCCCCAATGAGCCTCGGTTGGACATTTCAGAAGCACTAAGAATTAGAAATTAATTATTTCCCTGAAAGCATTATTTTTTTTTTAAGTTGCCAGCCACCGCCAGCATTTTTGATCATTTTCATAAAATTTTCATGGCCCCCAGAATATTTTGTTGTATGAATATCTGAACATGCAATTTCATCAAAAGAAAGAACAGACCTTCTGTTTTTAAACAAAAAAGCTGTTTTATTATAGATTCATGCATTCTTATTTTATCAACACTTGAATGTGGACAAGTTTTATAAAATAAAAAAAGAGAAAATCAAATTGTTGTCAAAGACTACATCCAGACCGTTTTCAAAATGATGATCAAAACATAGATGGAGTAGACCGAGTCCATCAACACCCCTTATGCCTGCACAGCCCTATACCTCGTCCTGGGTCGACATTTCATTCAGTAACATTAGGCAGTTTTGATTTATATGCTGTTTAATGTTGGTGATTGCATTATGTTACATGTGATGTGATCTACGAAAACCCATCACATAGTGAAATTTAAACCTTTAACAGCTTTTGATATGAGCGCTTTCAAGGCTTTTCTTAAACAAAAGTTATGGTTATCTGAAGTCGGCTGATCGCTATGATTTTTAGGAACAGAATTTTGAGAAAAACTGGTTTAAAGAACGGTCACTCTCTTTTTTTCGCATAGACATGAAAATGCACTATCCAAACTTAAATGGCTGTAATTAAGGAATGCTTTGGAATATAGACATAAGGTTGGTCTTGTTTTAAAGAATACACTTGGCAGATTATTGTAGATGTCAATTATGAAAGTAAAATAGAAAATGTAAAAATATATATTTTATAAAAATATTTTATATGATATTTTACAATAACGTATTTTACAAAAGATGTTTTACTCTAAAACTACAAGACCATCAAAGCCAGAAATATGAACAAGTTTTAGGTTGATATATCAAAAAATTAGCTTTCAGTAAGATTTTGTTTGGGCACAGTACCAAACTTTTCCTCTAGATGACATCCAAGCTCCATTACTGACCATAAGGGCGCCTCCATTTCCATATGGTTTGAGGTAGACATTTTATGAAGTAGACATCCTATTCAGAAGTAGTATAGGCAGTTTGTCAGATCGCACAGCTAGTGTACATTTTTAGAATAGCAAGCACAGCGAACCTGAAGCATAGCTAAACTAATTCCTCTTCAGTAACTTCTCCATTATCCGATCCTTTATGGCCTTTGGATGTGAAATAATCCATTATATGATTGTTTAGGGCACTGACATCGCCAGGATTAAGCAGATTGAGGCGAGCGAGATCACAAAAGCGATCAGTTACTTCAGACTCCGTTGTTCTCTCATGCTCCACCATCTCACGATACGATAACATTGTATTAAATAAAAACTTTACATGTCGTTGCTTATAGGACTGGAGGGAAATGTGCTTTGATACACCTTTATTCTACGTGTCTTTGGGGTGTCAAGAGAGCGAAAACTATGGCCGTATTTTTTTTTTTGTACCTCCGCCGTGCATGCTCTGAAACGTTAGAGAAAGACGCAGTCTTTTCAGCTTGTCGCTATAAATTTTTCTGCACTAAACATGTGAATTTTGCCAAGATATTTTTAGAAATGATAGACAAGATGTTATAGAATAATCATTTAATGAAAACCCAATTTTGACAAAAAATGGACATTCAAAATATTTCAGCGTGACATCCGTCGGGTTTTCCCAGATCGCATCACATATGATAACACTATATCACTTGTTTCTGCATCATCTCGCCTGTGTTTTGATCAGGAGATTCATTACTCTTTTTAGAAGATGTGTAATAGCGCCCCCTACCGTATAACAGTGAAAACACGGAAAGCTGGAGAATCCGAAGCATTGTCTCACAAATTACTGAAAATTCCGACAATGGAAGGGAAAGGGTTAAAAACGGTTCCTAAAACTAGATTTTTTTTCTGTAAGAACGTTTGGATAATCCTTCCCATTCCCATGTGGTTTAATCTCAAGCAAAACTCATTAAAACAGTAAAAGAATATCACAAAAGACTTTCAAGCCAATAGGCTCACCGCTAACATGATTAAATCATTGATCCCTCCGTAAAGCGGAGGCCTCTAGGTGCAAAATGACCTTTTAATAAAATCAGGGAAATCTGGTTACCCTGAAAAGAACTGATCAAAGGTAAGGTCAGGTGACTGTGGTGGCATTTTATCCATGTCATGGTGAAAAGGTATTTATTTATCCTATTTTTTCTTGCAGCAAGTAGAGATTTGCTAGCAGTCTGGAGGACTAATTGTAATCCTGTACGAGACAGAGCCATCTCTGCTTTTCATTAGGCCCAGAGGAAGGATCTCCATCAAAGTCCACATCAGCTTTCAGGGCCATGATTCTGGGCTAGAGCACATTTTCATTACGGTGTTCTTAACCGTCACCGGACAAACTGGCTGCTGCCCTCAATCTGGAGATCACACACTTTTCAGAGCAGCTCTAAAGTGCACAAGGTTCAGATAGGCAATCAGCGCACATCCACAGTGCTGAACATTAAAACAGTAAGGAAAATTTAATCATTTTCATCTTGAATGTAGCAATACAGCAAAAGGCTTACAGGAAGTCTTATAATTTAGCAAGCTTGTTTTAAGGCAGCGTTGATTATATTTAGTCAAACGTGGAGACCCACAAAGGCTTATGTTTTATTAAAATCGTAAATGAAGTCCAATCCAAGGGATCGGCTCCAAAGCTCTTCCCACCTCTTCAACATTCTGCAGATCTCAAATTTTCTTCCTATATTGCCAGAAATAAATGTCTTATCTGAGAAAGCCCCTTTTTATTAATGACACTAGATGAAATATCACTTCATTTCAAATTTAATTACAGGCCATAATATTCCCTTCCCTGAACCAGCTGTTAATGTTATGCAATTTTTGAGTACAGATGAATATGCCGTGTTCAGAAACATTAACATTTATTGGTTAGACCACCTGAGGAACTACTGCCGGTCAAACTCATCAAAATAAAGTCAATACGAAAAGGTTATACACATTTGGTATGGCATAACAGTATAAATAATTAAAAGGCAAAAACGAATAGGCTACATAAAAAAATAAGCTACATGTACACACACAAAATCGTCCATCAGAAAGTTTTTTTGTTTTGTTTTTTGATAAAAAGTGAAAATTCTGTCATAATTTATCACCCTCAAGTTGTTCCAAACCAATATGAGTTTCTTTGTTCTGCTGAACAGAAAAGAAGATATTTAGAATAATGTTTGTAACCAAGCATAGAGCAACCATTGACTACCATAGTATTTTTTTCCCCTACTATGGTAGTCAATGGTTGCTCTATCTGCTTTATTACAAACATTCTTCTAAATATCTTCTTTATGTTCAGCAGAACAAAGAAACTCATACAGCTTTGGAACAACTTGAGGGTGAGTAAATGATTACATAATTTTCATTTTTGGGTGAACTATCCCTTTAAATTGATCAAAACTGACAGTAAAGACGTTTGCATTGTCACAAAAAATAAATATATTTTAAATAAATGCTGTTCTTTTGAACTTTATTACTCAAAGAATCCTGAAAAAAAAATGTATCAGTGTCGGCAAAATTATTACGCAGTACAACTGTTTTAAAATACAATATTTCACAGTATTACTGTTTTACTGTATTTTTGATCAAATAAATCTGATAAATGCAGCCTACACACGCACACACACAAGCGCACACAGTAAACTATACACAACTATGAACCACACACAGTTTACAGCAATCATTCTGTGTGATAATTCAATTAACTTGTTCATTCTTATTCATATTCTTAGAAAGCACACTAGAGTACAAAGCAGACATAAGCCAGCTGACTTTTGATTTATAGAAAATTAAATTTTGGCTTAATCAGGTTATTACAAACAGTTAAAAGATTTGATTGGAATATTACCAAAATCTGATTAATATAGGAATACTCTTGTGCATGTAAACACACACACAAAAAAAATGTTAGGCATATTTCCACAGCAGAGCTGAACTGGAATTCATTAGCAATTCATTTCGTCATTTTGTATTAGGCTATATGAAAATTCGCCATTAACTTCCCATCATGATGACTACAGAATCAAATGCAGTTATTATCTTTTTTTGGGTGGGTGCGATGGGGGCGACACTCACTTATGTTTTATGACTAAAAATACAAAATTAAAATACAAAATAATAAACAAGCAATAATTTAAGTTAGGACGAATTCATCGCTTAACAGAGTCAGTAAGTTCCAATACATTAACTGTCTGTTACTGTCATTGAAATGAGTTAGGATGCACAAACAGAGGGATGCTGATTCGGCATTTTGCTACAAAATGCTGCTGCTGGCTACATTTTGATGATGAGAGATGAATAAAGCAAATATGATAAATTAGACGGCACATAACGCTACTCTAATTAATTATAATGAATCATTTTAGAGTGTTCTGAGGCGTTATTCTTAAATACTGGCTGGTTGATGCATTGCCGGAACAGTTTGCAAATCATCTCATTACTGAACAGAAACTGATCTGGGGTCAGTTCGATGATGGGAGCATTTCTGAATGTGTCCTGCTTGTTCAGCTCTGCAGATGGAATTTCCTCTTAATTGACAGTTATCTCGCTTCATTTGTCAAGCAGACATATGCTTCGAAACGGGGTCTACCTATGATAGTGGCTCCGAGGCAGCACATGGGACGTCTGAGTGAGAGGTTGAAGATGTTATGAAAGATGTTCTCTGGATGGGTCAGTTAGCATGTCACGGTGCCCAACTCTACCACCATTCCCTCCTGTGTTTTGCAGTTGCCCTCTGTATTTTTGAAACGCAATGTTTATAATCTGTCCGAGCATTGATCCACAGACCGTGCTGTCGGGTCAGGCCTTTGTTTCAGCGCGCTACCTTTCAGCTGTCACTTACTGACAGAGCTTAGACACATCCTGTGTAGCTTTAACAGGAGAAAACCATACACCTCTGACCCTTTAAACCCCTCATCTTTTGCTATTCCTCTGAGCAAGAGCCCCTTGTCCATTCACAGGTTTTGTGAATGTACCTAGGGACCTCTCTATTGAGAGAAAGACATCTAAAAGACAGGTACGGATCTCCAGCTCCTGTCTAGATGTCGATCGAGCCAAATGGTCCTGGATTTATTGTATAAGCTCCTCATGCATTGTGCATGTGCGGTAAGAGGCAGAACACAGAGCAAGCCAACAGAGTCAGCAGTTTTTTACAGCTATAGGTTGTTTTCCTCAACAGTATGTTCAGACAACGGCAGACACTATAAGAGAAGTGTCTTCTCTGGGAGCCCCAAGCATTTAGTCCAACCAAAGAGATACAATTTCAAAGAGATACGGTTTGTTTCTTGTGTAAAATAAACACTTTTTTCCCCCAAAGAATGATTGTTCATAGCGGCAACAATTGTCAAGATCCAAAAAGGACCAAAACACATCTTACACAATTCACAAAAGAGATCATAAATGAGATTTCAATATAAGCGTTTTATTTATTTTTTTAAAAAAGGTCTCTCAGCTTGACCAGCAGAAAAGTGATGAAAATCCCTCTAAAACCAGTCAACAGTTCAGTCTAATCAGGTTGAAAGACCACCTATGACCAACAAACCAGGTTAGGCTGATAAGTTATATTCCACAAAGATATATATATAACCACTGTGTTCTGTTTTAATATATACATATATATATATATATATATATATTGATCTATTGATCTATTGAAATCTATTGATATGTATTTTTTTTTACCCTTTACTGTATCAAATGTCGCATTTGGGAAGCATAAGAGATTTCTTTTCAAGAAAAAAAAAATAATAATAATCTTGCAGACCCCAAACTTTTGAATGGTAGTGTGCATTAAAGTTTGAGATATCTCTGATAATCTAATCAAATAACATACAATATCAACTCAAGGGTAACTCTGAATCTTGCTCATGGAGTTTAGAAGTACATAAACAACACGCACAACCAGACGCTCAGAGCCTCTCGGGAGCGCAGTTTTCTGAGTGACGGCATAATGTTGTCTTTGGAGAGAGCTATGGATACTGAGAAAAAGATCACTCATGGAATCAGTGATGTATACATTAAGGGAGGGCTGCTGAGGGAAAAATGGGATTGGCGGAGTCCTTCCCACAGCAACAGACGACAGCCTATTGAATCGACCGCATCCTTGGCTGGGCTACCTAGACCAGGCGATGATGTCATCAGACAGGAGCTCGCCGCTCGAGTCTCCCTCGTAGACTGTGGTGTGCGAGACTGCCGCACTTCCACAGACTCACCTTGAGGCTGTGCCCTCCGCTCTGACATTCACGTGTCTCGTGTTATCAAAACAAAGTCAGGCACGGGCAAGTGCATCATTCATCACAACAAATATGTGGAGAAAATAATTAACAGGGTTTAATCAAAGTCACCAAGCTGAGAACAAGCCTCATTCCAATTGGATCCCAAAGTTCACACGTCTGATAGGAGGTTTTATCATTAGGTTTATCGATTAAAGACATGGACTAGAAAACAGATTCATTTTTTAAGACACCTTGAGAGATAATCAGTGAGGTTATTTTTGTTTAACTACACAACCGACCACCTTTTTTAGTGTATGAAGTTTAGTGTTGAGAGATTTGCATGCACTGTTTGCTTTGTTTGAAACTCATCTTCACCTTGGAGTAAAATAAAATAATAAATCAGAATCAGAATCAGAATCAGAATCAGAATCAGAATGAGCTTTATTGCCAGGTGTGCTTACACACACGAGGAATTTGTTTTGGTTACAGAAGCTTCCAGTACACAATGTAAATTGACAAGACAAGAGACAAGTAACATAAAAATACATTTGTAAGTTAAACACACAATGGTGGAAATGCAATGTGACAGAAGCGCTTCGGATGGAATAGAATATGTACAGATGTTTTGTAAATATAGGTACTATATATAAGTTATAAGGTGCTATATGTGAAATGTCTGAGGTAAAGTATTGCACACATTTATTGCACAGTAGGGTGTATAATATGTATATACGGGTGCTATAGGATCTACAGGTGTTTTAGATATACAAATTTACACATTTTTATTTGTAAAAAATTTATTTACATTTATTTTTTATAAAACGGGATAATGTGAGATTTGTTAGGTTTGTAAATTTTAAAATAAGTAATTCAACTCTGAGTGTGATATAATAATTCATTATGAGAAATTCAATTGTGAGAAATTAGGTTGTGCTTGATATTTTGACATAAGAGGTCAATGTACTATACAAATATAATTTCAGAACTTGAAACTTCCTCATTAGTCCAAAAACAACTTTTATTGAAACCGAGCTTCCAAAATGACTTGTTTTGGAAATTTGTCTCAGCATGAGTAATAATGAGATGAAAGACCGCCTCTTCAGAGGAAAACAAAGGATTACTTAAGCAACAAAACGATAGAGATACCTCTGAGGATTACAAGACATTTTGCAGTGACAAGTTGTGGAAAAACATTCTTTGCATTGCCTTCCTTGTAATCCTAATCGTGGATGAACATACTGTGTCAGTAAGACACTGTTCGTTTGTTCACTTCTTTTTAAAGTGTATTCATTTGAAAAAACAAAAAAAAGACCAACTAAAAAAAGATGAGGAAGTGACGCAGTGACGACTATTGGATCTGTCAATAATGTTGCAACACACAAGTGTGAGTAAAAGTGTTTTTACCATGTGTCACTATTGCTTTGTCTGTTACAGATTCTTTGATATGTACTCACTTTACTGAATGAACAATGAATATAAGAATGACAGTGCGACAAAAAAATGCTACATTTATTCTCACTTTGTTTACACAAAACGCTGCAAGTTATCCTGTCAACTATATCTACTTTTTTAACTTATAAAGCGTAATACGCATAAATGCATAAATGGCAAATGTTTCAACTATGTAACAAGATAAACACATTTATCTAGCGTCTTTGTTTCAACACTAATATAATGTAATAAAATACAATGCAACCTCACAAATACTTAAATGAATAAATATAAATAAAGATGATTCATTACAAAGCTTTCACAGACTGGAGTATCCTTGGTTTGACTTCTAATTCACTATCAGACTCTGGCTCAAAAATGAATGGTGAACATCGAAAGTTTTCAAAACGTGTAGTGTAGACATTGAAAATAATTTTAATATTCAAAACTGTTACCCAACCAACTGTTTACTTCCAAGTCTTGAATGTGGAGAGGGTCAAAATCCAATGCAATCTCATGAGTATTCGTACGTATTTTACATACAGTTTGGTTCTACATTTACTTACATTTCCAAAGACACTGAAATGTACAACATAGAGATATTGACAGCACTAAAACTTAAATAATTTACAGACGCACCAATGTGGGTAACACTTTATAATAACTCACGCTGTGAATCATTTGTTAAGCATTAGTAAATAGTTAATTCATCATTTATAAAGCTTTGTCTCTGCATTAATAGACAATAGTAAGCAGTTTATAAATACAGCTGTAAATGCTTTATTCTAGATTTATAATCATATCTATAATGCGTTTAATAATTGTATTTTCATACTTTATTAATGATCAATTTATCATTTAGTATTTCATTATTTACAAACCAGTTGGCAATGCTTCATAAGATCATTTAGAACGTGTAGGTAAATGATTAATAAACGATTAAAATGTGCATTTATACATATTATTTAGACATATAGTAATAGTTACTCAGTGTGTTAATAAATGCATTATTAACATGTATTCCTACTGTAATTCATGATTAATTAAGGTAGTTATAAAACATTTAGTAGTTGTCAGTTAAATATATTTGTTAGCTCATCTAAAGTGAGGACTGTTTATGCCTCGTAAAGCTATGGATAACTGCTCAAAATATCAATTTAATGCTACGGTATATTGTTACTAAAATTGCAATTTTACCACACATATCTGTCCATTATGTTTTGTATTCACTTTAATATGGTTTTGTTTGGGTTGGGGGTAGGGTTAAGGGATCTAAAAAGGCAATTATACAAATATCATTATGATACAAAAGATTTGTGAATATTTAAAAAAAATTTAGGTAAGTAATAAGGTACGAGAGGCTGTGCTGTATCGTGAAAAATTAACGGCTAAAAGGCATTGTGGCGCGAAGCATATAAAACGGTTCCCACACAATACAAAAATTAAATCCAAAAAAATATGTATCAATGTAACTTTCATGTAGTAAAATCACTAAAAGCCTTCCTTCCGCTGGAAAAAAATTGTCCCTGACTGTGATTAGATGGCGGCAAAGACTGTCTTTATGAGTGAGTCAGTAAGTAGTGAAGAGTTTTATATTGAAAGGACTGAAAATTGTTGTGAACACGAAGCAAGACACAAGTGATAAATGCTTTGACTAGCGCTGTCAGTGTCAGGACACAGGAAAACCTATTCTATTCAGAACACCCAACTATTACAAAGACAAGATATTGCAGCAGACATTCAAATTGATTTTTTTATTATGAATATAGGACTGACCTAAAGGAAAATCCTATATTTAAATGCAGGTAATACTCTGGCTCACTTGATCTCTCTCACACAATACTCTACATAATACAGTAGGCTTCAATGAACAATATCAATGAGAACAAACATGTTTACATTGGTAAGTGTGGTTGCTAAAAGTGTTGTGTAGTGATACACAGAAACGTTGGGTGAAACGGTCATAGGTCATGCTGTTTTATTGTGAATAAAACACAGTAGGGCTGAAACGATTCCTCGAGTTACTCAAATTAAAAAAATCATTGAGGCAAAATCATAAAGACACAGAACTCTCATTTCACGGTAAAACGCAATGAATGCGTGTCATTCTTTAACTTTCGTTTTCAGCTCATTTCAAGATCAAAGACCGCAATGCGAGAGAGAGCGGCATCAGCACTGTTTAATGATATCTCCGAAATACACCATTAAAATGTTCTCAAAGCTAAGCGCAACACATAGCAGAACAAGCTGAAACTGTTGTGTGCGCGTGATGCGCAGCGCTTCTGCTTTCAGAGCTGCGTGCTTTCATTGATTTGCGTAATTTAAATCTCACACTTTAATCATATTTATAGCTCCTAACTTAATAAAACAAGCTGTGTTCCTATGATGAATGATTAGCTCAAAATGTAGATCTGTATGTGAGAGCTACTTTATCTGAATTAAATACAAACATCTCTGGCTTTTCCTCACGCTCCAGCGGTTTCTCATCCATGTGCTGTAGGTAGGTTGTCGACCCTGGTTTAGGTTATTCAATGTAATTTCGACAAAAAAGATTTTTAAAGCAACCTACTTCAGTGTAACTAATATGTTACGATAGCATTGCACTTAACACTGAGAATGTGAATAATTGTAATGTGACGATCGGTTGCGGATATCTAAATCAGAAAATCACAGGACTGTGACGTTAGAGCTGATCCGCGCATCTCTAGTATGCCCATCTCTACTCTTGTTCTTATTCCAAGTTACCTTCCTGTCCAATATTTTTTGCTTCTTACAAAAGCCACAAAGCCTTCCAAGAAGACAGTAAAGGCTTATGTCATGCCTGAGCTGAAGCTGAAACTTGAAAGTTAAGTTGCACAACATAAATGCTATGTTTAGGCATTATTATTATTTATAAACTATTATTTTCATTTATATGTAGTAGGTTTAGTTTTAGGTTGTACTATGTTTACCTTTTAAAAGTAATTTGAAATTGATTTTTATATTTTTATGATTTTTTTATTTATATATTATATAAATTAATTATATAAATTAATTAATTATATAAATTATATAAATTAATAAAGTAATTTGAAATTGATTTTTATGTTTTTATGATTTTTTTATTTATATATTATATAAATAAAAAAATCATAAAAATATAAAAATCAATTTCAAATTACTTTTAAAAGGTAAACATAGTACAACCTAAAACTAAACCTACTACATATAAATGAAAATAATAGTTTATAAATAATAATAATAATAATAATAATAATAATAATAATAAGGCAGTAATTTGAAATTGATTTTTATATTTTTATGATTTTTTTATTTATATATTATATAAATAAAAAATCATAAAAATATAAAATTCAATTTCAAATTACTGCCTTATTATTGCCATATTATATTCAAAATGCAAATAGAAATATTATTTTAAAATTATTATTATTTAGTTTAGTTTTCACAGATATTAATGTATGCGATTTCAGCAATAAAACTTAAAATATGCACTATATTAGCTTATTCATTATATTCTACTTAACCTGTTAATGATGTCTTGATTTATTTAATGTAACTATGTTTAAATAAATCTGTCATGAAAATGACAGTCACTGTGTATATTATATTATTATATTTCAACAACGAATTGGAGAAAAAAAAACATTTTATAATTAGATTTAGAAGTTATTGAAAAATCTGCCTTATGTGAAGTTTACATGTTTGCATACAATGTGTTATTTGAGTGTTGATTATTATACCTAAAAATAAATTGCAACTAAATTTAGGCTAATAGGCTCTGTTGTTAACCTTTAATATTAATGTGCATGTAAGGGCTCCCTATATATTTTACAGCAATATCTTCAATAAACTTTTAGTTATAATTTAAGTAATTTAAGGACAGGCTTTTTTTTTTTCCAGAAAACCACTGTTTCATAAAAATAAATAAAAAGCAATTTTGTAAAACTGCTGTACCGAACCCGTACCGAACCGTGACTTCAAAACGGAGGTACGTACGGAACCCCTAATGTTTAAATTTAAATGGTGACAATATTGTATGTTTCAGCATCTATCAAAAACATACAAAATTATACATTTTGTACCAGTAAATTAACATATTAACAATGAGACCAGGCTGCAAAAAACGCACTTCTAAATTAGGGTGTTTTTTTTATTTAAAATCTTGCTAACATTATAAGTGGACCTCAAAGAACATTATACTTTTATTTTATTTATTTATTTTTATACAGTTTATGATCCCTTTAAGTTGCACTTGTGAGAAATGACCACATATATGGAGATGTAATGTCAAAATTACCTTTTTCATTTAATGCATGGCGGAATCCAGCGTCCAAATTTTAGTGCTGAACTTACTAAAGGAACTATGCAAACTAAGTAAACATGCCAAACATGGCAATTCGCAACTATTTTAAATTTTACTAGCCCCTTGACGGTTTTGGTTAAGGGTGGGGTTAGGGTGAACCGTCAAGCTTACTTTCCCAAATGTGAATGTTTGTACAAGTGTTATAACCAGGCATACATTAATTCAGTGTTTTCTTTTTTTTATTCTAAGTATACCAGATTGTGGCAGTCTGCTGCTCCTCCAATTTTCAGATCCGATTTGTGAGACTTGCACTAATTGCTTTGTGCAAATTGTGTTCAGCCAGAATTTCTGTTCGATTTTCAACCTGAAACATAATTATTTTATGTTTTGGTGAATTGATGTTGAATTTGTACTATTCTATATAATTTGATCATCATTTAAAGGTGCAGTATGTAACTTTTCCGTCCACTAGAGGTTGCCTATTCAAAACAAAGGCGTAGTTTGATAACGCCACATTTGAGCGCAGAATATTGGGACATGTGGTCTTCACCTCACAGCCGGTGGAAAAGAATCGGGATAGGACTCAGGCAGAAATCATGTTCATATATGCGATTATTAACGTTACTGTAGTGTGAAGCAGAGCAGGTTGTGGAGCTGGAGCGATTGTTAATAAGATGAACGCAACACACGCCTCGCGAGCAGCAGGACTTTTATTATGACAGTCGCCGGCGCCACTTCTGCTTTTCCGGTCATGAGTATGAGGTAACGCAGCTCTGTTTATCATATTAGATCTGAGTGTGTTTGCAATGATGTTATGACGTTACTCTGTGTGTTCGCTCTGCGGCTGGTATGACACTTGTTGCACACTGCAGTAAGAGTAAAGCGTTTCTGCAAAATAAAACCGTAAATCGAGGGGAGCGCAGATATGACGCCATTGACAGGCGACTCCCTCACACGTCCCGTTTCTTGGTTAAAATAGCAATTTTCTGCTATTTTTCAAATATCTATTTACCACCTGCTTTCTGTATTTTAAGAATAACACGCATCTATAATTAGTCTAATTGAAAGAAGGCAAGTTTACACCGACACTAATTACAATGACTTCATTTAAATACAACTCAGTGCTATTTCAAAGCATTTACAGCTTAGTTAAACTAGATTGTGGGTGGTTATTGAACAAGACAGGGTTTTGCACTGAAATCGGCAAAAGTGGTGCAACTGTTTAGTGAACTCGCCCCTCTGTTTTCTATTCCTTTCCTCTTTTTCATCCCATTCTTAATCCTCTTTCATCGTATAATGGCATTTTCCGCACAATGATGCAGCAGACGAAAGGGACACTTGAAAGCGTGACCTCATGTCTGAGATCTGATTTCATGCGCAGGACAAGGCGCTGCTTCTGTTTGGCAAACAACAAGACATGCCAGTCAACCCACATGAGATCATTATAGCATCTCCCATGGATGTGCATCTGCATCAGTGTGGATTTCTATATGGTGCAAGGGACAATGTAAGAAATCAGCTTAAGGGCTGCATTTGCATGCCAGCTTGCATGAGAGTTTTTTTTGTTAACAGTGGCTCTTTAAGCCATCGGTCGGCTGTGTTTTTCCAGCTGCTGCTCCTGGCATTGCTCTTCACAAAAGGACAGAATGCTTTAGAGAATGGGCAGGACTTACAAAAACAGGACTGTGCCTTTCAAGGAGGTCGCCAAGCTGCTCACGGTTATTATTGAATAATGTTCTTTCCTGGAAGGTGCTTTTTAAATCAGCACATGCAATGCTCTGGCACCTCACAACATTAAAAACACTTAAATTACACATTAATGAATAAATGTATATTTAATTTTCTATGTAAAGACAAAAAAAGAGACTAAATATTATATTGTACTCTGGCCTCTGAAAGTATTTGAACACTTAAGCCACAATTTAAAAAATGTACACATTTTTACAAAACCGTAAATAGTTTAATCAGTGGTAGTCCAATTCATCATCAACATTATTAAGTCCTTTTAACAACCATTTTTTTTTCTTAATTGCAAATTTAGATTTTGTGCTATCATTCAAAACCTAACAAACTTCAATACAGTCAATACACATCAATCCTTCTTCCAAAACGTGTTTTTGTCTTACCCTGATTCAATATGGTAAGCCTGTTATAAGAGTTTATATTTTAGACCTGACAGGATGGTTCACAGCCCAACGGAGCAGTATCAGACTCATATTCTGACTAGAATTGAGTATGACGACGTCAGGCTAGGTTGCTGTAGTGGTATGCTGGAATCTATTTTCATGTCTATTAATGGGTATAGCTACAATAATGTCTTCAATTAGTCATCTTAAGATCCTTTCCATCTCGTTATATCTCTTAAACCTTTTAGGGAATGTTTTATGAGCAGAATAACCACATTCAGTCCCAAAAGGACCCATGTCACACCTCTCTTCATCTCTCTGCACTGGCTACCACTCGCTGCTCGCATCAAGTTTAAGGCGCTGACGCTTGCCTACAGAGCCACCACGCGCTCAGCTCCTGCATACTTTGACTCGATTCTACAAATCCACACCCCCCACCAGAAGCCTTCGCTCAGCTAAGGAGCGATGGCTTGTGGTACCATCAAAGAGAGGCAAAAAATCCCTTTCCAGAACATTTTCATTCAATGTTCCCAGCTGGTGGAACGATCTTCCCACCGCCATCCGAAACGCAGAAACATTGACAACTTTCAAAAGTCAACTAAAAACTCAGCTCTTCCGTGACCACTTAACCTCATAAAAAAAAAAAAAAAAAACGTTCTTTTCCCCTTTCTTCCCTCCCTACTCTAGCCTGTGCTACACTGAGCAATGTAAACGGTCTCAGTTTCAGGCACTTGTTGCGCTTATTTGATTCTGCATGACCAATCGCTTCCTGTACTCCCAAGTTGTAAGTTGCTTTGGATAAAAGCGTCTGCTAAATGCATAAATGTAAATGTAAATTCATCAGCACAGTCACGCAGAGCCAAAGCACAAGCAAAACAATGTTCTTCTGCAATATGCATGCAGTCAAGACCATTGCCATATCAGCCAGCAAGACCTTTAATTTATACAGTTAACTCTGATAAAATGAGCGAAAATCAAGCAACTCTTTTGAGAAAGTTAATCGACATAAAATATATATATTGTTAGAAAGGTGTCAGAATACACATCGCAATTTGTTGCGTACATGTGGCTGCATGTGCCTACCTAAGCTTTGTTGCAGACCATGTACAATCTTTCATGGAAAAGGTATTCCCTGGTGGCCGTTGCCTCTTTCAGCAGGATAATGCGCCCTGCCACAAAGCAAAAACAGTTCAGGAATGGTTTGAGGAGCACAACAACGAGTTTGAGGTGTTGACTTGGCCTCCAAATTTCCCAGATCTCAATCCAATCGAGCATCAGTGGGAAGTCACAAACACTGGTGATTATCTGGAAAGGTCTTTTTAAAGCAATATCCCTAAATTTCAACTCAGGAAGTCCCTAGTGACATATAAGGAACACCCAGGTTCAGTCATGTGACAATTTGTGCATTTTTTGTTGCCATGGCAACATTTCCAAAATGGTGGTCTGTCTGGTTAGCACATGTTGCAGTGTGAGCAATTTTTTTATACGCTTGTTTTTGTTACTAAAGGTATGTTTCAACCCATGCAACAATTCTAACATTTTAATAATGTATCATAGATTACACTTAACCTGATTTTAATACATTTCTTAAACAAATTGATATAAAACAAGTTACGAAAATATTGTGGTGACATATGTCACATCAGGCTGTTAACCTTAAAACAGTGGTGACATGTCACATCGGGCTGTTAACCTTACAACAGTTGGTTGAATTTTGATGTTATGTATTTGTCATATTAAGAAAAATATTAATGAGCTGCTCAATTAATTTAGGAGATTCAATATTTTTTTTAGTGTTATATATGTTCTCTATGTTTTATATAAAATCTGGGACTCAGAAAAATGTTAACAGCACTGTTTAATATAATTGAAATATTGATTGGTATTGATCTGCGGATGATCTGCACCAAATGTCAGGAAATCATGCATACATGGGAAAATGACAAAATGACATACCATGGTGGCTGACAATATGCCACGCATAAAGTTTTCAGACTTTACTAGCATCTCTACATTTCACTGACAACAATGATTCTTAAAATCAGCAAGCAGGGGATAAGTGTTGGAAGATCCGTCTATGGCTTGATATGTTTTGTTAATATTTTTTAATAATATGCATCATTTTGAAAAATGTTGTGGAAAAGAAAAGAAACAGAAAAAAAATTATTAAGGGTTTTTTATAAAACTGAGAAATAAATGCCCAATGTGACATATATGTAACATAAAAAATGTATCATAAACGCCCAATGTCACATATGTGTAACATTACAGATCTTTCACAAGGAAGGGTTGTATTTCAAAAACAACTGCAGAAACATGTTACAAGTGGTCCATTAAGCCTGTTTTATATGCCCCATAATTTTCCTATAAGGATAAATTGGTCCGGGTTCTTATGGGTTAATGTTGAAAAACCTCATAAAATGAAAATTTCATGTCATGGGATCTTTAAGTTATTTTTTATGAAATCAGAGAGCTTTCTGTCCATCCATTGACAGCTACGCAGCTATCACTTTGATGCTTCAAAAAGAGATTGTAAAACTAATCCATTTGAATTGAGCGGTTTAGTCAAATTTTTCTGAAGAGACATGATCACTTTATATGATGAACAGATTTAATTTAGGCTTTTATTCACATATAAACATTAATCAACTCACACATCGGTTGTGGTAAATGGAAGCTCAAGCATGTTTGCTTGACGTGCGAGAACCAATGAGGATAATTCTTGTGTGTTACGCAGCTTATTTTAGCTTCCGCAAGAAACAAGGAGATTCATTATTGTGTTATGCAGCACGTTTAAACTATGAGGTTCATTCTCATGTTACGTAGCATGTTTGAGCTTCTGCAAGAACCAATGAGGTTTGTTCTCACACGTTAAGCAAGCTTCTGAATATGTTCGCTGATGTTTATATGTGAATAAAAGACTAAATTAAATCTGTTCATCATATAAAGCGATTGAGTCTCTTCAGAAAATTTCGACTAAACCACTCAATTAATATGGATTAGTTTTTTATGATTTCTTTAAGAACTTTAGGAAGCATCAAAGTGGTAGTTGCATAGCTGTCAACAGAGGGACAGAAAGCTATCAGATTTAAATAAAAAAGATCTTCATTTGAGTTCCGAAGATGAGAAAAAGTCTTATGGGTTTAGAGCGACATGAGGGTGAGTAATTAATGACAAACCCTTTAAGGATACTGTAGCTGCTGGTGATTTGCAGCCTTGCATTACTGTGACAGATGCACTGATTATTGACAAAGAGTGACTCAACAATGTCGTCATTGTCTTATGGTTATATCTGTTGATATGCGAACAGCCAGTGAGAGAGATGCTTCATCTTTCAATATCACTGCACCATAAAGAGTCTCTGAGCAACTCTGTCCCAGCAATGTTTACTGGTAATGCTTTTGTCATCATTATCATGTCAGTGCTGGCTAACCAGAACAAACTGCAGATCGCCGAGTATGTCACCCATCTACTCCTGCCGCATGGAATTACATCACCCCCCCATTTATCTTTATGAGCCATGGTCACCCATCTCTAGACACACTGGCCTCACAAACATAAACAGGAACCATGTAACGACTGTACTACCACTTGAAGATTCTTATGTTGTTTGTTTTATATATAGTGAAGCATATACAGTACAGTAGCTGTGGATAAGCCGCTGTAAAACAGTCAATATACTGTATGCACACCTTGGACTGCACATCACTTGAATTCTTCAATGGCAGGTAATATACTTCAGTGGCATGATAATGAACTAATGATCTATATTTCCTATATTTATAAATCAAACAATCTCTTTGCGCTGTGCCCAAGGACAGCCCTTAACTAAGATATATTTGTCTCCATTTCACATTCGTTTCTTCGTTCATAAGAAAAGAAAAATATTGCTTGTGAAATTTGTTTGTAAATGTATCAAAGGGTTTTGCTTTGACCTGTAGACGGTGTTGTACATCTTGTAAGTAAAGTTTCTTAGACAAAACCCTTTTGTAAAAAAGACAAAAAACAAAAATAATTTTGTCAATCATAAACAGCTACAAGTAGACAAAATTAAAGGATTAGTTCACTTCAAAATGAAAATTTCCCTGATATTTTACTCACCCCCATCTCATCCAAGATATTCATGTCTTTCTTTCTTCAGTCGAGAAGAAATTGAGGAAAACATTCTAGGATTTTTCTCCCTTTCTTCCTACCATGGCAACCAAAATGTTGAAGGTCCAAATCAATGCAGTTTCAAATCGCTTCGAAGGGCTTCAGAGCCTCTGCGCGATCCCAGACGAGGAATAGGGTCTTATCTAGCGAAACGATCGATCATTTTCAAAAACAAAATTAAAAATGAATATACTTTTTAACCTAAATTGCGCTGCTCTATGACATGCCAAGGATTGCGCAATCACGTTGTAAAGGTCACTCTATACGTACGTGGAAGTACCTCCCCCGTATTTACAAAGCGCACATGCGAAGACTGTTTTATTTTTTTTTGCCCTTTAGCAAAAAAAAAAGAAGGTAAAACAACGATGTAGGACGATGTTTAAGTTGAAAAAGGAGTGTTTTTGGTAAAGGCTGTTTTTATTAGTCCTCGCACGTTCGCTTGGGTTGGTACCTTCTGCCTACGTCTGGCGTGACCTTTCCGACGTGATAGTGCAATCCTTGGAACATAGCAGAGCAGCACAAGATGAGCAATTTATTGCAATTAATGCAATTAATAGCAATTAATGACCGATCGTTTCGCTAGAGACCCTATTCCTCGTCTGGGATCGTGCAGTGAAGCCCTTCGAAGCCCTTTGAAACTGCATTGATTTGGACCTTAAACATTTTGGTAGCCATGGAAGGCTATGATGGGGGAAAAAATCCTGGAATGTTTTCCTCAAAAAACGTAATTTATTTTCGACTGAAGAAAGAAAGACATGAATATCTTGGATGAGATGGGGGTGAGTAAAATATCAGGGAAATTTTCATTTTGAAGTGAACTTATCATTTAACTATATTCACCAGAAAGGATGTTTTATTTTAGATTTTTTTTTTAAATCATAAAAACATAACCAATTTTTTATCATCTTGCTTTCACCAAAAGTGATTTTACCATGGTAAAATCCCTGTTACATAGAGATTCTCGTAGCTTACTGCTTTATTTAGGAACCGAGAAAGGCTTTGACTCTGACTAGCTTTCACTCAACACTAAATAAGTTACTTGAATACATTATTTTTCTCCTGAGCTAAAGAAATCTTTTCCATATACTCGTGCACTGAGTTGCTTTAGAGTGCCTATAGTGGGGATCCTTGAAGTGTCTGATTTGTTTGTGTGAATAATGGATTTGGGCTTCTTACACTGCTTATGATGAGAGACTTACATTACAAATCTTCCCAGGCTGAGGATGCAGAGCTCACCTTCGAATGAACCCACTCATATTTGGACACTGGGGCTTTTTCTCATGTTACCTCAAAGGGGACTGCGTTACAGAAGCTGGCTACTGCGACGCGCTCCTTATGCTGTAAGCCGAGCTGCCGAAGGGCCCGATGATGTAATGCTGTGCACTCAGCAAAGAGCTCTGATGATTTCAGCCTCTGCAGAGCCATCAAAATCACTCTCATCATATCACACTTTCTTTCTTGCAATACCTCAATGGCAAAAAAAAAAAAAAAGTTGTGCATTTAAAGTAAACAATCTTAAGTAATAGTAATAGTAAGAGTCATTAAATAAAACTTTGTTTTGTGAAAATAGTAAATATTTCCCCCCCAAAACCATATGAAACCAACATGAATACATTCTAAGAACACATGTTTTAAAGGTTTAGTTCACCCAAAAATGGGAGTAATTAATTATTTACCCTCATGTTCCAAACCATAGACCATAAAAAAATATGGACGATGCGACTTCCGCTGACGAGAGTTGCGCAGTAGAGAGCAGGAAGTAAATAATGTTGGTGTGAAATAAACAGTTATGGAAATGTAGAAATGAAAACAAAAGCTCCAATCTCCTCACAAAAATCCAGAAAAAAAGTCAGTTAGTGCTTCAGTGACAACTTCACTCAGAGAAGCCCCCGTTTTTTTTATAGCATTTTTTTATAGCATCAAATAACTAACTAAAACTAAACTTATTTAAAAAATTAACACTTGAAATGAAATCATCATCATAAAAACTGCCTAAAATGACAGAAACCATTTATTTGATTATTCAGTTTGTCTCGCATCCATTGTAATACATGGAGGGGTGGGGTTTAGGAGCTATACTGGGACCAACCACCGGGGGCGATCGAGGCGTGGAGGCTTCAGTTTCTGAGAGGAGTGCTGCAGGCTTGTTCCAAACCCACAAGTCCTTCATTCATCTTCGGAACACTAATTAAGATATTTTTGATTAAAACAGGAGCTTTCTGACCCCTGATAGACTGGGCACTTTCAGACCCAGAAAGGTAAAGACATCGTTAAAATAGCCCACGTGACTGCAGTGGTTCAACCTTAAATGTTATAAATCGACGGGAGTACTTTTTGTGAGGCAAAAAAAAAAAAGCCTTTATTCAACCATTTTTTCTCTTCAATGAAAGTCTCCTATGCTGTTCAAGAGTAATCATAGTGCAGTGCTTCAATGTCAGAACGGCAGCTATTGGCATCATTTAGTTTCACTTCAGCTATTAAAAAAAGAGACCTCCACTCGTATTTGTATTTCATGTTTGTGCATTTTGGGGGTGGCGCAAAGCAGAGAGGGTGTTTGTTGGGGTGGATTTCAAATATCAACAATGTTTCTCTGAAATCGCTTTGAAAAATGATGAAATAGTCATAATTTACTTACCCACAAGTTGTTCAAAACCTCTATGAATTTCTTTCTTCTGCCCAACACAAAAGAAGATATTTTGAAGAATATGGGTAACCAAACAGTTGATGGACCCCATTGGCTTCCATAGTATGGAAAAAAAATACTATGGAAGTCAATGAGGCACATCAACTGTTTGGTTACTGACATTCTTAAAAATATCTTCTTTTGTGTTCAGCAGAAGAAATTCAATTCATACAGATTTGGAACAACCTGAGGATGAGTAAATGATGACAGAATTTTCATTTTTGGGTGAACTATCCCTTTAAAAATTGCGGGGTTTGGGGGCTAGAATATTGGAAATGGGGGACCTTGGAGTTACGAAGCGCAAGCAATCTAAAGCTTCATCAGAGGAAGGTGACGTGAATATCAGCTGCAGTGCCACATGTGCTGTGGTAAAGAGACTCACGTCTGACTCATTTATCACATCATCTATATACACTGGCATCAGTCTTTTGGAGGGGAATGTGGTCATAACCTCAAATGAACCTTTGGATACACGTGCACCTGTTTTTAAGGGTTTGTTGGCACGTAATGAAAGGTGGCCCTTAATTCATATCCTCTCAGGGGGGCACAGCTGGGCAGTAAACTTATGCCCTTTTCACTCAGTTGTCAGTTTCAGTGAAAATTCTGAAGTACGGTTTCAGATGATATATCCAACAGGAAGTGAACCATGTTTAGTGAATGTGCGAATGCAAAACCGCCTTTCTAGTCCTCTCCCTGCCCCGTCTCCCCTTTAACGCTCGGAGGGGGCTTGTCAGAAAGCCTGCAAGAAGCCACATGAGTCATGCAAACACTTGTTGTGATGTCATGAGCAGTTGAACAGCACCTGTCTCCCAAGAACAAAGTCAGAGGCGGTTCGCGCTTGCTGCCTTATGGGCAAGATTTCATCAGCTACATGTTAGGTCACAGAGGAGCCATTTCCAAAAACAGCTTTGGCAGGAGGAGACGCAGTTCCAGCATTCTAACTGTGAAGTAGCATAGTTTAAACAGGGTCAATTACAAATCCCTGTTCGAGTTCCCGTCATAAAGTGACTTTATATCCAGCAAATAACAAGTTCAAAGTGAACACCTTGTAATAATTAAGGAACATTTGGGGTGAATAGTGTAATTCCACAGTCAATTTTAAAACAGCTGCAATGACAAAAGAACAAAAGAATTGCATAAAAAAACATACATCATTTTATAAATAAAAATGCATAAAATACACGCATTAATGCAGCAATTTCAAAAAATATATATAAAATATATGTAATTTATAAACACTGTAGTACATGAGGATTTAATTCATTTGACTAAGGAATTACAGATTACAATATTTCCAAAATGAAACGTCAAATAATTGTATCACTTAATACAACTAAATTTGTTAAACGGTTGTCTTTCAAATTCCCTCTACACACAATATAGCGCTACAACCAACCAGAGCAACGAAGAAGGTGAAGCGGAGCTAGTTGATAGATTAAACTTTCGCCGTATCCGGTCGGCAAAACTCAGAACACATCTTTCTTTCTTAAGAATGGATTCAGTGTCGTTCTTTGTTCTCAAAGAAAAGCTTAACCCCAAGTCTTCCAGAGTCGCGGCCAAAGCCATTTCCAGACCACTGTTCGCCAGCATCTTTGTTTACAAGTAGCACGTGGAACCGCCGCAACTCTGCCGTTATTATGTTAAGCCCACCTACCGACTCCATACACAATGTGATTGGCCTGACCAGAGTTTGGTTTTTCCAGCTCGCAAGCCAACAGAGAGTTGCTAGACGAATTAGATTTGCTGCCGCTGGGGTGCGTCTAGATTTCTAGGCTAGCGGAATAAGTCCCGCCTTCTAAATAAAAGAGACAATCACAGTCATTGCGTCACTTCTGCTGTTAGAAGCTGCCTTTAAAAACAGTTTGTCTTACTACAGTAAATTCATGAGTTGTGTCTTCTAACTGGTTTATTCTTAGAGCAATGCTTTTCCTTTTTTTTTTGCATCAATATATTCAGAATGTCAGCGCTGTTTCATCTGGCTTTAAACTAGTTTATAGTAGAGCTAGAGAATTCAGCGCTGGATTCAAACGCTTCTTAGTGGACCGCGATGTGATCAAGATCGGCCCGCATTGCTCTGGGTGCGCTCGTTGTTTATTTTTCTGAGCTGATAAGTGGTCCGCGCAACGCACTTCAAGTAAGTTCCGTTCCGCTTTTGGGTGTTTGCCAGTTGATGTTTCTCATATGCAACACAAATGACAGTGCATAAACAAAGAGAGTTGGGCAACTTTGTGGTGGCACCAGTGCGTCAAAAAAGCACAGACACAAAAAAGATCGCAAAATTATACCAGTTAGTCGCCGGTTTGAGCCTCAAGTTACAGTGGATCTCTAATGACAAGTTGGGGCTATTTATAGAATGTGTTTAGCGGGCAACTCACAGACTCCACACGGGGGCACCGCGTTGGAGACCACTGCGCTAGACGGATGTGTTCGACCGTTGTCTTTCTTTCAGCGTCTTGTACATGAAAGCATTATAAAAACTCAAGTAAAAAGAAATTCATGCATCTCTAGACCTTGCGTTTTTGCTCTACTGATCTGCTTCTCACATTTTTAACAGTAAAAACGCGTTCTGTGTGGTCCAGCACTTATAGCTGGGTAATAGCTTGTTGCTTACTGGTTTAAGTAAAACAAATTAACCAGATAAGGCTCTGTTCACATTTAATGTATTTCTAAGACTGTTTTAATCTTGCAAGCAAAAAATCTGAAAAAAATAGCACACCTCTCTTCAACAATTCACACAATTTGAGCTATCATTCATGTCCGTATGTATTATGGTGTAATACATGGACTTTGTTCAAATTTAAGTATGAGTATGCGCAAAGTATACGCAATAGTAACAGCAAATCCTAGAAAGCAGCACTAATTAGCATGAATGAGACATTTCATGAAATACATTCTTTTCCATCAATCTTTAGGTGTAGGTTCCCATTGGGTAAAACCACAGACTACGAGAGCTGTGTATCTCTGCAAAGCATTTAGGTGATATTAAATCAAAAGTCATTTCAATATAATAGCTGCACTCTGTAATACCCACAGCACTGGAAAAACTCTGATTTAATCTAGCCTCCAATCAATATTATCTGTCGGCAAAGATTGATGATCATAAGGTAGGACTATTAACTGAGGGGAAAGTGTCCAAAACTGGATCCCACTGGCTGTTACATACTCAAAGTAATAATGTGAAAAAGAATCATTTGTCAGCCAATTCTCAAATAGGTTGAAACAGCGGGACTGCATTTTGGAAATGAATATGTGAATGAATTTTGCATTGATTTCTATTGTGAGGGAAAATGAGAAACAAGCTTGAGGTGTGCGAAACGGGCAGACGGCCCTTCATTGACGTTTCATTTGAAAACCCAGAAAGTCTCGCTCGAGCTGAAAAAGGAATCTTGTGTATCTACAGCCCCTAGTGAGTAAAGGTCACCACGCTGACCCTTTTAAAAGTAGCCTGTCAGACTTTTAGTGCAGATCATTTCAAATTGTCTTCCCTCACGATATTACAGGTCTTAATTGACTGCCAATATGCTGCTGCTGAGTCGACAAAAATCGCATAATCAATGCAATATACCTGACTGCTTTCTAATATCCCTCTTATATATTAAAATAAGGACTGTTAATTGATTAAATTGAAAAACTGATTAGAAAAAGATGTAAAAATCAAATTTATTACGATACAATGAGTAAATTTATGACAAAGTCATATATATAATAAACATATTAGTTGGGTAAAACATTTATTCATTTTTTTATTCATTTATATGCAATTTTGTGTCTCAATTTCATTGTTTCAGAAGATGTGACAATTCCATATCATTGACCAAAATTCTGTCACCGGCGAAGTTCACCACACCATTTTTTTAAATAATTAATTGTACTAAAATAACACATTCATTTGACAGCCCCAATTAAACGCTTCCATCATAACAGTAACAGACATTGTTCCCAAAGAGGCTGTTTAGAAGGTTATTACAACATTGATGTGTTGTGATAACATTTGAGAAAAGCTGGTTGTGGCTCCTAAGTTTCCATAGGGAGGAAAAAAAAGAAACTTTTTAATGCGGAAAACTGACCCATATGCTCTGACATAGATTCACTTAAAAACTCACGCTGACTCAATTTTTTCAAGCCAGAAAAGGCCTAAAAGTGTCATATTTAGTTTGGAAAGGTCAGTGCATTTTTCAACAAAAATCAGCCTTGTACTGACTGACATCAAATGCGCTGCATGGGCTGAATCCAAGTTCCTCAAGCGCACCACCCACTGAACTTCATCACACCGCAGCGAGTGTGCCACACATGTTGATTGGTATGTGTGACGTGCTCACCCTCACGCCCACAGCGGTCCAATGCAAAATTACATTTGCTGGCGTGAAGGTACGCGATGGTCGAGGATGACAGGCCTCTGGCCTCTTTCTGAGCTCACAGACATGCTGTGAAAATGATGATCGATGGCATGTTGAAAGGGCTCCAAATGCAGCAAAATTTTGCCCAAAGAGCACCACCTGCTGACAGCTTATGTGATTCACTCTCTATCCTGACATCCTATGGAGCTCATGCATGCGTCTATAAAAGAGAGGAAACAGATAAATATATTTCTGTGTGCACATTTGTCTTGTCTTACTCCATGGGGGTCTCATGTAAACATTTAGACTGTATTGTTACACAGAGGCATGCATTCTTCTGTAGGCACATGTTTGTGAAAGCAAAATATGTAAATGCACAATGCTTTTCTCGATGCTACAGTGGAACTTGTCATTAGGTGGTCTTTTATAGATATTTCAGCAAAATATTAAACATTTAAAACAATTATTAGAGACAAAATTGCAACAAAAAAACATGGCTACACGTGTGTTTATTTTCACAATTGTGAAATAATGAAATATGAAATAATTGTTTTAACACTTAAATGCATACCTAAGGTCTTTAGCGACACGGGACGTCATTCACTACCCTCATCCTCATTCATTCAAGTTAGACATCAACCTTCTTAGTATTCCTCAATAAACAATATAACAAGACATTTTTGTAAAAAATTGTATAGGGTTGCTAATATATATTTTTTAAAGGTCCCATGGCATGAAAATTTCACTTTATGAGGTTTTCTAACAATAATATGAGTTCCCCATGTCTGTATACGGTCCCCAAGTGGCTAGAAATTTCGATAGGTGTAAACCGAGTTCTGGATGTCCTGCTCTGCCTTTGAGAAAATGAAAGCTCAGACGAGCCGATCTAGAATCTTCCCTGAATGTCGTCATACGGGGAAAGGTTACCTCCCCTTCCTCTGCTTTGCCCGCCCAGAGAATTTGGAGAAAATGGATTGTTTATTTTACTCGCAATGTCAGCACAGGCTTTACAAACACTTACGATATGAATTCGGCAGCACTTCCACAAACAGTGAGTAACAGTGTTCATAAATGTACGTTTAATACGCCATACGTATAAAGTGCGTATCATATGCACGTGAAAAACGTATTATTTATACGCATTTTCGTGAGATCGGGCTCGTAAGTTGTGGTGAAAGCATTTTGCGAGAGAAATAGCACTGCAATGATGAGATCACTGCATTCACGCGATCAACAGACTGCCTGTGTAGCTACTCAATGCTCATCACTGCAGCCTTTCATGTGATGGAAAAAGATCTAAATATAATGCTATAATCAACACTTTCACGATTCATTTATCTCCACAGCTGTAATGGTAAAAAAAAAAAAAACATAGTAAAAGTATTCGAGAGGCGTTCCACATGTTACAAAGTTCGTAGAATAATGTGGAAGACAGGGTCGGCGTGACTGGGACTCGTGTTTATTCAGAACTCTCAGATACAAACAAACTAAACAACTCTCAACAAATCGGTACAATATAACTTTCTCAGCAATCTTTCTCCAGCTCTCCATCTCTATGTTCCATGAGTGCCCAGTCCATCTCTCTCTGGCAGTGCTTGCAGACCTCGCTAAACCTTGCCCCCCTCCGCCACAAGATCTAATACTCATTTCAAAGGCAAAGATGTCAGCCAATCACAACAGTGGGTGTTTTAACTTAAGTCACACAGCAGACACGCCCCTTGAAACAGAGCATTCAAGCCAGAGGGCTAATATCAAAATAGAGAAATGCCTTTTATTTCTAAATTGACATTTTATGATGTAGAAATCATACTAACAATAGAAGTACACCTCAGGAAACATTATAAAATAAAAATAAAAAATCCATGCCATGGGACCTTTAATAAGGACAAAATAAGTGTAATTCACCTTTATTCCACAAGGTGGCCATGTCTGATACACAATGATGAAGTGACGTTTTACTGCAGACTGAAAACGAAACAATAATAAGTATAATCTTCAAAACTTGAAATGGCTCAATGATTTACTGCAGAGCAAGTACTGAACGCAATCAAATATTTGTGTCACTGTCACTTGATGGTGGATCTGGTGAAGAAGCTGTCAGCGATCAAAATATTGATTTTGAAGTTGTTGAAAATTATAGTTTTGAGAATATGTTTGAGATTGCGAATATGAGCCAGATGCTGAATGTGCTGGGAAATAAGCTCTGACAAGCACAGTAATGATGGTATAAAACATCTGGTCAAACTGAACCCTTCCAAGCTCCAAAATGTAACAAAATATATTTTATTCTTCTGTAATTGTAACACTAATTTCAGGAGAGTTTTATATTATCACGAAATGTAGAGATCATCTGTGTTAGATATAGATCCGGGTCGCTAAAGACCCAAATATGTTAAAATTATTTGGCAAAACAGTCATGCATTTAAGGGTTAAATGTTTAATATTTTGCTGAAATATCTATAAAAAAGGCAACCTAATGACAGGTTCCATTACAACAACCCATATAGTGTCGGATGAACTATCAATATTTCAATAACTGTAAAAAGTCCCCGTGAGCCGGAAGTAGCAACATATTTTATTTCAATGCTGTGATGCATTTCCAAGTACAACGGAATATTGAATTGAGGGTGGGGTTTTACGTTAGCGCACCTCCTCTCCATCCCTTGCTCATAGCAAACTGATTGTTGGAGGGGAGTGGTTAAAGGGCATATTGCAGGTACATTTTTTTTCTAAATGAATATATAACCTTGTATGAAAATACCATATGAAAAGGTAATGCAGGATTTAAAATGTTTTAAAAAGGACATAAGAGTACAAATTTTGTAGATAAAGAGGCCGTTTCATTGTCTGCTTGTAAAAAACGCTTTTTTTATAGGAAAAGCCATTTATATGTCATTTTGATATGAATACATTTTAATAAATTACATTGATGTTTGAAAGTCTCAAGATTTTAACATAAATGTAGATATAATTGTAATTAAAAATCATAATTATCTCTATTGCCTGATACATGATAATAATCTGTACAGTATTGTAATCTGAGCACAGAGTACATACACTCACCTAAAGGATTATTAGGAATACCATACTAATACTGTGTTTGACCCCCTTTCGCCTTCAGAACTGCCTTAATTCTACGTGGCATTGATTCAAGAAGGTGCTGAAAGTATTCTTTAGAAATGTTGGCCCATATTGATAGGATAGCATCTTGCAGTTGATGGAGATTTGTGGGATGCACATCCAGGGCACGAAGCTCCCGTTCCACCACATCCCAAAGATGCTATATTGGGTTGAGATCTGGTGACTGTGGGGGCCATTTTAGTACAGTGAACTCATTGTCATGTTCAAGAAACCAATTTGAAATGATTCGAGCTTTGTGACATGATGCATTATCCTACTGGAAGTAGTCATCAGAGGATGAGTACATGGTGGTCATAAAGGGATGGACATGGTCAGAAACAATGCTCAGGTAGGCCGTGGCATTTAAACGATGCCCAATTGGCACTAAGGGGCCTAAAGTGTGCCAAGAAAACATCCCCCACACCATTACACCACCACCACCAGCCTGCACAGTGGTAACAAGGCATGATGGATCCATGTTCTCATTCTGTTTACGCCAAATTCTGACTCTACCATCTGAATGTCTCAACAGAAATTGAGACTCATCAGACCAGGCAACGTTTTTCCAGTCCGTCCAATTTTGGAGAGCTTGTGCAAATTGTAGCCTCTTTTTCCTATATGTAGTGGAGATGAGTGGTACCCGGTGGGGTCTTCTGCTGTTGTAGCCCATCCGCCTCAAGGTTGTGCGTGTTGTGGCTTCACAAGTGCTTTGCTGCATACCTTGATTGTAACGAGTGGTTATTTCAGTCAAAGTTGCTCTTCTATCAGCTTGAATCAGTCGGCCCATTCTCCTCTGACCTCTAGCATCAACAAGGCATTTTCGCCCACAGGACTGCCGCATACTGGATGTTTTTCCTTTTTTCACACCATTCTTTGTAAACCCTAGAAATGGTTCTCCTCACAAAAATACTCAATCAGTTTCCTCTAATCATTGTTCTGTCTAATCCTGGTCTGTCCCTAATTGTGTGTCATAAGTGTATGGCTTTGGTCTACCATATGAGTATTAATAAACATTATATTTTCCTCAGCGTCCGAACTGTCATTGCGATCCAATGTGTTCCTATCGTTAAAATTCACTGCACTCCCTCTTGTTACGTCACTTACGGATTTGGCATTTTTAGATGCGGAAGTAAAATTCTCAAAAGCCTTAATAGCGTATTTTAAAGTATATTTTAAAGAAAATCTAGTTCCTACATTATTTTTCTATACATTTACTCACTGGGGTCTCTAACCTGCAATATGCCCTTTAAGCGTTTTCAACCCAAGCTGTCAAATTGATATCATTGGAAAAGAAACGCCATTCCAGACCGGAAGTAACTTTTCATATTTAGATTACCACAACAAACTATTTTTTTCTGTTTGTTAAACCCTTTCGCACGTTCGATCACATTGGTGTGATCAGTCTTGGCTGGGCCCTGGAGCGTGTGGTCACACCAGTGTGATTAGAATTGTCAGTGCATCACATGATCAACTGCTAAATTCAAATGTGCTTTTGCGCTTTGGCTAGTGCTGAGCCACAGACAGACACGCTCAGCGCTTGTCATATACAACATCTATTCAGTGTTTTTAACCTATTCTAGGTTTCAGACATTTAAATACACACAATTACCCGCAAAACAATACATTCAGAGTTTGTAAAATGCACACAGATGTCTATGAAAGGGGCAATAATATTCCTTTCCATTATAATTAAACAAGTTTTATTCATATCAGAAACACATTGTATAAGTAACTATAAAGTTTACTCTATTCTTCTCCCAGTTCATAGACAACTTATTTTCATGTATTTCGGGAGAAGTCGATGAATTCACGTGTTGTAGATCCAATGGATCCAATTCTCTGAATTGCGTCACAAACTGACGGTGCTACTAAAACTAACGCGATTGTTATAAAAGTGTTTAAACAACAAAACACGTCCACTTGCCCATATTTGACAATCGGAATATCCAACCATGCTATAGTTAAAGGAAGAATGAAATCAAAGCAGATCATCAGTCATACAAGCACTATTGTGACTGCGGTGTGTCACGTGACAAGCAATGACACTTCACCATGGAAACATTAAAGTAATACGTTCTAAATAATGGTCGCCTTGAAAAACTCACGCTTGGGGGTCAGCCAGAATATTTAAAATGCATGCGTGACTGGGTTAAGACCAGTAATGTGTACTAACAAAGTAAATAGGGTCAATTTCGATTTCATGAGGACTTTAATAGCTAAATAAATAAATCCATTTAATGTTAATGCATTTAACTACTATGCTTAACAAAATAGCAGACTTAAGAAAATAAAAAAAGAGACGCTCTTGTAAGCGGGTGTCATTGAGAGCAAACAGTATTCCAGACTATTTATCTAAATCCTCCATCAGAGAAAAAGTGCTTTCTTGTTAGCAGTTGCCTGATTTCAACCACATTTTTACCACTAACTAAGCCTTACAGATGCTAAGGAGAGAAGAACAGGAAGGCTTCAGGGCAAGAATCTGTCGGACATATGACTACATCAGGCCACTTATAATAATGAGCTGTTTATGGTCAGATGAAGCGTGCTCAAGAACGTCTACTCAGTCGAACTGGAACCGCTCATAGTTTGGAAGCGCTAGCGAGAAGAAGACGGCATTAGGTTCAAGCGCTCAGTCCAAGTATGACTGGTTTGAGTCTTAAAGCAGTTTCATTGCAATGCAAAGCGCTGTTGCTTACCACTTCGGCTATGATGAACTCTGCGGTTGGTAGCCAGTGGATGCCTCGGGACAAGCCTCTAAGTGAATCTCACAGGGGGCCAAAATTACATATTTCCAAGATAAGACTTCAGGGTCAAGATCAAAGTCAAGGTCCTGTCAAGTCTCATCACGCTCAGACGGGCAAAGCAGCCTTAATTGTCGATACAGCGCGAGGGTATTGACACCTATGACTCCCCCGCTGGATGGTTCAGACACCTCTCTTTTCACCTTGTCATTTAGGATAGCAGCTATCTTTGAAAGCGGCCCAGCATGCCAATATTAAAAAGGTTGCAATTTATGAAAGGCCAGGGTCAGAAAAGGACTGATCAATGTGCCGTATTCACTTCATATCCTGAGATATCCCTGCTGTGGACCTGACCCTCCTGCCGATACTGTTCTTTTTGGCCCACTACTGATCTTACAGACGGATCGATACACACTGTGGTGGTCCGACATGGAGGAGAATACCTCATTCGGCGAGGAGATAAGAACTTGCGCATTACAAATGTAGCACAACAGATACTGAGAACTATTTACCTTATAAAAAAAGACAGTAAAAGGTTTCTGTCAGTTAGAATAGAAACTGCTTGTCCATGAATAATACATGTACTGTATAAGAATACAGAGTCTAAGCAAACAAAGGCATCGGTTTACTATAGTTACAGTCGATTTTTTTCAGGTTTAATGTCTAAACTTGTAGGTCTACATCAGGATGAAGAGCTCCACATTTGAATAAACAACAACATATTGCCCCTTATATACTCCATGTGCTCGAAAGAGCAGATAAATATCAGCTGCAAAAAAACAAAACAAAAAAAGTGTCTTTTGCATTATAGATGTTTCTCAGCTTGCCCTGAAAAAAACAAATGCAAAAAGGCTGTTTTTAAGGTGTACATTATAGGAATTTCTAGCCCTACCACCTGACACTAAGCATCGGCTCCCCAGCAGACAGGCGCTGTAGTTATCATCACCATCTTTATCAGGCACAGGCCAAACTGTGACAGCAACACAAAAATAATCTTTGAAAATGGCGGTGAAGCACTCCAGGGCCTGATGAATAAATAACCTGTGTTCCTGACGCTGGCAGCTGTTCTGTTGTATATGTTGAGGCAGCAAAAGGAGGGAAAATAAATACATTAAGGAAATGCTGAGAGACACGCACCCCATCGCTCCTCACGCATTTCCCCCATGCTCCAAATGCTGAAGGACAAAGCATGTCATGAGTAGAATGTACTTTGAGGCAAGAGTATATAGGTTATATACGTGCTGATCGTTTCAGCAGCACTCAGCCCCTCTATGGTTTATGTAGATCAGAACCAACTGTCATATTGCTAGCTCAGTGAAATCAAGCCGTTGTTATGAGCAGAAGCATTAACAGAAATATTATGAAAACAGGTCAGAAAGAAGTCTAACATAAATGATAATGGCATTTCTGGATATTGCCTATTACTGTAATACTGTATTTTTAAATACTTTTAAAGGGATAGTTCACCTAAAAATGAAAATTACCCCAAGATTTACACACCCTCAAGCCATCCTAGGTGTATATGACATTGTTCTTTCCGACGAATACAATCGGGGTTATATTAATAAATGTCCTGGCTCTTCCAAGCATTATAATGGCAGTGAATGGCAGCCCAAAATGTGAAGCCCATAAAGCCCATATCCATCCATTATAAAAGTAATCCACATAATAAAAGCCTTCGGAACCGAATCGATGGGTTTTTGTAAGAAAAATCCATATTCAAAACTTTATAAAGTAAAATATCTAGCTTCCGGCAGACCGCCTTCCATATTCAACTTGCGAAAAAAGTGTAACTGGCTTAACAATGACGTCGGACGGAGCATAATCGTTTTGAACTGCAAGAGGCTAATCTCACATTTGAGATAAGAGTGGTCCAAATAAATACTGATAATAATAATGTCCAAAAAACAAAGTTAATATCGAGTAACATACACTTTGACACAATATTGAGAGTTAAAATGCTAATAAAAATTGTTCCAAACAAAGCCAGAGAATGAATAACTGTTTTAAGCAAATTATGTGACTAATTCAATGACTCATAAAATATATAGACAATACACAACATATACTTTTTTTTTGTTTATTTGATTTTTTACTATAGCCACTTGATTAGCTTCTACAAACAAAATGGTTGAAATAATTATTAAATTACTAACTCATAGAGAGAGTCATTTGCTGCCATCAACTGGTTACTAAAAAAACACCACTAATAATGCACAGGCTGACAGTCTGTCTGGAACAAGCCTTGAAACACAGTGAAAGACTTTTGTTGTTCATTGAGTGAATAGTGCTTAGCCCGGCACTTACAAAAAAAAAATGCTTTCTGCATTTCACCTTTCCTCTAGTTTGTTTCTTAATCTTATGTTCCTCATTTGTAAATCTCTTTGGATAGAGTATGCTAAATGAAGATACAAAGTAAATACAAAGATCTAGTCATAATAACCCTGGTTTCTTCAAATTGTAAGAATTATTCTTTGGATTTTTGGAATCCAAGGAATATTTTACAAAGTTCCATACAATATAATTCACAGTATATGATGCTGAACACACCACACAGTGAATAATGATGTATAAACCTGGGATTTGATGCTAAACCCTATCCAATATTTGTTGGCTTTAATTGCAGTCAAGTATGGAGTGCAGGCTTCAGGCCGACAATTGATAGTAGCCATTAGCAAATGATTAGGTCGACAGTGATAAACTATATTTCATCGATTTGTCCCAACTACATTTCCGACTTCTGCTAAAGGGAAGGAATAAATTCACCCCGGCATCTGTAATGCATGACTTTATATTCATAATTTTCACGAGAGGAGCCTCGGGCTCTAGAGCTCTCTGTCATGTCTGGATGGAGCTGGCAGCTTGTCAATGTCTTACATTCTCATGCGCAATGGTTTGTGCCAAATCTTAAATGACTGTTTTTCATTCAAATAAGGGTCTAAGGATTTGAAATAAGGGAGCGAGAGAGAGAGAGAGAGAGAGAGAGAGAGAGAGAGAGAGAGAGAGAGAGAGAGAGAGAGAGAGAGAGAGAGACAGACAGAGAGACAGACAGAGAGACAGACAGAGAGAGAGATATGGTGAAGTAAGACTATCTTAGTTATGGGTGCCATGGCATGGATAATTTTTGCATTTCAAATAGCATAATAAAAAAGGTCACCTTAGACGACAGTATTTTGCCCATTTATCTGAAACAATGTTAGTTTTTGACCCCATGTTTTCACCCTAATCACAATTTTTCACTAGGATTTTTTTTTTTCAACGTTGGGTGATCTGAACAATCAGCACCCAGGTACACAGCATTATTTTTACTCGTAAAAGTACATACAAACTCAGACGAAGGTCCAGAGGGAAAAGTACTTTGCAGAAGAGAGCAGTTCATGATGACACGTGTGTTTACTTGGGACTGCTAAAGCAACTAAATTGTGCTCTACACACAACATATGGAACCTGATCAACCAGACAGGACCTTTGAGGTCAGCATCTCAAGCCTAATTTTGAAGCTTGCAGTGTTGCACTCTGACCTTTGCCATTCCTGTCAAACTGGATGGGCTTATGTTCAAAGATTGGCTTTGCAGTACACCAACTAGACAAAAGGTGGTCTGTTGCTGTAAAATCTGAGGAATGTTCAAGAAAAACAACACAAAATCCTTAAAAACAGGACAATTTCTCATCTTTAAATAACAGGATGACCAGAATGACTGAACTCTGTTTTTAATTGAGCTTACCTTGTTAGGGGAAGGTAATTAAATGTAACATTTGTCTCAATGAGAAAATTTTACAAAAATTTTGTCAACAGTAGCAATAGTTTAGGGGTAAGGCGTGGGGCAGAAAGTCCTTGGGATGAGACGTTAAACCGAGGTCCTGACTCTCTGTGGTCATAAAAATCCCAGGATGACCTTCGGAAAGATTAGGGGTGTAACCACAGGATCCTGGCCCATTGGCCTCTGTCCATCTTCATGGCTTCCTAATCATCCCCATAGACTGATTGGCTTCATCAATCGGCCTCCTCTCCACCAAGAAACTGGTGTGTGGTGGATGTTCTGGCAAAATAAATGGCTGCCGTCGCATCATCCAGGTGAATGCTGCACATTGGTGGTGGTTGAGGAGATTCACCCTTCTATATGTAAAGCGCTTTTGAGTAAAAAAGTATATAAATTTAACAAATTATTATTATTAAAGTTGACGCAAATCGACCCATATTTGATCCTGCCTTATGCTTAACTCGCTCTACTCCCTTTTCCAATCACATATCAGATCGAAAAGGCATGCATTTTCAATTAAAATGAAGAACATATTCGAAAAGTGTCTAACGTGTGTTTAATAATAAAGTGTTTAGGGTTAGGTGTAGGAAGGGCTTTATTGTCCCAATAAGGCAGCATTCATTTAATCATTTTAATAAACATAATAATTTACACTATGTTATTATTGCGTAATGTACAACAACACTGAGGTGCAAATAGTATCTGCCACTATTTATAAGTATAAATAGCAACTACTATTTATACTTGCAAAGAAAATACTGCCATTTTTACATGGTGTAAAAAGGATCTATCGTGAAGAAAATATTTTTACTTAATCGATAATCTGCCCCTTTAAAGGAACACGCCGACTTTTTGACACTTTAGCTTATTCACTGTATCCCCAGAGTTAGATAAGTCCATACATACAATTTTCATCTCTGTGCATGCCATAACTCTGTAAAAAATAGAAAATAGGCTAACTTCTGTCAACATAACCAATGTGACAACCTGCTTGCACAGAGAGCGTGCTGGGGACTATTTTCAGGTGCTGCGTAATATCATTGCGCCTGCTGCACCCATGGTACGGCAGCAAAGTTCCTTGATCATTGGTGGTGGATGGCAGGAATGAGAGAATAGTTCCTTGCCATATCAGTCTAGAAAATCGCAACTTTTCATTTTCCGTCAGTCTTAGTACACGATGTAACTATACACATCACAACATGATGTTAGGAAAATTTAGAAAATTGGAAAATGTTGGCGTTATTTTGTCACTTATTGAGCAGTCGGCTAGCTGGAGCCATTTACCTCCAGTCTTTGGGCTAAGCTAGGCTAGCGGTGGGTGCATCAGACAGAGTTATGGCTTGCACGGTAGTGATGCGCAGGTCGTCTCATAACGTTAAGAAATTTTCACTTATTTGCGGGGCGGGTTGGGGCGGGTCATTAAAAACCAAATAAAAAAATCAATGTATGTTGCCTGCAATTCCCTATAGCCTATATTAAATATTTGGGAGTATCTATTTTCATATTTTATTAGGTTCTTTGATAAGGTTACAATACAAAGGCTGTAGCAACGTAACTTGCGTGATGTCCCCAAGCCTTTGGCGTCACGTCATGAAAGCTGCGCACCGAGCTCCCACCACCGGCAGCCACGACAACAAAAATGGAGAGATAAAAGTGAAGATGGAAGACGAGGTGCTGGAGTCTAGCCGAAATAGATTAAACCCCGGTACAGTGGACGCCATTCTTTTTTTGCACAGCGAATGTAAACACGCTATGAACATTTCTGTGTGTTAAATAAAACAAAAGTTTAGTGGTTATGTAGCGTAGGCTGTAAACTGCCTATACAAATCTGAATTAAAAAATAGTTAAGCCTATTAGATACAAACGCTGCTTTGTTGAAAATTAAAGGTTGAAAATATTTATCATTATCTTGTTATTAATATGACCTGATTTATGGTTCATATTCATAATAATCGTATGGTGTTGCCAGTTTACAGGGCGATGTTTCCAAGCACTCAGAAATAAAGGCTGTAGCCCATGTCTATTTAATGGTCGCGGGTGCAGGGCGGGGTGGGTTTTAAAATTGATACACTGGTGCGGTGCGGGCTGGGGCGGGCCAAATAATTTCATAAAAGCGGGACCCGCGGGTTGGAAAAAAAGCCAACCTGCGCATCACTAACGCACGGAGATGAGAATAGTATGTATGGACTTATCTAACTCTGGGGGATACAGTGAATAAGCTAAAGTCCCAAGAAGTCGGCATGTTCCATTAAACAATTTGTGTGACAAGGAATGGAAGTTGAAGGCGTTTTACTGCCACTAGCGTTCACTTGACCTTGTACGTTTCTGGACTTGGACTTTGATGCTTTAAATTGCTCCCTAGGTTTTTGATCTGACTCTCTGCTGGCTTATGCAACAGCATAATCAATGTATTGTATATTTAACAAATACTATACAAACTGACAGCCCTTCAGAGTCAACATGCTTGCATGACTAGTACTTTGGTTTCATCATGTGAAAATTATTCATGCTGTACGTCTACATATCATGGTTGCACAGATATGTAGGCCACATTTACATCAACCATGAGGGTTTCATTATGACTTTTACAGTCTAACAGTGAACAAAGAGAGAGATGTGCAGTGTATAATTTGCAAAGTGATGTCAACTGACAGTCACATAGGCTTCGTTCCAAAACCTAGCAAGCCGCATATACACAGTAGACAGCATTTTAAGGCATTCACAGGAGCACTCATGATGCAAAAAGTAGGCAGTAAAATTGAGATGGCTTATTTTATATCAAAATATACAAATTTTATCAAATGTAATCTAGATTTAAAAAATGTGAAGGCAATATTAGAATGTATTGCAATGGAAGAAATTAGAAAAATGTAGATTATTGTACTGAAAGGATTTCAGTTCATTGTCAAGACTATCCAATGTTTGAATGTTATTTTTATGTTTATCTGATTATAGTGTTAATAGCTTAGCGACATGCCAAAATACCTATTGAAATCAACTATACATAGGCGTTTGTGGACATCCAAATACCTCAGTAAGATGTGCTTTTTGAACATTTTACTTCAAATTATACTTTACTTGCTTCAACTCTTCTGGGACGGCTTTCCATAAGATCTTGGATTTGCTCCAATTCATATCTAAGAGCATCAGTGAGGTCAGGACAGTGCGTTCCAAATCATCCCAAAAGTGTTCACTGGGGTTCTGCTTTGTCTTTTGTGCAGGCCAGTCAAGTTGTTCCACATTAGACTCAGTAAATCAGTTCTTTATGGACCCTGCTTTGTGCACAGGGAGACACTGTCGTGCTAAAATAGAAAAGGATCTGCAAGCTGTTGAAACAACATTGGAAGCACACAATTCTCTAGAAAGTCATTGAATACAACAGATTTGTCTTCACACTGTAAACGCAAATTAGTAGATAATCAGTTACATCAACATTTTTAAGTTAAGAAATTCAAAGTTTAAGTAAGCAGAACTGACAGATTTTTATTTTGTACTCATACATTTTAATTGATCTTATCTTGAAATATTCTTGAAGTAATCTAACTCATACATTTAACTTAAAATGATCATGCAATCTCAATTTATATTTTTAGCAGTGGAACCTTGGCTAGCTTTAACAAGTTAAATTGGTCACACTTTAGTTTAGGGTCAAATTCTCACTAACTACATCTTTTGCCTCAAACTCATAAGCTTATTAATAGTTAGTAAGGTAGTTGTTAAATTTAGGTACTGGGTAGGATAAAGGGATGTATAATATGGTCATGCAGAATAAGGTATTATTATGTGCTTTATAAATACTAAAAAACCGCCAACATCCTAATAACATGCATGCTAATGATGAGCAACTAGTTAATAGTGAGAATTGGACCCTAAACTAAAGTGTTACCAATTCAGTAAATGCAAACTTGCTAATTATTAACCATGCATTGACAGCATTAGAATAGTATAGCCATCGCTGAATGAGTATAGCAAGTTAGAACATTTAACTTATATCTGTTCTCAAACCAGCATTAGGGTTTACAGTGCACTGGAAATACCGGAATAGCCAAAACTGTTATTCTGGGGCTGTTCACATGCTTCTCTGACCATGTAAGTGTCTCACAAGGTTTTAGAGCAAAGTAGTGTAGTGAAATAGTGTGAAAATAACGAAACTTGAGGATGACTTGAGCAATATGTCCATATGCTCCAAAATAAATTCTATACAAGAAAATATTTGGTGTAATTAAAAAAGTTAATTATTCATTTTATAAACAATTTGCGAAACAATGCCAAAAAAAATAAAGTGGTATTTCACCCATCATTTATTCACCCTCATGCCAGAGACAAGAAAACAGAGAATTCCAATGGACCTGGAGTATATAATACATCACTGAAAAGTAGCTAAAGTGATGAAATCACTACTGGCCCTGTCAAATTCAACTAAAGTAAATCTGGATGCAGTTACAAAGCATTCCATATATATTTGAACTCTAAAGTGTGAACATCACTGCTAAGTCAGTAAGTCTCTCAGGATGATATTTTACTGAGTTTTGGGTTTCTGAAAATGTTGCACTTCCCCTGCCTCTAGCAGGCAGGTTCTCCTGTCCACATTAAACCATTGGTTTATTTCCCATCAGGCCACTGGACCTTCCTTTGTTTGGAATATATTAAACATTTATCGAATACATATCTCTCAGTCTGTTGAGCTACATCAAATTCTGACGTTTCAATTCTGAACATCTCTCCCATTGAAAAGTTTCTCATCCTTCATATAACACCACATCAATTCTCATTTGGGGTCACTTCCTCATAAAAACAGTCCAATGTCATGATGCAACCAAGTTTAAGAGGGATGCTTGGGAAAACAACAAAATGCCAATAGGCAGTCAGAACTTGAGTAAACATATTGTATGATTTATGTGAGCAGACAAAGGGATATTTGTTTCCATACAAACAAAAGTGAACAAGCTTGACTATTGATATCAGATGTTGTTGCACAGACACCACCTAGTCTAGAAGATAAAGGTTGAATTATCAAGCCCTATCCATTATAAAATAACCTTTAAAAGGACTTCAGCCTCATATAATATACTCATTCTTGGGGGGGAAAGTGCAGAGTTGCTGATGCACAAAAAACAGGAAGGTAAGGGAGGGAGAGAGAGCGCGGGACAGATCTGTCACCTCATTATTTTTCAGACTGGAAGAGGAAGGTTATAAGACAATAGTTTTACTATTCACCACACTGACAGGGAGGGGCAACCGAAACAAGTCAGAAGCGCAACTCCTGCTTAAAGCGAGGTTTAGGTTGATCGGTATGGCGGCTCCTGGGGGGAGGAAGGTGGATGGGAGAGAAGGAGAAGCTGAGCCGCCAACAGGATGTTGTGAGTGGAGGAGCCCCACTGAGCTCAGAGACAGCAGCTGTCAATCAAAGGCTCATTAGACTCAGAGAAGGCGGCACAGGGGCACTCACATAACAAATAAGAGCAAGACAGGCCACTGCCAGAGCCAGCCTGAGTGATGTGTGTGTGAATCAACATGACACGCATTCACAATCTCAAGCACAGTTCATTTCACTCCCAGCCGCAGACCACCAAAATTCATGTGATTTTTTCCCCCCTGCATTTTATTTGAAATACAGATGAATAGATAATGAGAACACCAGCTCTCACACTTGAAATCAGACACAGTTTTGTTAGTGTTTTAATTGCAGGCCTGAAAAACAGATGCAACATGTTCTGTTGCTGCTGATGGTGCATTTACACTAATACACATAAAAGAAAACATGAAATCCAACCTACCAAAATATAATTTTGCACTCTTATTTTTCAACCCCTCCCCCCAAACCACCTGTTATATACAGACCAATATCCATGATCCTATCAATTCCTGTGTCCCCACCCTACAATTCTCACTCTGAAATATACAGTATCACTTTACGGAAATAAAACGTGTTAAAAATGCAGTTTCATGTTGGCGTGAAGTGCTTTCTAACATCTAGCAAATAAGAACATATTTTTTTTACATTATAATATACACTTCCTGGCCAAAAAAAATTAAAAAAAAATTGCTGTTTGGATTTAAATTGGCAAATGCTTAAAAGTCAATGATTGGGTCATTATTGCACTGATCTGTGCATGTTATCTGTTTGGCAACAGTCCTTCCAACCCTAATTGATGGAGTGGTTAGCTTTTCATTTCTTAAACAACCATGTAGGAAGACACATTATAGCCATATTCCAGGATGACAATGTCAAGATTCATCAGGCTCAGATAGTGAAAGAATGGTTGGGGAGCATGAAGGATCATTTTCACACATGAATTGGCACCTCTGAGTCCAGACCTTAAATTCATTGGAAAACTTTGGGATGTGCTGGAGGAGACTTTACAGAGTGCTTGACTCTCATGATCTTGACCAAAAAATGAATGCACCTCTTGATGAAAATTAATGTTTGTGATGTTATTTCCATCAAGAGTAGCATCAATGTTTGGTCCAATTTATTGCAGAAAATCACTGCAATAATGATCCAGTCATTTACGCTTAAACATTTGCCACTTTCAATCCAAACAGCGACTTTTTCAATGGCTGGGCAGTGTATGTTAACGTAACGTAACATACAACACGACAACAGGTCCACATGAATACTGGCACACTATGTAGGCTATTAAAACAAAGCAGCAGCAGCATCTCGCTCATGCTGTTTGGCTTTAATCAGGGGCAATTCATGCATGGAAAAATGTATTCCCACCTGTCTGTGAAGAGTAATGTGCATTTAAGCAGGGTCCTGCTCAGCCGTCGCTCAGGAACACACTAACCGGTGGCCAATCGTTTGCCACTTAACCTGCCCACTTGTTGTTTGTTTTCATTAAGAGGTAACTGTTTATCATACATAATTCATTGCTTAATGAAAGGGGTTTCATTAATTCATCATGGCTGGATATGCATTATTCAATTAGGATTTATGCATCTTTAGAGGGATATATGAATATATACAGGCTTGGAAAGGCAAAAGGTATTTCCGTTACACATGACTGGTTTCTTAATTACAGCGATGATGAGTGGCTAACCGTTGGAATCTGAGGCGTAAACAAATGCGAATGCTAATCTCAAGGCAGCGCTGTCACATGCAGAGGCCTTTCGCTTTCATTTAATTATTCACCTCCGCATTTATGTGTTCATTAATTTAAGGGCAATTCTGAAGGCCTGCTTAATGCCATCTTATGAGTGCAAGGCACAATTACAAAACGTGTAATTGAAAACAGTTGTTTTCACATGCAATTATATGACGACACACAACTCTTTGTAGTTATGAGAATTACTTTTTGTGTTACACTTGTTAGGTTTTTTGTTAAATTAATAATTGGATTAGCAGTAGAAGGGTTCATTATACACACAAAAATGCTGGGGTTGTTTCAATATGGACAAGCCCAACTGTTGGTTTAAATGGGTTAATTTAAACCAATGTTTGTCCATGTTTGACCCAAACATGGGTTGAAACAACCCAGCATTTTTTAGAATATGGTATGGAATACCATGTGTACATCTTGATTACCAAGTTAATACTTGATTAGATAATGAGCATAGCTATACATTTTAATAATGCTTAAATAATAGTGGTAATTTACATGATGATGGCACCTTTTAAATACCTTATGCTTCTTTATTACCACTATATACTAAGTATAATATTTTTTGTAAAACAACATGCACAACATAACATATATGCAATAAGAAGTAATATAAAAAATAAAATGAAATCAGGTGATAAGGACATCCCACTTATAAGGATAAAAATGATGAATTTCACTCAAGGTTGTAAGCCTCTATATCTGTTTCTCCACATGGCTACTGTTTGTTCTTCCTATGGGAAGTGAAGGGGGAAAGCAAAAAAAAAAAAAAAATATATATATATATATATATATATATATATATATATATATATATATATATATATATATATATATATATATATATATATATATATATATATATATATATATATATATATATATATATATATATATATATATATATATATATATATTATATATATATATATATATATATATAAAAAATAAAATAAAAATAAAAATCACAGTCTTGGAAATCTGCATTATTGAAGGAAGAACTTAAAACAGAAATCTATGCTCTCTGCTGTGTTATTTTCTTGACAGTTATGACAAATTACAGTGCTCTGGAGAGACAATGAGAATTTCTCCTAAAGTTGGAGTACATTAGAGAGATTCATAAACTGCAATATATTTTCCTCCCTCTTTGTGGCTCTGAGGAATTCATCACAAGAAGAAGAGAGAAGTTGAGGATGATGATGGTGGCTGCAAATGAGAGCTGAAATCATGTCTTTTTGAGCCGGTGATGTGTCACAAACGGTGATGTGGAGCAGAGGAATCTTTTCATTTCAAGTTCTTTATGTACCCAAACATGGGGCCAGCATCAAAGAGAGATCTCATAAATGTTGAAATGTGCTCTCTCAAATCTGTGGAAACACAACCATTAAGAGTGACCTTTGTAAAATCCGGCTTTCCCAAGTGCCAGACTTTTATCATCCTTATAAAACTCAGTGATGGTCTGCAGACCATCGCCAAATCCTAGCCTCAGTGAAATAATTGAGTCAAGCCTTTTATCGCACCCTTTTGTGAAATTCAGACACAGAAGAACTGAGAACTGAGACACAGAGATGACTTAGTTTGGAAATGAGAACTTTTGTCCATCAAAAATAAAGCTAAAGCAGTACATGACTTACATTTGTGATTCAAAGTTTCCTTCAGGCTGGTGACTGTGTCTCTGAGACTTTGCCAAGTCTCACTGCAAGACCTAAAAGGATGTTTTTGAGTCTTTGTTATGATCCTGACCTGCACTTGTTAAAACTAGGCTCTCTTTATTTCACATTTTGTGTGCTTCTGTTTATGATATGGTATAAAAACCTAACATTTGCATTGGACATCAAGTGGCAAAAAAATAGATTTGTCCAAAACAAAACTCATCAAAATTGAAATTTGAAAGCATTATCTAGAACTGTATAGACCTATAGATCCAACTATAAAAAGAAATCATACAAATTATAGTATTTAATCGAGTATGGTCACTCTGTCTGCAGAACATGCAAGAAGAAAGTCGCTGCTATAGGGGCAAACACTTCGAGTCCTTTTCGTGACCATCACACACTGTTGTACAGCGAACGCAAGGCAAGTGGACTTTGACCTCAATACCAAAAATACATCTGGGAAATAATTGGACACAAAGTTTTGAGTTGAAATATTTTATCTCACTCACTTGAAATTAAAGTGAAGCTTCCACAAAGAAAAGTTTGCAGCAAGTGGCTTTGAGCCAAAGACGAACGAACAAGGTCAGACAAGACTAGGGTGACATTTAAGGCATAATAATGTATATTCGTTGTACACTTATTACACAGATTTTCTTTACCACATAAATAATTACAGGGACATAATAAATTGAGATTAATGTTTTAAATCTTACCTTTTTTTAAATCCATTTTGTACAGTGTACAAAACAATCGTGCGTTGCTATTGACAATGGCCGTTATAAGGAAGGAAATCCCACAGAATGGAATATTGCTTAAAATGTACATAGACCTGCTTGTTTTATTTGTTGCTTGTTGATTTTCAAATATAAAATGTGTTGAAATGTTTTCAGTGTGCGCATCTGTTCTTTTTGAACACTTTCATCTCATCTGTAGGTAGACCCACCTACAGTGAGATCTCATTGGTCCAAAATTTATATCATACAAACGGCTTGACATTAACTTTTTTGTTGCTAATGCTTTTCCAAAGTTACCAGCATTTTCACTGGCCACAATTTTGACATCGAAACTATGGTGAAAAACTGCTATATAGCAGGGGAATGAATAGTCACTGGTCACATGATTCAACAATTCGATTACGATTATCATGTCAACAATTTGATTTGATCGAATTTAGTCTGAACATAGCAGACGACAGGAGCATTTAGAACTAAAAAAACACTAGTAACTAAACTGTCCAGTAGTGTACTCAAGTTACAATAACGCTCACACACTCGCACACACAAACACCCTCGCACACAAACGCTCACACACTGTAAATATTAAAATAGTGGGTGCAGTTCTTTATTACTCGCTTTTGTTTTTCACCTCCCTCCACCATTTTACACTAGCGAATGACATCAGAGAAACACCAGTAGGATATAATCGATTATGGTCTATTATTGTATCGATTCAGAATATTCCATGTCCACATCGCCATGCATCATAGAAACTATTAACTTCAACTCCCCTACTACAGATATTTTAATATCATCTATAATATAATATCAATTTGGCAGCAGGTATATTAGGCTACTGTCACTTTAAGACCTGAGGGATCCATTATACTGTTACACATGCGTTTTCTTTCTCAACCGTTTAAGTTCACTTAAACTTTATAGAGTAAACTTTCGGCCGACCGCCTTCCCTGTTCAATAAATGGAAAAATTGTTGAAAGTTCCCCTGCCGATCGAAAGACTAACGCGACCAGGTCCGCTCGTCATGACGTCACATACGCATCTTGAGTTTCACTTTCAACATTCAACACTTTTCCACAGAAGGCGGTCGGCCGAAAGTTTACTTGATAAAGTTTTAAATATGGATAATTTTTTTTACACAAACGCGTCGATTCGCTTCAGAAGGCCTTTATTAACACCCCGGAGCCGCGTGGAGCACATTATTTGAAGGACAGATGCACTTTTTATGGACTTCAAAAACAGAGCAACTATAAATCCAATTCTAATGCTTGGATTAGCCTGGACTTTTGAAATATAACTCCGATTTTATAAGTTTGAAAGAAGAATGTCATATACACCTAGGATGACTTGAGGGTGAGTAAATTATGGGCTAATTTTCATTTTTGGGTGAACTATGCCTTTAACATAACTGACTGTGTTTATTTGAATACTCGCCAAGACTGGCATTTTGACATTATTTTGTGTGTATTTGACTTTTTAAGCGTAATAAGCAGTGAAAAACAACTCAATTTAGTACTGAGAGGCAGCTTTAAGTGCACACTTTGGGTGCCCAGACAACAACATAGTATCGGCCCAGATCCGGCCCATATCCAGTACATGTGAAATCTGTGGTATTGAGTAAAATTATGTGCAATAGGCGCAATGCAACATCAAGCCCTGTAACACCAACGATATTCATCCAGAGCAAATTAAATGAGTGAGTTTGTGTGTCAACTCACTGTCGGAGAGATGCGAGAGCAAGAACGCACAGCTGGTATCGTGTATCTATTCTGCAGAAAATGACAATTAGAAGTGTTTCAGATATTTCAGTATCGATATGAATCGAAACATATATTTTTGACAATAATACAATTTTTGCTTAGTTTATTATTTTAGATGCCTTTTTAAAAAGACTACAAATGAAAAAATAAATAAATAAATATATATAAATATATATATATATATATATATATATATAAATATATATATATAAATATAAATATATATATATAAATATATATATATAAATATATATATATAAATATATATATATATAAATATATATATATATATATATATAAATATATATATATATATATAAATATATATATATATATATAAATATATATATATAAATATATATATATATATATAAATATATATATATATATATATATATATATATATATATATATATATATATATTTATATATATTTATATATATATATTTATATATATATATATATATTTATATATATATATTTATATTTATATATATATATTTATATATATATATATATATATATATATATATATATATATATATATATATATTTATATATATTTATTTATTTATTTTTTCATTTGTAGTCTTTTTAAAAATATATATTATATATATATAACAAATTCAACCTGGCAAAGTGCCTAGTAGGAACAACTGCTAATATCAAGCCCCGCATACAAAGTATATTTTGATTGGCTGTGATTGTATTCTCCACAAAAGTTAAATCTGAGCATTTTTATGATCAAGTCTCCAACAATTTACATTGATTGGAATCATGACCATTTCCCGACAGCGCCAGAGCCATAGAGCAGATGATCTTTATTAGAAGTTGACTGACCATCAGTGCATTGGAATGTTCTGTAAACGCATCCGGTCTGAGGAGGCAACTTTAAGAACAGGCTATTCCACGCCATCCTAGTTTGAGTCACAAAATAATTGCAGTGTGTTTAATTTCAGGCTCCTGGACACCACACCAATGCCACTTGGTTTATTAAACCCAGACCCTATTCGCGTAATCTTTTTATTGTTTTTGTTTTTTTTTCCCTTTTCGTCGTCTTTGTCTCTCTTTGTTGCACAACTGGACTTGCCACTGTTTATTGCGATAAGTCCTGCTAATGAACAAATGACCTGTCACCTGGAGCACTTAGAGCATGGTGTTAAACTCTGGTTATAAAAACCTCTTCCAGCTCTATTGATTTACTGCCAGGGTTTGATTGTACCCTAGGGGTAGGAGGCCTGCACGGGCCAACACTGCTCTTACTGTTTTACAGTCCATACAGCAAACAAATAAATCTTCCACTCATTAATTCACTCCTGCTCCTTTCTGCCCACTGATAATGGTATAGGAAAAAAAATTGGGTGCAGATTCATATTGGGCTCCTGTAGCTTGATGCATTGTGTCTCGCAATGCCCTCTCACATTAGATTATCCGGAGCAGACAACTTCCACTTCTCTCTGAAGATTTCATTAGTGATCCAGTGAACGCATAAGGAAGTGATTTGGAGTGGGCTTCGACTGTTTTCGCGAGCGACGGTCATTATTTTTGAAGTCCTGCTAGGCATTTTTACAAGGCCCCCGCGGCACTAACTGGATGCGTCCTCGACATTTAGGGAGTGATTACACCTCGTTCTTAACATAAGCAAATCCAGAGGAGTGGGCCGTCCGGCAGTCAGCTGACTTTTACAAGGGGGAAGACATGATAAACATTGATAAAGCAGGATGGATTGTACCACCAAGGGAATCGCCTCAAGAGATACACAGAGAGCCCAATGTTATAATAGCGCTGCAGAAAATTGGTCAAACTTCCACATAAAATTGATTCTTCAGATAATGACTGACCTCAGACACAATTACAAACAGTCTGCTTTGCTCTGTTGAGAATAGAATCTAGGGATGAAACGGTATGGAAATTTCACATCATGATTATAGTGACCCAAATTATCAAGGTTATCAATATTATCACGGTTTTCTTCAAATGAGATGAAAGTGTTCAAAAAGAACAGATGCACACACTTAAAACATTTCAACAAGTTTTATATTTGAAAATCAACAAACAACAAAAATTAAGCAGCTCTAAGCACTTTTTTAAGATAGATTCTATTATGTGGGATTTCCTTCCTTATAATGGCCGTCGTCAAAAGCAACGCATAACACATAAATAATAATAATTAGGTGTAAATATAATATCTATTATACTACGGGTTCGTTGAATGCTTGAATCTGATTGGCTGATGAACGTTCTGAGGTGTGCAATTATTTTCTGGGAGATGCACAGCTCTTGACCGCATTACAGTTCCATATCACTTCGCATAGTTAACTGTAATAACGGACTAAAAAACAACAATATGACAGACGATTTTCCTAAAGTAAATCTTAATATTTACGGTGAATATAAAACGTTCAACAACTGGGCGGCAGCAGTATTAGACAGTCCAGATGAAAACCAACAGACGGAAGCGGACATCAAAAGCAAGCTTTTCTGTCTCATTACTGAAATCACACACACTCGCACACGCACTACAGTTTGCACAAAAAGGTGTCAGCGCTGCCCTGACGATTTGATCAGTTAGCCCATATAGAGGAGCAACTTAAAGGCTACACGTGACATTTTTTCACTAGCGAGGTAATAACAGCTGTTTAGAGACGCACAGAGGTAACGTTAGCCTAATTCACACAAGCTCTCTCTCTCTCTTTCTCTCTCTCTCTCTCTCTCTCTCTCTCTCTCTCTCTCTCTCTCTCTCTCTCTCTCTCTCTCTCTCTCTCTCATTCATTCTCTCTCTCTCTCATTCATTCATTCTCTCTCTCATTCTAATAACTTTATAAATAACTGCAGTAGAATGCTATCAACGGCTCAAGCCTTCGTTAACAGCTTTAAAATTACGTTTTGGAACTAGCAAAAGAGCCGTTGGATGAGACGCGGAAGAAATAGTCCTACTCACAATAGCGATTTAAGTACAAAAACCGGACGAATCCCTTATATCTTCGGATCGATGTCTTGAGGTGTGGTAACCGTAGTATAAGCGGAATAATTGACTCCGGGGCGTTCAATTATTAGAATAATAATGCACACCCGAGGTGTAACGGCCACTCCGCTTTGCGTCGTGACCGCATCACCACCTCGGGTGTGCATTATTGTTCTAATAATTGAACGGCCCGTCGTCAATTATTCCTTACATATTATCTCTGTAAATATATTCTCAAGCAATATTCTCATCAGTGTTCTATCAGCTATGACACATTTAAATCTAGCATATTTTGTGTATTTTGAGCCCAAACAGTATTCTAGTGAAATAATGCATATCCATATTTTCATATGATTTGAGTTTATTTTATTAAATATCAAAAATACCTGACACCTAGATGAACACTTTACAGCTGGTTTTTATGACTTCATTTATGAAGTCATTTTCTTCAAATGCTATTGAAGTTAGTGTATACCAATGTTGTATGTAACTTTAGAGATGCTCCCTAAATTCGCGAATCTCGAACGTAAAGCCAGCGTTATGGCAGTCATATCCAGTGTTGGGGAAAGTTACTTTGAACACTTACAATATTGCGTTACTCCCTTAAAAAGTAACTAATTGAGTTACTTAGTTACTTTTTAAGAAAAGTAATGGGTTACGTTACTTTTGCGTTACTTTTTCTCACCTGGGCTGGGCTTGCTTTTTTTTTGTTTTTGAATAGCAAAAAAAGTCATTTTTTGTGCAAATGTAAAGACCTCTTTATACCAAAATTGAAATAATAGGCCTGAGGCTGAGGTAAAAATGTGCTGCCATTCTGGATAATGGAAGAATAGGACGCAGGAGAAAAAAGTTTTACCAATAAAAACAAAAATCTAGTAATTTTTGCTCATGGCTTAACTGAATCATCAAAGGTCAGCAGCACGACATTGGTCAATAAAGGTAGATTAAATGCATAAAAATATTAGTTTTATTTCACATTTATATATTTGAGGTTTGCATAGTACTCTGATTTTGCATTTGACTGATTTTATTAATTTTGAGGAGTACAGAATCTTCATTGTGCAAGTGAGATGAGTAAATGCTCACATTTAGTTTAAAACTACAATAACACATTTACATACAACACCTCTGCACTTACTCTCACTTTTCTCACCATGGGGACAGGAGAGCTGTCAGTCAAATAAATGTGAAAAAGTAACTTGCGTTACTTTTTTGAAAAAGTATCTCAGATATTTTGTTGTAAATTTGAAAAGTAATGCGTTACTTTACTAGTTACTTGAAAAAGTAATATTATTACGTAACTCAAGTTACTTGTAATGCGTTACCCCCAACACTGGTCATATCAGATGCACTGTGGTTCTGCTGTGTTTGTTTGAAACTGTTTTTCGCTGCTGAAATTGAACAAAAACAGTCAACCACTGTATGATGAATGAATCTCCTGCACACGTTTTCAGTGAGTGAGAGCGCGCTCTGAACAAAACTCCAGCTAATCTGAACGCCTCTGATTATTAGGAACACGTGTGGTTGGTTATAATGTGCAACGCGATTATAACAGATAGCTTTTGAGGAGACTATAATAAGTTCAACCGCCAAAGAGGCTAGTATGAGTGGTAGTAATACCAGACGTAGTTTTGGTATTGAGGTCAAACTTGCCTTGTTCGTAGATGTGAAGAGTTTCCCCCATGCATGTTCTGCAGACAGGGTGACCATCTTCGATTAAGTTTCCCTCAGGACTTTAAAAGCCAAAATATGACCACACCTCAGATTTGGTCCTTTTAGAAGGCTGAACAATCCCCCCAGTGCTGTCACTGCCATCTCTTCGCATTCAAAACATAGCGTTGTGCTCTGCGCCTGCGCCAGACTGACGCTGACTGGACAAGATTTACAGCGCATTTTCAAAATCGTGATAATCACGAGCGGTTTTAATGATAATGAATTTTTAAACAATATTACTAACTGTCAGTACATTTTATCGTGGTTTATTGTGAAACCGGTAATCGTTCCATCCCTAGGTGTGACAAACAACAGGTTTTACAGTGTCATTCCAGCCGCTGCATGGCAATTAATTCTTCTTAATGTAACTAAAGGATGCAAAAAGCTTTGTACTAAACTAACCAATTACTTTTTGGGGTAATCAAGTGTTGAGTTGCTTTGAATTTCTACCTCAGTGCAGTTCAGAGATTTATGTAATACAATCATTGATGTCAGTTGTGTCCAAACAGCCCCTCTAAATGAGACATGATTGTTTTCCACTGCTCTGCACATGTGCTAGCATAATTTGTATTCATGATGGTTTCATATGATTTTGAAAAACTTTAATATAATTTGAGAACAGTTTTAATCTAATGACTCTAAAATGTTGTGGTATAACCTAAAAAAAATGTAATCCCAGAATCGGATCAAATCGTGAGGTGTCCAAAGATTCCCACCCCATAACCATTTGGTAAGAAATAAATAAATTTTCCTTACTCCTTAAAAATATGTGAGTACAGACCTTAATCTTTATCTTCAAAACCTTTGACATAAGATTATTTTTAAATACTTGTATCTTGGATGATATATCTTGTTAATAATTAGGTCAAATTGTCTGATAAGAGACTTCTTAACCTTGACACATACCGTCATGAGGAGCATGAGGACCACATGACTTAAATTTTGCAAGTAAGCAGTTGTTGTTTTTTTCCCCTAAATCAAAAATGATGCCAAGCTAATTAATGGTTTCTTTTTAACAATTTATTTTTCTCCGTTCTGCCAGGCCAAAAGACAGCTGCATTCGACTACAATATACAAGAACTGCTTCTCTCATTACCACGGAAGGTAAACCAGTACATTAGCAAAACAATTAACCTGAAGCCCAAGCCACACCTAAGGCCCATTCACAACAAGAATGATAATTATAAAGGTAACTATAAGCATCCACACCTGTTGTTTATTCCAAGAGCACTGCAGTTTTATCGTCTTTATCATTACAGTTATCATCCTTGATTTAAACAGGCCTTTAGACTAAGGCTTCTTCACTGAATTAGTGATTCTGTTTGAAAACTGTAAAATAAAGCTCACATAATGCCCCAAACACTGTATGACTACAATAACATTAATTATTTCCTATGCATTCTAGTGTGGGTTAAGAACCTAGAGCTTCTACTGCTGTATGTCTCCTACTCTCACATGTATCTTGATGTAAGTTGATGGCCTCTCCAATCTACCACCATTAGTGCTACATTACATATAATGTATTTACAATAATTGCCATTGCAGAATATCTAACCATTTAGACATTCCCTAAAGTTGAGTCAAGTACAAAGACAAAAATCTAAACCAAATTGAACAACAATTTGATATTTCATATTCTTTTGCTCAACTAAAAGGCAGTTCTGTCTATTGGTTTTCATGATGCTTTACAAGAAAAAAAAACTTTCAAGTGTTGCTTCATTCACTTCAACATTAATATAGCTACACTGAATCGATCTAATTCATTCAGTGTTGAATCTAATTTAATCTAATTATGCAGCATTAAAGAACAAATCTTATTGGCTATTGAGAAGCCAATGAAACACTAATACTGTAAGAGTGCTATGCCTAGTGCTAGTGTGCTTTCTTAAGCCTTGACAGAGAAGAACACATCACTAGTGTTGAAGTGGTGGATCACAACCAAAAGAAGGTTAAAGATATTTTTTCTGTTTCGGACAGCAGGAGGGAAATTAAACTAAACTAAATAAGTTTGTTGGCCACTCTGCGTACAAACTCAGTACAGCAGGAATTATATTCTAAAGAACCTTGGGTCCGAAATTCTCATCTGAAATTTTCAGTCGTTAAAAAATAAATATGATCTCACGTTGTGTCAATCAAGTTGACACACTTTCTCCGAAACTTCTGTCTTTCATAAAAAAAAATTCTGATTGGGGTTCGATTTTCTGCGTTTTCCGCATCCGCATCAGTGTTTTGACAATTCAGAGCCACCGTACAAGTAATGCCAAAATCCAGAATGGCGTCTGACAAGCACAAAGCACTGTATGACAAACAAAGATTTTAATATGTTCGCTAGCAAATCTTCAAACTGAGCCACTGGCGTCCCGAATTAAACTTTGAATCACTCTGGATAATCCTGCAGCTCGTTGATAAGGAGGTGGAACTCTCCTCATCTCAGGTTTGGATAGACCCAATATTTCCTCTTTCTTTTTCCCTTTTTAAGAATAGAGAGGACAACAAAATGTTCCTCACGGCTTGAAGACTCCATTTTGTATTTTTTTGCACATTTTTCCGCAGCGGATTAATTAATACGCATTGGACTCAGTGTCCAAGGGTTCTGTGCGTGACAATATTTTTTGGTGACAAACACAAAAAAACACATACAAAAATGTCGGACTCTGTGCAAGGACCTTAATACAATCTCACTACGTCCTAACGTCAGGTTGAATTATTCTGATTTGTTAAGGAATAGATAAACAATCAATGGAGACATGTTTCTAACTATCAGCACACGTGGACATTTTTTCCAGATGACAACCAAAGATACATGCACGTATGGTCATTTCACCTCCTGGGTGCTAGTTGCTCATCTCAATGATACAAAACGAAAACTAACTAACCAGAATTCGGCCAATTAGGGCCTAAGTAGCTCTCATAAACATGCCTTAGAAAAAAAAAAACATTGATGGTGTGCATCTTGAGACAAAACAATGACACAGATATATTTTAAGATATGTCAGTGCAAGTTGCTTCAGTTAAAACAGCTCAAACATGTTTTTTAGTTTGGGACTATAGGCTTAAGACTTGTCTGCGAAACCAGGGGGAATATAACATTTTGCACGATTGGATCCATCCGTACAGTTATTTATGGCAATATTAATACATCTCTGTTGGTTTAAAGGAACACGCTGACTTTTTGGGACTTCAGCTTATTCACCGTATCCCCCAGAGTTAGATAAGTCCATACATACCATTCTCATCTCTGTGCGTGCCATAACTCTGTCTGACGATGATCAAGGAACTTTGCTGCCCTACCATGGGTGCAGCGGCACAGTCATATTACGCAGCGCCTGAAAATAGGCTAACTTCCATCAACATAACCAACGTGACAACCTGCTTGCACAGAGAGCGTACTGGGGACTATTTCCAGGCGCTGCGTAATATGCGCCTGCTGCACCCATGGTACGGCAGAAAAGTTCCTTGATCATTACGCAGGAAGGAGGGAATCGTTGCTAGCCATATCTGTCTAGAAAATCGCAACTTTTAATTTTCCTTAGTACACAATGTAACTATACACATCACAACATGTAAATAGGAAAATGTTGCCGCTATTTTGTCACTTATTGAGCAGTAGGCTAGCTGGAGCCGTTTACCTCCAGTCTTTGTGCCAAGCTAGGCTAGCGCATCAGACAGAGTTATGGCACGCACGGAGATGAGAATGGTATGTATGGACTTATCTAACTCTGGGGGATACAGTGAATAAGCTAAAGTCCCAAAAAGTTGGTGTGTTCCTTTAAGGATTTTTTTTGTTTTGTTTACTTTCCTTGCACAAATGTAAAATCTAGAGGCGTGCCACTGCATCAACAAACTGTATATGAATACTAGCTAAGGTAAACACATGCAAAATAACTGCGGAGCAACTGGTAACATGTTTTTCCCACAGAGATAAACCAAAGCAAATATTATATTATTTTCATGATACTGAACTTGAAACACCATTCAATGCTTGTACAAAACAGTATAGGTTAAAGCCACAAAGCAATGTCAGATGAACAAAAGAACTTCTTGATATTCATAGCAAACATTTATCTTGTCTCTCCGTCTTTTCTAGAGGGACAAACGTGACAGAGAGCACATGCTACCTGTCACAGCATACGGTGAACTCCCTGAGCGTGGCCTTAGAGCCATGCGACATCTCATGGTCTCACAGTCCCAGCACATCAGGCAGCAGGAGATGTGAGGGTGACAGCGAACTTGACACGCCGTGTACAGCTGCTAGGGGCAAATGACTACACTGCCAAGATCCTTCTTCCTCTAGCTTCCAGCCAGAGGTCTCTGACCTGTACTTAAAACACTAAATTCACTGTCCAGCATCCATCTGATAATCTGAGGAGGCTCGACCACAGTGAAACAATTATAATTCTACAGGGAAAGAAACACCAATGCACTGCTGTTGCTTTCTGCATAACTGGTACCAGGTGCGTACATGCTGAGCTATTTTTTAAGACATCGGCCTGGGCTCTGTTTAGCTCTTTGAGTCAGCAGGGTTGTGGCCTCCCCTGGCTCAGGAATATGACCATAACAGCCTTTTGTAATCATTTAGTCATGAGGTAGTGTCAGTCAAACAGAATCACCTCCAAAAGCCAAGACGCTTTTCATGTAGAAACCATACTAGAGCTTTTGAAGAGCTTGGAAACTCATCAGAGCTGAAATTTCAAAGCTCAAAAACACATCTGTTGGTGGAAAGAGGATCTAATAAAGCAGCTTGCAGTAACACGATCAAATTATGTGTTCTGCAAATGCATTTAGCCCTATGATCGCTGTTCAGATGCATATATCATATTTGGGTCAAAAACATGATTTAAAAAAAAAAAATTATTAATAATTTTTTTACATGCTATTCATACGTTGAATACACCTCTTTAATTATGAGCATTTTTTAGCTTCTGAATTCAAATTCATTTTGACATTTTTTGGGGGACAAAGTAAAAAAAAGGTGAAATAACTATTCCGTTAATATTTATTTCAAAGGGGAAAAAATCATTACATCATTTTTATTTAAAACAAAGTAGCTTGAAAACCTTATATTATTATCATATTTCTTTATGGGAAAAAAAACTTTTGTCAAAGCACGTCATGTATAACTAAAATGCTGAAAAAATATTATATCAGAGAGGAAAGATGACCCTCATAACTATGAAAAGGAAAATAATTTGTTTAAAATATTAGTTTTTGACAAGGCAATTACTGTAAATGGCATGTGGTAAAATGGCATGTTTAAAAAAAATTGATATCTAGGAACTATTATTTCATAATTATATAATATCATATTATATAATATAATATAGTATAATATAATTCAAATATTAAAAAAGGATCTTGAAAATAGTTGTGTATAGTGCTGAAAGTGTAAGGAAAATATGTAAAAACTTTTTACTTGGTTACACCACATGACATTTCTTAGTAACTTTAAACATCTTGAAACTTATATAAAATATACAAATGAAACCAAAATGAAGAGCTTAATACAAAAATCTCACACACTGCGTGTGCTGGCGAATGGCACATGAACATGCTGGCAGATGCATATTTCCCCCTTGATACCTGCTGCTTATTGTTATCAGCTACAACTGGTCCTGGCACAGGCACAGTGGATGAATCTCTCCATACAGGGCTCATGCTGTAGAAACCCCCTGGCCTGAAGCTTATTGGGGGGCCTATAGCCAAAATTATGTTTTAGACCGTCTATAAGCTGCGGGGCAAACGATAAGGTTCTCAGGCTTGGCTTTGCATAGCCTGATTTGCATTAAAAGGCCCTTAAGTAATCTGCAGGCTTATTTAAACCTCAATAAGACACAAGGCGGGAAAAAAACAGATCCACTTCCAGTGTTTTCCCATAGTAGCACAAATCCCTCCCTCTGATCAGCTAGCGCACGCTGTGCCCTGGCACACGCAGCGCTTGTGTATTGTCAAAGGCTTTTAATTGACTGAGAATTATTTTTCCACAGCGTTCAAACAAAACCTCAGCACAGGGACAAAAAGCTGCAGCCCAAGAAATTTCAAAGCATAAACATTCACAAAATATGCAAGACGATGCATTTTAAAGACAAAGGCCAAAAGTAACATTGAGTTACTTTATTAAAGCAAAGGCTTAGAGGAAGGGTTTTCACACTGGCACTGCTGTTGTTTGGTTGCAGTGCAGCTTTTCACACATACAAATGCATATGGTGACAACAGCACAACAGAATGCGTTATCAGGTCATTGAAAAGCATTTTCCCTGGTGACTATGATCCAGACAATGGAATAAACCATGAGGCTTTTCAAAACGCCCCACTGTTTCTTCTTCACGCATGCCACTTTAAACGTTTTCAGATTTTTCTCGCCCTCACACTGGTGTTCAAAATTAATCAATGAACAGCAGTCTACTGCAACAACATACATGTACTATAAATTAACTCTTCTCTATTTTTCTGCTCAGCTAGTTCTACTTTCAATCATGAAGATACATTCACTGCTCCTATGTTGCTTCCTATATGTCTGGAAGGTATATGAAAGATTGAAACCCATCGTTCCATCTGAATGTATGTAATTTCGTATGACAAACACCAGCCCTGCTGGGACATTCCCTTCATTAATACTTGACAACGTTTCTGCCGTTCCAGAGAAGAGTTGCGTTGTGCAAGTGGTGGAAAGTGACCCAGATTCAATCTTTACTCTGATGCTTTTAACTCAGAGCAACACCTGTGATGCAATATTTAACCCTGAGCATTACAAGGACAGCATGACCAGATGAAACAATTGCTTGCACAGAATCCAGAAGGGGAATTTGATCTAAAACCATCACTGGGAAAGATTTAGTAGGACAATGATTTACATGTTTCTTCAAATTTAAACTCCTCTGTGGTGGAATCAAACGGAAATGTCATATTCAATCTCTTGAGTAATACTTCCAATACATGCAACGCATGTCAATCTGTCACAGACACATGACATATATTGTGGCTGTGTATGTTTACCTCACATATTCCAGTATATTCGTATATGCAGGGATTTTTTTAACTAGGGTCCCATTAACATATACGGACCCACTTTATATTAGGTGGCCTTAACTACTATGTACTAACAATTTTATTAATCATTTGATACAATGAACTTGTGTACATACATGTTTTTACATTGTACTTACATTTTTAAAAATACCTGCATGTAATTACATCTGTGATTAATTTCTGTAGTTACATTTGTAATTACACAGTTGACACTTCCCTTACACCTAACCCTACCCTTAAACTTACCCACACCACCACACCTGTCCCTAACCCTACCCGTATCCCACCTCAATATCAGCAAAGGTGTTTTGCAATACAATATGAACACAGTAAGTACATTGTACTTATTTTTGATGTAAGTACATAGTGCTTAAGGCCACCTAATATAAAGAGGGGCCACATAGGACATATAAATACATACACTCACCTAAAAGATTATTAGGAATACCTGTTCAATTTCTCATTAATGCAATTATCTAATCAACCAATCACATGGCAGTTGCTTCAATGCATTTAGGGGTGTGGTCCTGGTCAAGACAATCTCCTGAACTCCAAACTGAATGTCAGAATGGGAAAGAAATGTGATTTAAGCGATTTTGAGCGTGGCATGGTTGTTGGTGCCAGACGGGCCGGTCGGAGTATTTCACAATCTGCTCAGTTACTGGGATTTTCACGCACAACCATTTCTAGGGTTTACAAAGAATGGTGTGAAAAGGGAAAAAATCCAGTATGCGGCAGTCCTGTGGGCGAAAATGCCTTGTTGATGCTAGAGGTCAGAGGAGAATGGGCCGACTGATTCAAGCTGATAGAAGAGCAACTTTGACTGAAATAACCACTCGTTACAACCGAGGTATACAGCAAAGCATTTGTGAAGCCACAACACGCACAACCTTGAGGCGGATGGGCTACAACAGCAGAAGACCCCACCGGGTACCACTCATCTCCACTTCAAATGGGGAAAAGAGGCTACAATGGACTGTTGAAGACTGGAAAAATGTTGCCTGGTCTGATGAGTCTCGATTTCTGTTGAGACATTCAGATGGTAGAGTCAGAATTTGGCGTAAACAGAATGAGAACATGGATCCATCATGCCTTGTTACCACTGTGCAGGCTGGTGGTGGTGTAAGGGTGTGGGGGATGTTTTCTTGGCACACTTTAGGCCCCTTAGTGCTAATTGGGCATTGTTTAAATGCCACGGCCTACCTGAGCATTGTTTCTGACCATGTCCATCCCTTTATGACCACCATGTACTCATCCTCTGATGGCTACTTCCAGCAGGATAATGCACCATGTCACAAAGCTCGAATCATTTCAAATTGGTTTCTTGAACATGACAATGAGTTCACTGTACTAAAATGGCCCCCACAGTCACCAGATCTCAACCCAATAGAGCATCTTTGGGATGTGGTGGAACGGGAACTTCGTGCCCTGGATGTGCATCCCACAAATCTCCATCAACTGCAAGATGCTATCGTATCAATATGGGCCAACATTTCTAAAGAATGCTTTCAGCACCTTGTTGAATCAGTGCCACGTAGAATTAAGGCAGTTCTGAAGGGGAAAGGGGGTCAAACACAGCATTAGTATGGTGTTCCTAATAATCATTTAGGTGAGTGCATATACACACACTGATCAGCCATAACATTATGACAAGTGAATAACACTGATTATCTCTTTATCATGGCACCTGTTAGTGAGTATTAGACAGCATGTGAACCTTTTGTCCTCAAAGTTGATGTGTAGAAGCAGGAAATATGGGCAAGTGTAAGGATTTGAGTGAGTTTAACAAGGGCCAAATTGTGATGGCTAGACCACTGGGTCAGAGCATCTCCAAAACTGCAGCTCTTGTAGGGTATTCCCAGTATGCAGTGGTCAGAAACTATCAAAAGTGGTCCAAGGCAAGGCCGTAACCATGTCTTGAACATTGGGGGGGATTTTTTTATTTTTATTTTTTTATATAAAGCATAAAGAAACAGAAGAGTGAACAAGATTCTAGGTCTAATTATAGTTGGGAAATAATCCTTTTGGGACTATTTGCAAACAATATTTGCATTAAATTGCGTGAAATATATTATTAGTTCCGAGATTCTTCGCATTAGTGAATAAATACATAGATCTGCTGGTGACATTTGAGTACCCTAGTGGTCTGGTGGTAGAATGTTTGTAAACTGTGTCAAAGGTTCCGGGTTCTAATCTGCTCTCATATTGTTTGTTTTTTTCTTCTTCATTAAAATCAAAGATGTTCATCAATGATTGTATATTAAGAGCAGGGACACGTTCGTGTGCATTTTGTTTTGTGATTTCAGCGGAAGGAATAGAGTCTCTCTCCGCAATGGCATTAAGAAATAGATTGACGCGCTCGTCTGTGTGTGAAGACTGTGCACTAGCCAAAAGAGAACGTAAACCCCGCCTACTTTGATTTGATTGGCCATCTCAATCATTTTGACATTGACGAGCGCTGTTAGACCACTGAGGCAAACCAGACTAAAATGTAACTTTTAAACCTTTTTGTCATCCTAACAACAACATACAGAGTGCTGCATAATGAAATGCAGCAGAGCAGTGCAAGAATTTCAAATATTGGGGGGGACAATTTGGCCATTTATAATTATTGGGGGGGACTTTTCCCCCTCAGTGTCTATGGTGGTTACGGCCCTGCATGGTCCAAGGAAGAAACAGTGGTGAACCTGCGACAGGGTCATGGCCGGCCAAGGCTCATTGATGCACGTGGGGAGCGAAGGCTGGCCCATGTAGGTCCGATCAAACAGACGAGCTACTGTTGCTCAAATTGCTCAAGAAGTTAATGCTGGTTATGATAGAAAGGTGTCAGAATACACTGTGCATCACAGTTTGTTGCGTATGGGGCTGCATAGCCACAGACCAGTCAGGGTGCCCATGCTGACCCCTGTTCTCCGCCAAAAGCGCCAGCATGTGAACATCAGAACTGGACCACAGAGCAATGGAAGGAGGTGGCCTGGTGTAATGAATCACATTTTCTTTTACATCACGTGGATGGCCTGGTGCGTGTGCATCGGCTTACCTGTGGAACACGTGGCACCAGGATGCACTATGGGAATAAGGCAAGCCAGCGGAGGCAGTGTGATGCTTTGGGCAATGTTCTGCTGGGAAACCTATTGTCCTGCCATCCATGTGGATGTTACTTTGACATGTACCACCTACCTAAGCATTGTTGCAGACCATGTACACCCTTTCATGGAAACGGTATTCCCTGGTGGCTGTGGCCTCTTTCAGCAGGATAATGCGCCCTGCCACAAAGCAAAAATGGTTCAGGAATGGTTTGAGGAGCACAACAACGAGTTTGAGGTGTTGTCTTGGCCACCAAATTCCCAAGATCTCAATCTAATCGAGCATCTGTGGAATATTGTTTCTAATAATGTTATGCCTGATCGGTGTGTGTGTGTGTGTGTGTGTGTGTGTGTGTGTAATATATATATATATATATATATATATATATATATATATATATATATATATATATATATATATATATATATATATATATATATATATATATATATATATATATATATATATATATATACAAAAATTTACTAAATTTTAGTTTTAAATACGAAATTTTAAACGAAATACTATGGGGTCATTTTAGGGTTGAAACTGTCCATATAAACACATTTTATAACTATCAGTAGTTTTAAGCTGTTGAGATAATTGAAAAACTTTTGTCCAGCAATTTGTATCTTCTCAAATGTCAGGGCAGCACAACTGCAAAAATTGCTCTTTTATAATGAATGGACAAGGTAATAACAGTGAACATGATAATGCATCATCCAGAGGACCCCAACTGATACTTGCGGCAGAAAGAAAAGGTTTGTAGATCTCTCTCAAATACTGGTAAAAACTGCTAATTTCAAGTAAGGGTAAGTTGGTACACTTACAACTTATAACTACAGTATATGCATACAACTATTTGGTTGTACCACCTGACATAAACACAGTCAAAAATGATATTATACACTTTGAAATGTTATTTAACAACTGAAACGTTTATGTTTAAACGAATTATTCATGACTCAAAAATATGCATGACATCCGTTTTGAAAAGCTTTATTTGACAATGACCCATATATATGGTAGGCTAATTAAATTACCATATAAGACATGAGATTAAATGTCCCACTTGAATTGACTAACTACTTTGTACTAACATTTAAATTAATCATTTGATACAATCTTATTGTGTACATACAAGGTTTTTTTTACATTGTACTTATATATATATTTTTTTAAATACCTGCATGTAATTACAGATGTTATAATTTCTATAATTATGCTGTTGACCCTTCTCTTAAACCTTAAACCTACCCATACCATCAAACCTGTCCCTAACCATACCCGTATCCCACCTCAATAGCAGCAAAAATGTTTTGCAAAGCAATATGAACAATGACAATGTTTTATCATTAATGTATTCCTTAGAGAAAAAAAAAGGAATGCACTACTGACATATATTAATATTTATTATATAAATATAACTTTTGGTAAATCAAATAATGTTGTACAAACAACATGCTAAAAAATAACTATCATACATAGGACTCCTGTGTCTAGGACAATAATTCTCTTAAAATATCAGATAATTGATATTATTGTAAAAGGTATGTTGTAAAATGTCATGTGGTATGATAAATCATTCTGCTGCTTTCTAAAGACGTGAGGTTAATTGTTCAGTTGAGAGATTAATCTTTTTTAAAAAATGTATTCTATTCACAGCCCTAGTTAACAAAAAATGCATATAATTTTGAGAAAAGCACGTATCTACTGTACAGTAGGTGTTAATGATATCTGACACGTTAGTATATTCCTAATCATAATCCGCACAATGACAACATAAAAGCCAATTATTTAATTTTGGAAACATGTCATATTTAGGACTGCCATGTGAGGTGAGAGATCACTGTTATGCCATAAAGGGTGTATATCAGATGTAAATTCAATGAATACGCAATATTAATCAATAAAAGTTGAAATTAAATTGAAATGAATTATTGAGAGCAGTGGTTGTCAGGCAACAAAATAAAATAAATACAATTTGAGACCGTCTTATTAAAGGTGTTTGCTTACCCAAGCATTGCTATTGCTTTTTATGGGTTGGGGATTTCAACAACCTAATCCTATTAAATTTTTCAAAGTGATCAGACTTACAATTTTCACCTGCAGCAGACAGTAAAGAATGTGAAAAATTACACTGACATTCTGATCCCTTCCCTAGAAGTGGCTCAGATCCCTCCATCAGAGACTTAGCTTCTTTTGAATTGGTCCAGTAAGCAACCGCCCAGTACAGCAACAATTTTGATACGCATGGAAGAACAGGATCCAGAACAGGAAGACAAACATTTTCATTTATCAAATATATGAAGAAATGCACAGCACTTTTGATTCTCTCTCTCTCTCTCTTGATTAATATATACTTTTCTTTGGGTAGAATTACCAGACTGCCAATCTGAATTTACAAAAACAAAACAAACAAATCCCATCTCTTATGCGCGCACACACATTGAAACTACCAGAGCTCACTTGAGTCTTTCCTTGCTCACTCTTCCATGCTGTAAGCTCTCTACGCACTAAACAACCATTTGGAGCATCTAAATGGCTGACTGCTCCACAGAACTCTGCCCACAGGGGTACAGGCAGGGTGACACTTGACGAGAACGTAATTGCTGCAGTTGTGTGCTGACTGACAAGGTGGACTACTTCACAAAAGGCAATAAAATATGCTTGAGATACCAAAGGCAATACGTCAGTGACACTGTGTGGCTCTCTTTTATGTTGGACGTTTATTTCCCTTTTGAAAGACAGATTGTTAAATCAAATCACTTAATTCTATCTAGCTACAGTTCTGGAAAAGTTTTGTCTCTTGTACTTTTGCTTTTTTTGACATATGATGGATGAGAGTCACAGGAAATTATCGGGAGCAAGGCAAAAGTCTTGTTGCAGGTAGGGCTCATACCTGCATAACCTGAATGAGCACCAAGGCTCAACGTATAAAGAAAATGTGGATCCGCCATCCCATGGCTCCTGGAAACGTTTACATTTACAGTAATTTACATTATTCTCTAAAAAAGCCAAAGACATTCATTTAAGACATAAGGCCCATTCACACCAAGAACGATAACTATAAAGATAACTATGACAATATTAGCATCCACACCAGCAGACGATATTGTTCTGTAGAATGTGCTGCAAATTTGTCACATGCTGCTTTAAATGCTCAAGCTCATTAAAGCAGGATAGATTCCGATTGGTTGCCAATGTTTTTATCAATCATCAGCTGGGAAAAAAATCCTTAAAGCGATTCCACCAATATCGTTTCTCAGTGCTGTTATCGTTTTAGTTCTGGTGTGGACTCTGCTATTCTTTTATAGTTAGAACTATTTTTAGAACTGTGTCTTTATCATCATTATCTTTATAGTTATTTTTCTTGGTGTGAATGGACCTATAGACTCTAAAAACTATATTTCATACATTACCATTCAAAATGTGTGGGGACAGTAAGATTTTATTAGTATTATTATAAATAGAGTAATTCATTATATTATTCAGTAAGGTTGCATTTATAATGTTACAAAGATTTCTATTTTAAATAAATGTTCTTCTCAACGTTCTATTCATCAACTAATTCTGAAAAAAAGTTGTGTGTGTGTGTGTGCGTGCATGCATGTGTAAAGTAGCACAACTGTTTCAATATTGATAAAAAGAGATGTTTCTTGAGCACCAAATCAGCATATTAATGATTTCTGGAGGATTGTTTGACACTGAAGAGTGGAGTGATGACGCTGAAAATTCAGCCTTGCCATCCCAGGAATAAATTACATCTTAAAAATGTTCTTTAAAATTGTAATCAGATTTCACAATATTACTATTTTACTGTATTTTAACCAATTAAATGCTTCTTACCAACCCCACACTTTTGAACAGTAGTGTACGCAATTATAACTTGGAAAAAAATCTATATTAAAAATGTCAATACACATTTTACGTATTCTGCAAAGACACAAATCCTGATGAATAAGAAAAACAACCTGATATCTTAGAGAACTAGATGTAAGCCTTTCAAACTCTTCAAGGCATTTTGGTTTGGCATTGATGTCGTTGCATGCCAAAAGAATTAGAGATTTCCCTTTGAGGTCACACCAGGTGAACAAGCTCGGTGAATTCGGAGCTCTCGCTGTGTGCAGAGCACAACTGAACATTTTCATCTCATCAGGTGTGCGATTTGGGATTCAGGTCATGGCGTGCATTCCCAGATGTGTGCTTTGAGTGACAGATCAGAACAGCGACATTCAGTGAAACATGCGTTTAAACATACACGCCACGGTCTCTAACTCTGCTGATTAAAGAAAATATTTTGGGAAGAGATTCTCCTTCCCTTACAAAACTAGTAAGTAACACAGGGTTTATTTTGCCTGCAATTGTTTTGACAAACAATATCGCTGCGGAATACGGCCAATTTTGGGGAGAGAACGCAAAAACACAGGCCGATTTTCATCTCTGCATTTTGTATTGCCACTTTATGGTGATATCAGTGATAATGTAGCAATATAGCTGCCTCCCGAGAAGCTAAAAAAGCAGCTTTTACATGGGGTGGGAAGGGGGTATTTTCACTTGTAATTGGGGTAGCTTTCATCTTGGCTGACAAGGGGAGCAGTAAGAAAAGGAGAGAACCAAGTGGGAGCTATCACTTCCCCTATTTCCTGGCCCCAGACAAAGCCAGCCAACCCACTGAAGATGATGTATTTCTGATCAAAGAGCTAGAGAGTTGTCAGCAGCCCCGGCTAGCTCAGCAACCTGATTGCTCCTGGATAGATTTGTCCCTTTGATCAGAGAATATTCTGACTGCAGGCACTGTTTATGCACTGAGACGAGAGGAGGAGGAGGAGGAGGAGGAGGAGGAGGAGGAGGGGAGAAGAATCCAACATTATGAGGCGAGAGGAACAGATAGTACACGAGAGAGCAAGTGCACGCTTAAGGGTACTTTGCCGAGGGACTGCGTCTGGCTTATATTTGTTATAATTAGTTTCAGCTAATTAGATAATGCTATCTAACACATCCTCAGTCCTGAGCACAATGCTCTGTTATTTTTCTTACTTTAGCACTTTTGGTTCCGGACAGAATTTTGTTAACAAAAAACTGAGTATTGCAAGTCATAGTTTTGACCATGTGATCAGCACATAAACTATGAATGTCCATTTTAATAATGAAAGAGAAATTACTCAAAACAACAAATGAACAGATTACTAGCCAAAATTTTGGACGTAAAGGACGTAAATAGAGTTACACAGCAGATGAATGAGACCACATTTGGCCGATAACTTATATAATGTATGTGGCAAATATTATGTTTTTAAATGTTTGAATTAAGTGGGGAAAAAAGTCAAATGTATTACAAATGCATAATGTGAGCTCAGCACTATCTCTCTGCATTTGAGATTGGAGTTAATAAACTTCTAATTCCCATTCCATTTGACAACCAATACTGTATATTGTGTACCATCTGCTCACCAAAGCCGTATTTATTTGATGAAAAAAAACAGTAATGTGAAATATTACAATTTAAAATATTTTCTATTCGAATATATTTAAACATTTCATTTAGTCATGTGATGGCAAAGCTGAATTTTCAGCATAATTCCTCCAGTCTCAAAGTGACCTTTGCAAATCCATTTGTTCTTCATGTCAAAAGTATCGTGAGTGCATGAAGTACTTAAAGGTCCCATGGCATGGCATTTTTCTATTATTTTATAATGTTTCCTGAGGTGTACTTATATTGTTAGTATGACTTTTACATCATAAAATGTCATAATTTAGAAATAAAAGGCATTTTTTCTATACTGCTGTTTGCCCTGTGACTGAATGCCCTGCTTCAAGAGGCGTGTCTGCTGTGAGACTTCAGTAAAAACGCCCACTGTTGTGATTGGCTGACATCTTTGCATTTTAAATGAGCGGAGGGGGCGTGGTTTAACGAGGTCTACGAGGCACGAGCAGGCACGAGCTGCTGCCAGAGAGACGGATGGACCTGAGTTCACTTCACATCAGTTCTCAGCATGTCTGAACTGTTGTAGTTACAGCATATACTTCAGGTTATTAGTCTATTTCTAGTCGGAGGGACTGTCACTCATGTCAGAAAGTTAGTAACTTTAGTAAATTATGGATCAGCGCTGACTGGAGACGCGAACCGTTTAGAACAATTCAGTCCGATTTGGTGAACTGATTCGGTTCACTAAAAAGAACTGGTTCAAAAGAAAGATCGTTCGCGAACCGGACATCACTAATGTACCAGAGACTGAGCTCAGCGATTGCTTACAAAGTTATTTATAGTTACTACTGAGTTATGAGAGCGCTGTCAGTCAGCGCAAGTTTATTGTGTTTGTATCTGAGAGTTCTGAATAAACACGAGTCCCAGTCACACGAGTCCGTCTTCATCATTATTACCAACTTTGTAACACATGCAAAGTACCATTACAGCTGTCGAGATGAACGAGTTAAAACTAAGTGTTGATAATAGCATTATTTTTAAAATAAAATAAAAGCGTCAGTGACGCGCGTTGAGTACACAGCGCAAACAAAGACACAACAGCAGTAATCGAATGTAATCCAGTTTATTGTGGGGAAAGCTGGCTAGCCCGGATATGCTCACGCTTACCCCCCATCTGCTTAATCTCATGCCGCGTTTGGTGCCTCTGCTGTGGGCCAGATGCAGTACTGGGGGTCGGGGATGTTGAAGGCCACCGGCCAGTGCAGCCCGAGCCTCGGCGTGTGTGAGGTTTATCTAAGATGTTACTCTGCCGATGTTGAGCAGAAACTCATGACTGTATGCACATTGTAGAACCGATAGACACAACGAGGACGTACAAAAACACTGACTCACAAGATAGAAAACACGAAAACACCGCTCTGTCTGGAGAGAGAGAAGCCGCATTGTGTGCACGAATAATAAATAATTAGCTACACATCAGAAATCACTGATCACAGATCAGAAGGAACTGAAAAAAGACTTCTGTTTTCATTTGTACATCCAAACACTGAGAAACTGCAGCGTTCACTCGTTCACAAGCAATGATCTCTCGAGCGCTTGCATGGGCATGCCAGATTCTCTGGGTGGAGGAAAGGGAGGTAACTGTTCCTGCTTGGACATCAAACCAGGAGACTTCAGGATTGGCTCGTCTGGCCTGTCATTTTCTCAAAGGCAGAGAAAGACAGCCAGAACTCGGGTTTACACCGATCAACATTTCTATCCACTTGGGGACAATATTCAGGCTAGGGGAACTCATATTAATGTTGAAAAACCTCATAAAATGAAAATTTCATGCCATGGGACCTTTAAGAAATAGATTGGGGCATCAGTTTACTGTTTGGGATTTGTCGTGTTGTGTCACACGACAAAATCAAGAAATTCAATGGTCGGGTCCGATATAGACACTGTGTGAGGTAAAAATTTTATCGCAATGGTCATTAATCAACGATCAACAAACATATTTATTCGTTGATTTATTGATTTAGAGATAAAAGACTACAGATTTTGGTTAAGGATCAGAGGAATATTTTAGGATGCGCAAAAGTGGTCTCAGACAGCCAAATCGTGGTCAAAATCGTACAGTGTGCACCCAGATGAAGGCTAATCAATCTCAGTCTTTTCAAACTTTAGTCTAAATAAGTTTTTAAAAACACAGCATGTATATAAATACATAGCACACAAGACAGTCTTTATCAATGAAACAAAGTTTGAATGGATTATTTATGTTACAGTATATCCATTAAGTTTAATCCAATTGCAGAAAAGTGTGTGAAAAATAAACAGTGAAAGCACTGAAAAAAAAAAATGGAAGAAACCAGGCCCTTGACATTTTTTTTTTCATGTTTCACCCATGAAAAAAGACTGAGTTCACAGTTACAGCAACTGTTTGTATAGCATGTAAATGTTGTCTATGCCATCTCTAGAAGAAAGTTGTTTTTTTACTCGTCATCTTTCATTATTGGTAGCTTGATACTATTTTCAGCATCATGGCATGCTAGCAATAAAGACAGTGATTATGTAAGCCCTGCTTAGCATATGTGACGGCTAGATTTGGGTCAAACAGTGATGCAGAATCCAGGTCATTTCTGACAGCTGATGAAAACTGAACTCATCTGTGCTGTTGTAATGATGTATTTATGAGTAGGAAGGGATCTCTGGGTAGAGGGGGCCGAACACAAACCTCTCAGTAATGACAGATTACTTCCACTAGTGTGTGTTCATTTCCAAGTCCTCTCGGCCTCTGTTGTTTCTTCTCTGCTTTACCTGCCAGCCAAACCTTTCATATCCCTGTGCAGGGGTGGGGGCTAAATGTTGCATTATTAATATATGAATCACTCTTCAGAAAAGAAAACATGTATGATTTACCCACAGGGTAGTTCTCAAAAGGCTGGTCTGTGTATCAAAGGACTACACCGTCTTCAATCCAGGGCCATTTTGTACTGAGATTTATAGACGGTTTTGTTCTGATTGACATGTTGAGTCTTTCATGAACATACTATCTGATAGATGCTGGTTTCCCACAAAACATACACAGGTATGTTATATGATATATGGCTGACATATGACTGAAAAATACATTGAGGTCAATGACAAATAAGTGTGTCCTGATTTTTTTTTTTTAAATAATAAAAAAATAATAATTATAATCATGATACTACTACTTTTTGTATTTATGTTGGTTTTTATATTGTTAGGAGCAACCATTTTCAAAAAAAAATGTAATTTAATAAATGACTCTAAAAATTGTGTGTAAACAATAAGTAAAAACAAAAACAATATTCCATATAATATTCAATATAAGTATTTTTACAAATATCATGAATTATTAATTAATAACGTTTTATTTGGAGTTGCATTTCAACATTTTACAATCTGAACTAACCTTGTCATTAAAAAGGTCAAATTCCACAGTCAGGGGTCTTTTAATGGTTGAATTGGAACACCGAAGGTCAGCAGCAAAGACATTGGTTAATAAAGTGAGATTAAATAAATGAAGTATATTTGTGTTAACATATTTAATTATTGCAGATTTGTGTAAATTGTGTAATATTGAGGAATATTAAATGGAGCCCACCCGATATTGGTTTTGGGGGCCGATATCGATATTAGGGCATAAAAAAAAAGTCTCATATATATATATATATATATATATACACTTTAATACTATATAGACTTTTTTATGCCCTAATAACGGTATCGGCCCCCCATATATATATATTCTTTATGTTATAGTACAGTACCAGTCAAAAGTCTGGACACACTTTTGTATTGGTGTGTCTATTATGTACATATAATAGAGTATATACATAATATACATACATTGTACATAAATACAACAGAACAAACATATAAATGAAAGTTATTTTCAGGTTTTTCATGTAGGTTGAAACTAGATTTTCAGGTACAGAAATAAATGTCAAATATCACATCATAATCGTCACTGTATAAATATAGATTAACCCTTATTAAAGTTATTCAGACAAGAGCCGTGAGTGTTTTTTTCTTTTCTTTTTTTTTTCTTTTGCCATCTCGTCTTTTATGAGAAAATGCTTCCCTGCCATTGACAAGATTTTTCCATATTTTCATTGTTATACGGTAGGGGGCGTATAATCATCATTCTGAATCCCATCTGTATGAAATTTAGTCACGATTTTCTCAGCTTTTTTCTCAAAATGTTGCTTTTTTTATGAACCTTACCCACATTCAAGTGTTGATAAAAAAAAAGAATACATGAAGCTAGTATAAAACAGAGGGTCAGATATTCATATAACAATATATTCTGTGGGCCATGAAACTTGTGAAAATGACAAAAAAAAAACACTGGTGGTGACTGGCAAATGTAATGTTTACGTTCACTTAAGACATAACCGACTGTTTACGATGATACTTGACAAGACCGGCATTTTGACACCATTTTGTGTGAATATTTGCACGCTGTGAGACACGTAGGCGCGCGTTCATATCGGTGGAAATGTCACGCCCCTTACCTTTACCGGTAGACTGTGCTTTGGTAGTATTAGAAACAATGGCGTCAATAAAACCATACCAATTTGAGCCCGAATCAGACCCAGACAATTTCAGTGAAGATGATCGAGCAGAACCTTTTCAGTCCTCAAGAGTAAAAACTGCGGATCTATAGTGATCGCTACTGAATGGCACAGTTACTTTTGTATTTTTAGAACAAGTATAGCCAAATATCTGTCGCAAGAACTATTAACCCAAAACGAACACTAAACATTGGCTTTACTAGTAGCCAAATCAAACACAGAACCATTTTTAGCATGCCTGTAGATAAACAATACATAAAAGCTCTAATCAAAGAATAATTTACACTAATGCCAAGTTCGCTGTTGAGATTTAAAAAAAAGTTTGCAACATTAGGTGTTTGTTGGATAACGTTAAGTATGAATGAGCGTTTAACAAACTGGTTTGCAGAGCCAAACAGCGTTGTCATCTGTTTACTTCCTTGCTACAAAGTACAATTAACTATACAAACTATTACAGGAAAACACATAGACGAAAAACAAATCATACTTACAGGTTGTGGCCCGTAAAAAGCTTCTGTTTTTAAAGCCATCTTTCAGGACAAGCCGTTGTGCGAATCCTTCATTGAACTCGCGAAGATTGTGGAAGCTTTCCTCCGTGAAATGTGCAGCGGGTGCCGCGCACGCCCGTCGTGCATCCACACTGGCAGAGTTTGTCTCGCGCAGCTGAACCGCGGCTCGTGTATTGCAAATACAGACAAATATTGTCCATTATGTCACATTTTCCGGTCTCCTCCTTGACCCCTGTCTGTCTCGTGCTTTGATTTATGATGGGCAGCATATAACTGCTGCAAATGCGACCTGTTCCCCTCGGTCTCATACACACATGCATATAACATGTTGTATGTTAACGCGCTGCAACGCATCCCCCGTCCCCTGGAAGGCTGAACAAAGTGGACCTGCAATCCGGATGAAAATAACAGCGTTTCGTCGGCATTGCGGTAACAACACTGCAGCCTACTAACTATACCACAACAACTTTTCCCCACAGCAATACAAAATGGCCTTGCCCCCCCTTATTTAATATTCTCGGAGGAGGGTTTTTTGTTAATATTGGGGCTGGTGATGTCAGCAACCCTGGAGGAATGTCTAGTAGTCCCTACCGGCCGTTTGCTGTAGTCCTTAGAAATTGATTTCTTTAAAAGCAAATATCTCCCTTTGCTTTAAACTTTGAACGTTGTAACTTTGCAGATGTTGTTTATGCTCAAACAGCAACATTACACACTAGCTAAAGTTAGAAAAGTGAAATTGTGGTTTACCACCCCTTTAAATAAATTGTATTATTGGATCCACTCAAAAAATAGCATCAAGTCATAGTCAATAGTTAATAAATGATTTTCATATGAAAGTTTCATAGCAATATTAGCACGCATTATATAACACAAGTTTGCAGTGTCACTCTTATTTCTATCATGCGCTGAGGCCCCAAAGTCCTTTTTGACAAATTATTTCCTCTTTGGCATTTACACCAAGGCAATTCATTCTTAGCATTTCAAATTTACATGTAATATACGTATCAGAATGGCCAAGGCCCCTCACGTCACATATGGCTTTTGTTCACAAGTGTCAACCAAACAAGGGAAATGTTACCGAAGGCATCCCGCTCCGCTCCAGCTAATCAAAGCCACTCAAAAGTTGTACGGTACCAGATCTGTCTCTGAAACCTGACATTTCTTGGTGAAGAAAAACATTTAATACCGCCCTGTCTTCTGTTCGTGCCGTGTAAAGTTTAATGAGCACCTTTTGTGGCAGGGCATGAATAATGTATACATTACCCCACTTTAAAGCATACATGCCGCATGTGTCTTGAGAATGGACAGGAGGTGCAGTGATGGACTGGTGAAATTAAAAGCCTGAGGGGGAGGAGAAAAGTTAAAGGCTCCACATTACGGTCGATTGTGTCACCACGTCGGTTCCAATATAAGTGGGAAGATGGAAAAGATGTCCACCCACCCCCCTCCAGCCAAGTCAATCCTCACCAAAGATGTTCGTTTACGGGCAAAACGAATGCACTGAAGGGTGAAGCCACAGCAGAGATATAGAGTTTCCCAAGGCACAGGAAAATACTTCCAAAGGCTTCTGTCTGGGCAAATGTTTCCAATATTAACCAATTTACTATTAAAGGAATAGTCCACTTATAACTCTGACCATGTCCACACTAATATGTTCATAACACAAGACATTTTCAAAACACCTCCATCATCCACACAAAACTGGATAAAACAATCACTGGTTTACATTGGCTATAACTTGGATATACAAACTTTACGACCATTAAATATTTGGTTCTGTAATGTGTGTAGTATGATTGTAATCTGGGCGTACATCCACCATGTTGTTTTTGTCATTTGACCTACAGTGGCAGTTGCGTCGCTTCACTGACAATTCACATCTTCCTCTTCAGTTGCCTCATGGGATAGTAAAGTGCCCATCAGATGCACACTTCTTGCAGAAAGTAGTGTTTAATTCAAGCACTTGTTTTCGACTACTGTTTTATGAATACTACAAATTCAGATATAGTACTCACTTTTTCACCTACTATGTAGTGGGAAGAGGGCATATTCAGATGTATGCAAGTCTATTTATCACACGCATTTATGCAGCAGTGAGATTATACAAACACTGCAAGAAAGCTGTTAAACAGTTGATGCATATTTTTTCATTATAACTAGGTGATAACTAGGAACTGGGATTGTATATATGATCAGTGAGAGCCAATCACGGTATGTCAACGTCATTGAAATCAAAATGTTTAAAAACTTCTGTTTGTGGTGGAGGTGAAAAGCACTCCAATGTGAAATTTAGTGAAACCAAAATGCATACCCTCATGTTGTTTGAATGGAAAATGTTTTTTAAAGACATTTCACATAGATATTTTTCCAAGACCAATGGGTTCATAGTCCGTCAACAGGACTATGTCCAATGGCTGTCAAGCTCTGAAAAGTAAAAAACACGATTAAAAACCCCATAAAAATAAACACAATTTAATAAACTTAAATGTATCCTCAAAAATAATATCGATATTTGAAATGGATGAATATGTGAAAGTAATTTGGCATATTCGAGTAACCCACATTTTTATATCAGTGCATCCCTAAAAAAAGTTTATAGTGCTTTTTCATCACATTTGGAGTTTGATAGTCAGCGGACACTACTGACATTGTATAGGGAAAAAATCATTATTTGTGTTCCACTGAAAATGGCAGCATATGGGTTTTGAATAACATCTACTAAAGGTAAGTAAAGAACAAATTTTCCTTTTCAAAACACCTGGCCCTTTAAAATGTAAAATGATATATTATTTTGTCCACACTAAGTTTTCATTTGATATTTTTCTCTCCATTTTGGCCTTCCGTCCACACAGCGTCTTTGTCCTGCTAAAACTGAGCTTTTTTTAAATGCTTTCCCAAGTGGATAGATTTGCAAACGCTGTTTTCGCGTTGTAGTGTGGACTGTGAAAACTGAGGTATTTGAAAACAATGACAAGTTTAGTCATGTGACACTAATATGGCACAGATGGATATGCGTGTTTATACCGCTATTGTGCCTGTTATGTGCTATACACTTTCACACTGTTGCTAAAGATATGTTACTTTGTACACTCTTCATAATCGCAGTCCTGCAAAGATGACACAACTTTTACTCACAATTGCTGTCATGCGACAAAACATGAGAGGATGCGTGTTTTGGACGCATTAGTCATTTGTGATATATTTTGCTAAGTAAAATAATCCTGCCAGAATAATAGCATGAGAACTTTATTATGTCTGTATCATCTCAGGGAGTTTGTATGAGGTTTTACGCATGTGCATTGCGCAGTAAGGCAGACAACACTTGAAAACATTCGGAGAGCGATTTGAAATAGAAAATGTTTTCAAATGTGTCCAGAATAATGCAGAACTAGCCAATGTAACTCTGCAGGAAGATAGTGTACTGTACCCAGTGCTATGATAATGAATAATGTACATTTGGAGAAAAGCCAACTATACTAGGGGGAAAAAATCCAGAAATTGCTTATGTAATATATATGACCCAATGACAACGTGCGACCTAGATTTCCTAAAAGCCACATTATACATTATCTGTAAGGTAATATGCTGATGTTTTCTTTTACGGCCTTCAAAAAAGCAAAGATAAATAACACCTATAACTTCACAACACAGTCATCTCTCTCCCTCCATTTTTATCCAGCAAACCTGCGCCATATGCGACAGCCCCTCGCCCCTTTGATCATGTATAAGTGCAGCACTTCCCCCTTCCAATACATCCCTCCCTCCACATGGCTCACCTAAGCCGTCTGTCATCCAGCCCTGTAACCGCCTGCTCTGCTCACTAAATTAGATATCTCCTGAGCAAGTCCTGCTGCTCGACTGAGCCTCATTGAGGAGATTGGTGGGCCTCTATCTTCTGAAAGATCTTCCCCCTGTTGAATAAGCAATGCAGCGTCCTTCTGGCCTGCCCAGGGCACCCCTCATCGGTGTTCTCCTCCGCTCCCCACCCCCAGCAGATTGCCTTCCCAGCTACTCTCAGTCAGCGCAGCCAGGCTGATGCACAAAGAGTGGATGGGCTTAGCCGCCGGGTGATGGATGCATTTTCATGGCCATCTCTGTTATCTCTCTCGAACAGGTCCCTGACTTCATTCTCTTCCTTTTTCTGCCCCTTCAACCCTCTCCGCCCCCAAGCCTTTTCTTTCGCCCCGTTTTCTGAAGGTCAATCATTAATACAACTATGCATTAGTGCTGACCTTATGAACCCTTAACCTAAAAGCCTCAAACTTGAATATTGAGCATTCAAACCCTTGTTTCAGTCTTTCTCAGCTCAGGCAATATGCAGGGGCAAAGTCTTCAAGGTCAAGGACTGAATGACCTGGACCCCAAATAATGCGGAGGGGCCCCCACTCATCATGGTCTCCATGGACACGGTTCAGCAAGGCCCCATGCACTGATTGGCTATGCGGTGCATCTTCAAGTTAATCAATGAGCTTCACTTAATGGGAAAAACCATGAAAATCTATCAGTAGCTGGCACTTGGGGCCCCACTGCTTTTTCACTATTTAATCTATCTTTTTTTTATTATTATTAATATTTCATAGTTTTGTATAAATGAAAAAAAAAATGTAAGCTAAAAAATATCATGTGGTGTAACTACTATAAATATCATACAATTTTTGTGGATTCACACCAGATGACATTTTACAACCTGAACTAACCTGGCCTTATTAAATTACAGATATCTGAAATTAAGATACTCATTATTTATTTTGCTGGTCGCACCACATGACTTGCCGCAGACAAAGTCCCACTAAAAAATATAAAAAAATTTAATTCAGAAATTTTGAACATGCTAATCATCAAAAAGGTATAATCAAGTCATTGTATGCATGCAATTCTTTTAAATATATTTTTGAAGATTAAGTTAAGCAATTTTCAACTCATTTTTTTAAATCAGTTTAAATGTAATTTAAGTTGAAATGACTTAATTTTCTTTAAGTACAATTAACTTGGATGTTTAAGGCAGCAACTTTAAAAAAAAATAAAAAATGTACAGTGAGCAGTGGGACCTCGAAGCTGAATCCCGATATCAGACTAAACACAATACATAAGGTGGAAACACTTTAACCAAGGTTGAATGTAGGTTCAAACATAAATTATCTAAAAAAATCTTACTATCTAGAATACAATTATGCCACACATAACTCTTTTCACAGTATTGGTGACATTTTGTTTTACAAGTCCTCATTTATTAATAGTGCGACAATACATTGGATTCTTAATTAGTCAACCAAAAGAGATCCCACAGTGTTGTATTGTGTCTTAAATCAAAGAAACATGAACCTGGGGGCTCTCATTGTTTCAGCATTTTGAAAATAAAGAGTGTACAGAGCAGAGCCATCACAAACAAAGACTCAAAAACATACCAGAACACATTCATTCTGGACAAGCTTCTTCATCACAAGCAATGTTGTTTGGCCCCAAACAAAACCCTCCTTCATTCTTGCAAACTCTGCATTTCGGGCCTCCCTCTCACAGCTCTGGAGTTTCACCAGAGCCTTGATGTATCACATATCTCTGTGTTTTTCCTGCATGGCTGTGTCTGAGAGCCAAGGGTCAAAGGGTGAAATAAAGCAGAAGCTTTAAAGTCTGACAGGGCCTTGAAAGTCAGAACTCACTGCTGTCCCTGCAGCCATACTTCTACTGAGGCCCCGTCCAACAAAGGTGCGGTTTGTTACAAACTCTAAAAAAAAAGAAAGAAAGGAGAAAAAAAGATACATGAGAGAGGATTATTGGGGTTCTCTTGACCCTTTAAGCCCCTGGAGAAGAAATGTTTTAAATTTTTACCAGCTGAACAAGTCTAGTTCACACTACACAGGGAGTATGTGCAAGCGTCTGACGTGCTCTAAAAACACAGGAATAACATGAGTATTACTGCAGTGTGCTGGCCATCAGCATGCTCACAACATACATATCATAAATCACTTCTTTGGATCACACACCATTTATGAGTCAATATCAGCAAAAAAAAAAAAACCTGGACACCATGCATGCATGCATACAGAGACTGACTTTAACCAGATTAAATCTATATGCCATGTTAAATCATTTACACTTGAGTCCAAAGCCAGATTTGCAATATTGCTTGAAACAGCATTTTTTCCCCTATTGAAAGATAGGCTATTTTTCATTTACAGCAGGAGATCGAGAAATGTAGGCTGTGCACTGTTTGCTAAACATATCATCAAATCTTGTAAAGCCTGCTTAATATTTAAAGTCCTGGCTATCCGAGCTAATGGCACAAGGCAAGAATAAGCTATTATAAAGTCAATAGTTTTATTAAGACAAATGGTGGCATGGAGAAGAGGTTATTCTGATTAGTGTGGTTCATGCTTTTTAAAGGGGCAGATGTACAATAACCTTCTATATCAGAAGAGCTTTCAAGTGTGCATTTCAACTAATTTAAATTTTAAATCGTTTGAAATGATTCACAGCATTTATAAACCATTTAATTTTGGAATGATAATTAAACAAAAAATATAGTGATAAACAATATATACAGCTTAAAATACTTTTCAAAGTATTTCTATATATGGTAAATTTGTATGCATTATGATTCAAAACTCAATTGAATTAGCCAGTAATTTTGAACTAGTTAATAAAGGCGGTCCGCCAGAAGCTAGATATTTTGTGTTAAATATGTATATTTTTATAACCAAAAAACCCATCGATTCGCTTCAAAAGGTCTTTATTAACCTCCCGGAGCCATGTGGATTACTTTTATAATGGATGGATGCACTTTTTTGGGCTTCAAATTTTGGGCTGCCATTAACTGTCACTATAATTCTTGGAAGAGCCAAGACATTCTTTAATATAACTCAGATTGTATTTGTCTGAAAGAAGGACAATGTCATGTACACCATGGATTGCTTGAGGGGGAGTAAATCATGGGGTAATTTTCCTTTTTGGGTGAACTATCCCTTTAAAACAATTTGACCGCTAACAACAGTAAAGTTCAGTCATGCAGACACTTTGGTAGCAATAAAACTGCATTCAGACAAATAATGTGACTTTTAAATACAGTAAATTAGTATTTTTACTCTGTTTTGTGAGTCCATCCAACCCACTGAGACTAAAAGAGCATGAATCACCCAGCTGCCTCTCTTACAGTGAGTAAGCTTGATACAGCATATAGCCAAATCTGTAGACTAAACAGCACATTAGCATCTCCAAAATCTTATGATGATGTAGGCGTTAATTGCTTTGACGCCCTAAATCTGGCAATAATCCTTATTAAACTCAACTTGCATGTGATTTAAAGAGCACACAAGCACATCTGGCTCACATCAGAGGTCATCATCTGCCAGAATAGCAACCGGCTGCTAAAACACGGGGTGTTGCTTGAGAAATTCAATACAGCAATCTACAACACTGAAGATCAACATACATTTATGAAAAATCCAAAGTGTCTTATTTGTTTACATATTTAAATCAAAGGTTAATTGATTTATAAACAAGTATGATTTCACCTAATGAATAGATAAAAGCAGATCCAGAGGAGACGCTTCAATTGGACCTTTTACTCTTGCCTTGCTTCTCTTTATTTTTGTAATTTTCCACAACGAAAATGTATGGAGTCTTGGAGGGCAATTCTAATTCTTCAAAACAACACAGGCCTCTTTCTACTTTGGTATTTTCCCTCTAAAACGCACGCTCGCATGCACTCTGACACATTGACAGGCGGCAGGAGTCAATGCTGTGGTTGACCTCCATGGCCAGTGGTTTGGTTCACTGAGTGTGAGACTCCACAACAAAGAGCAGCGAACTCAGCTGGCCTGACCTTCCGTACCTCTCCACGTCATATTTGGCCAACCAAGCAGGCAACACGAAAACAGATCAAATGGACACAGAACAATCCACTTTTCACTTGCATGAGCTTTAACTAAGGTAGGGGCTACCTGATGTTCTATAAGAGTACATTTACAAGACAACAATGTACTAAAAACAAAAATGTTTTTCCTTCGCATTTGCATAGAGACAACAACGTTGTTGAAACGATCCCTGTTCACACAGATGTGTGAAAACAACTAAAAGTGCTGTAGTATTATGCATGCCAGGCCAGTAGTTGGTGATGTCACTTTGTAAAGAAACACTACGTGCCCCATACAGTATGCACTCTTCTACAGAGTGGTGAATACAATCAAGATAATGGTAAACAATGCATCTCTGCTGGTCGTAGTGGTGCACTTTGCTGGAGAAGCGTTAATAAACTCAGTATCTTGAACTACACGAACACAGTCCTAGTCCACCATTGTTGTTTTGGTTGTCAAGTATTTGGGCATGCCTATAGACTGAACACGTAACACACATGCGTATGACTTCATTGCTTTCACAAATTCACGTTTTTGTCATTTACACGGAGACGATAACTATTGTTTTTAAAAATGTTTTCAGGCCTCCAAAACAGTTGTGTAAATGAACGGCCAAAAGGCATAAACAGTTTTCTGTTTTTTAGTGTCTAAGACAGAGGTTTACAAATGCAATGGTAAAGACCACCAACTATGATTATTCATTTGAATAAAAACACATAAAAAGGTCAGCTATATATTTCAATCTATATAAAAAAGTAGCTTTATTTAACACGCAAAACAGCTATACAGCATATTTCAAAACATAATAATCATTTATAATTTCTGAACATTGACTCTCAGCCTTTTTCTCATGGTTTCTCAATAGAATTCATAAAAGTATAGAATAGAATAGCGTAGTTCTAACAGGGGCTCACTGTACTGCAGTGTTACAACATACCTCACCTGCGTAACTGGGATTTAAACCCAGCGTGTCTTCTGCTGGTTAGATCAGCATTGAAGAACGATCTCAACAGCTAAATAATAGATATAATATTAAAATAATATCAGATTTATCTCATTTTAAATAAGCAAAAAAATAGAGATGAAAATTTCAAGATGAATAAATAGGAAATTTACTTTTGCTATGGTTAAATAAATGTTCAGTGAATCTTCCAAATATTTTTAAAATTTTGGTGAATTTTTTTTCTCTATATTGTATTGATATGGCAACTGGTAAATACACTAAGTTTCGTCATCCTGACATGTGTGGAAAGTTTTAAACCATGTGTGTTACAACTAACCCTGCGTTAGTTTGTGCCACGCTCACCCCTATATATCAAATCAAATCCAAAATATCTGTATATACATTGGAACAAGAGTCTACAGAACAAGTGATGACAGGAACTGAAAAAGAAAAAATCTATTTAAAAACAATGCCTAAAATAAAAATGTGCATTGAGGTTCTAAGATAGAGTAAGTAATTTAGTAAGTTAGTAATTTGTCTATTCAAGCACCCGGCTGATAGATCAAGCACGTAATCAAATCAAAATATTTGAGAATATAAAACAACTGAACCTTGAAGTAAGTATGGACATAATAAATTGGCCATCGACAAAAGTGGTGGATGCACAATGAAAGAGCTAATTATCATGCTACTGTTAGCAGCATTTTCGAAATCATCAACATTAACTAGCATAGCTAATGCTAACATCCTTGAAGTGGATAACACATTTTCAGATGACCTACTATAGGCTCTGAAAAAAACCTTTTTGGCTGCATTTAAGATTGTGTTGACACTAGGAGCTTTGACAGAAAGGAGTAGGAATTCCTCCCCAAACTTAAAGTGGATTTTCTCTGTCCAGCAAAGAAGTATGCAGCTCTCAAGGAAGGGCCATTTGATAAAACTTGAAAGAGTTTGAAAAAGACCCGTCGAAGAAATGCTCTAATAAATTGAGAGAACATTTGTTCTGCATAATTTCAATTCAGGGAAACCTTGACGACTCCAGCTCTACTGATTCCATGTCTTACTGTTGTTTTGTGTGCATATAAAAGATTTGCCATATGGTGCACCAAAGTAGACATTAGAAATTTGCCAAATAAAAAAAATTATAAAGCTAGGTCTGTGGTGATCCCATTAGAAAATGATACAATCCCCCTAGGATTGTAGAATTAGGCCTACTTTTATTATAAAAAAACTTTTCAGGAGGGCCCTTAATTTCCAATAATTACTTACAGTGATGAAAAACATTAAAAAAGTATGAAAATAATACTCATGATACAAAATGATACAACAAATAATAATAATGATGATGATAATGATGATTATGATGATTATGATGATGATGACTGCATCATTTCTACTACAAAAAGTGTTTTCAAAAGGCTTGGGTCATGTTTTGTATTTCTAGATCTACTGATGGTTGATGAGCGGCCCACATCTGCATGGTCTGTCAGTTCTCTGACGGCCTGTGTGAGGTGGATGAAAGCCATGACCAAATAAACTGACAGAGCCAAACCTTTTCCTCCATTCACCTGCTCTCCTCTCAGCCTGAACCTACAGGCTCTCTCCCATGTGTCTCTGTTTCAGTGCCAGAGCATTTGTATCAAATCAAATAATACGCGTATTGAGAAGGACTAGACCTCACAGACAAACTCTCTTGTACTGTCATTTGCTTCGATTCAGACCAGAGCCCATATGACTGGATAGAAAGGAGGGAAATCTGCACCCATTTCCCAATACATGTATATAACTTCTGCACTGAAGAAGTCCATTTGGGAATGTAACTTCTAGGTATGGCTACATGATTAAATCAAAATTGCAGCATTGGCTTTATTATATTGGCAATTATCAAATGGCAAAGGCTTTGATTTAATTAAATATAGGTTTAATGAATTAATGAATGTAGTTTGTAGTTAATGTTTGAAAATGAAGACATTTAGATTAATATTAGTATTGTAATTTTAGAGCTGTACTGTAACTAGAATTATTTTCAGTCATTTTTTCAATACTGTATTTCACACAAAAAATATTATAAATGTAATCTGTTATATTATTAACTTTTTATATAGTTTTTATATAGTTATGATATAATTAACAAAAATTGGCCCAACTGTACAGCCCTAACAAGAAAACCCAGAGCGTTTCGTATTAATAATTTAAATCACAAAATATGAATTAGTTTACCCCAGATTTTTTTCCCACTTCTTCCTACTTCTAGGGTGTCATTTAAGAAATGCAGTTGTAGAAAGAGAAAAAGAAAAAGACAGACAAGTCTTTTTGTTTACATAAACAGTAGAAAGTAGTAGCATTTCAGTAGAAAAATAATATCACCACAAATGAGATCAGTTTTGTTTTTCAATAAGATACTCTACAGAAAAAAATGATAGCAGTGAGATTATCGTGTTTGTATTGTTAAATTTAAAACGGCACTTCAATTATACCAACTTAATGTCTGTAACATATGCGGCGACATGCCTTAATACCTCTCTGCAACATAAAAACACATCTAGTGCCATTACAGCAGATTCAGCAGCATGCAACCCAGTTTACTGCTCAGCCTGCTGTTTTGTAGAATTTCAACCATTCAATTATGCTAATGTGAAGGTGTTAGTGCACAATGCTGAAAACATATCATTATTTAAGCCAACTTAGGTAAAGAGCACTACTCCTGGATCAGAGAAGTGAATGTCATTTCTCTGACGTAATGAAGAAAATGCTCAGGGAACATAGGGTGCTTAGTTTGAAGTAGTTTGAAAGCCTCTTGTACACCAAGTGCACGCATTCACTGTGGGGTTTTATAATGAGTTCCTCTCTTTTTGCTCATTCTGAAGGCACTGATAGGCACTGAATGCGGGCGAAATTGCTCTGGCAGGAGCCGATCCAGCTCTTGCCATTCGTTCATTATTTGTTTCAGATCAGAGAGAGATGTGGAGAGTCTATAGATCACAGTGTAAGCTCTACATATGCGTCCCTCTATCTCCAAGGCACACAGACACAGAGAGAGCGCAATTTACTAAGGCTGCTCTGAAGGATCAACATCACTTCAAAGAGGCCCTGGCTGAGTGCGCTGCCGCGTACGCCAATGTGGGTCTTGTAAGTGTGGGTAAACACGAGGAGATCACAAGCCCTCTAATAGCAGCCTGGATCTGAAGAGGTCCCCACCTTCTGCCTGCCTTTTAAATGTCTTACGAGCTCGAGACACAGAAAGCCTCCGTTCTCATGTACATGAAGTACTTATATGCGCCATTACTCGGAGTGCGGGCAAAATGCACATGCAAACATCTAGGAATCACTGATAATACATTTTGAAAAACATACAAGGCATTTGGAGTCGGGATCGGTTTTTGACATAAATATATACACACTCATCCATAACCATTCAAATGATTGGGGTCAGTCAGATTTTTTTTTAAAGACATTACTTTTATTCATCAAGGATAAATTCACTTTAAAATAAGACTTTACGCCGTTACAAAAGTTTGAGATTTTATATAAATGCTTTCTTGAAATTATGAAATTCAGCTTTGCCAGCAAGGGAATGAATTACACTTTAAAATATATTAAAAAAATATTTTAACAGTTTTAATTGCAGTAATATTTCTCAATATAACCATTTCACTGTATTTTGATCATTCTTGCTGAGGAATAAGAGACCTCTTTAAATCTTACCGACCCCAAATTTCTGAACAGTAGTGCATATATAAAAAGTGTATACTCTAGTAATGTATATACCAGGCATGCATGTATGGTTTTTTTACTTAAGGCCTACATTTCTTATATTAATAAGAAATGGTGATATAAATGTTTCACTCTGACGTCACTATTTCTGCAGTATAATTATCATCTAAATATAAATTTACAATCATACTACTATACACATTCCATAGAAAAGGAGGACGACCCTTGGCCTTGTCCTGTAAGCTGTGTCTTTTTCAAAGGTCTATTTTCAACAAAATGTGTGGTGTAAAACTTATCTTCAAATCAGTTTGGGCAAGTCGTCTACCACATGTGCCACATAGAGAAGTAAAGTGATTTCTTCACTGATTAGCTTAATAAACCATCAAACAGTGGCTTAGATATGCTGTGAAAAACAACCCTTGCTGGGATTGATAGCCTTGGATATGATGTTTCTTTCATGCCATGCCACCTGATACACTTGACTACCCCCAAATCCCTGAGAGGAAGTCTAGTAAATAAACATCCGCAACATGCAGTTAACAGATTAGTTTAGCACATCCAGCAAAAATAATGATCTTATAACACTTGCCTTTTGTTTCTTGTGTTATGTTGAGAAGTATGTGGGAAATTCTGATAGGCTGATGCTCTCAGTTGCACTATAACCTTGTAAGAATCCAAAATGAGATGTATAACAGGCCTCAGAGTGGGTGGCAAAGCATTTCTCCATTACATACATCAAGGTTCTCAACACCTAAAGACTCAGGAACACTGACATCTATTGGCTCAGAGGTTTAACTGCATGTGCTTAGGACAAGCACTATTATGTGACCCTTTTTGTGTCTTCCAATTCCATACGATTCACATTTACATTCCAATATTTTCCAGAGAGACTTCCTTTTGTCTTCTGTTTTTTGGGGGGTTATTATTATAATAATAATAATAATAAAAAAAGATATATTACACTTTTGGGGTCAAAAAGATTGCTTTAAAGAAATTCACCAAGGATTCATTAAACGGATCAAAAGTGACAGTTATAATGGTACAAAATATTTCTGTTTCAAACACATGCTGTTATTTAGTACTTTCTATTCATCAAAGAATCCTGGGGGTCTTAGTTTCCATCAAAAGCAGCAACACTGTTTTGAACATTGATAATAATAAGAAATGTTTCTTGAACACCAAAGGATCTGAATGATAATGTGACACTGGAATAAGTTATACATTTTTAAGGAATATGTTTCATTTTAAAATAAATTCAAATAGGAAACAGTATACACTATGTATTCACACTTATTTTAATGTATTATTAAAAAATACATGTAATTGATTAAATAAAATGCTTATACGTTGTATATACAAATCAGCAATATATATGATATTGTCTTTTGAAGCTTCTGTAATCTGGCAGAACATAAAAAATGTAATGGAACATTTTTTTTGTTTGTTTTGTTTTCATGCTGGATGCTACAAACCAGAATGGAGCCAGGTGGCGGAAAAAGTAAGTGGGATTTGTCAGGACAACAAAAGGATGACTGAAGTAGAGACTAAAGAGAAGTACACCAAAGATAAAACAAGAGTCTCAGATATGCATCCTCAGGTAATGTAAATAAACACTACAGATGGGACAGTCGGAGTGAGAAAAGGGAGAGCTGACAATTATAGGTTTGTCAGAAGTTTGCTTCATTGACATTGATCTCCATCTGTGGGCTTTTTACACCAGTGGCTGGAAGTGAATCACTAAAGCCATGGTCGTTCTTGAACATGACACCATCTATCCCTCCCTCCCAGCTGTGAGTGGCCCTCAGTGAGGGTACTGTGGCTCTGGCAAAACCCCCACCAGATGTTCCAACTCTCAGGGGACTGATGGCAGGGCCTCCGATGAGGATAAGCAAATTGTCATTAGAGTCAGTATGGCAAACAGGGCTTCATTTCCAAAGGCAGGTCACAAAGTTTGCGCTACGCTTTGTCTCACATGCCCACAGTGGGCGTTGATGGATTTGTTGCCCGTGAAAACAGAAGGCCAAAATGTCCTCCGCTGCTGTGCTGGACTCACTGTGATACTGTATAGGGGCTGAGGCCGCTCTGAACATAAACAAAGCATTGTGGGCCTGCATGGTGTACGATAATTTGTGAATACATTTCACACTATTTTCTTTCTCTTTCACACACTTTGTCTTTTTACAGTTTTTGATTAAAGTCCTTTGCCTTAGCCTGCCTATGTACTAATAAGCATAAAAAATACACTGAACACACAAATACTGGATAATAGTGACATGCACTAATGCTTTAGGATTTTGGCTAATAGGACAGTAGAAATCAACAGTGTTGCTGTCTACCTTTTGGAACAGCTTTCAAATCTGTAGTGTATCTATTGTCAAATTTACATTGCAAAGGTGGCTTCTGAAGTGTGTTTAATGCTGATAAGGTGGGTCAGGAAGTCATAATCTAGTGTGGCTTTTATGCAGCATTCCATCCTTACATTGAATTTTGAGCTGGCACAGAGTAGACTAATAAGGATAATAATTACTCACCCTCATGACGTTCCAAACCTGTAAGACTTTCGTTCATCTTTGGAACACAAATGAAGATCTTTTTGATGAAATCTGTGAGCTTTCTGTCCCTTCGTTGACAGCTACACAACTATTTGATGCTTCAAAAAGTAAAAGGTTCATAAAGAGACCGTAAAGAGATCGTAAAACTAATCCATATGAATTGAACAATTTTGTCATATATATATATAGTTATGAAGTAAACTATTTGCTTTTTTTTGTGCTTTTTTTTATGTGCATATTCACTCTTATTTTCGTCTGCCTAATATGTAAAAATGCTAAACGTTTCTTGTCACGTAAAATGCAGTTATGATTTACGTAAATAATGTCATATTTTCATTGAAATTTCACAAAAATGTCAAGTAGTTTGCATCACTTGATATTACTGTTGGTCACTGAACGTTTTTATCGTAAAACAGTTGTCAAATATTAAATGTTTACTAACATCTTACGATGCACACTGTCACTGCTATAAAGTGGGATTTAACTAAAGTGTCGCTCTGGAATTCGCACTACCAGTAAGCCTTGCCTTGACATTTGGCAATGACATTTGATTGGCCATCTCACTGGCAGTGACGGGCGCTGTTAGACCACTGAGGCAGACCAACCTAAAGTGTAACATTTGACTTTTTGTGTAATGGAGTACAGCAGAACAGCATCAAGAATATCAAATATTGGGGGGACAATTTGGCCATTTCTAATAATTGTTTTGTGGGTCAAGACCCTCAAAGTCTATGGTGCTTACGGCCCTGGTATCAAGATACCTTATGGTGTCATAAAATGCTTTCTAGGTAGGCAGTACACTAAAAGTTTCAGAAGAGAGCTGATGTTTGCTGACTCACCTCTGAGCCCCACACCCAGTGCCGGCCCGTGGCATAGGCGGAATAGGCAAATGCTAGGGGCGCCACCCATCCATAGGGGCGCCAAAATGTATTAATTATACTATTTTATTAATATTAATTTGAAATATTACCAAATAAAGCACAAAAAACGTAACTAAGTCCCCCGCCTCTTCCCGGTCCGCCTCATCAATCTCCCCCTCGCCGATCTACTTGAAGTGCGTCAGAAATACAACGCGCGATCAGGGGAATTTGTTGTGTCGCGTCGCCTCTCGCCGCATCCAACGCAGACAGGATTGCTTTCATTTTTTAGGGTGCTTGGCCGCTCGCTCCAGGTGTTGACACGGTGTCAGTTGCCTGATATGATGGATGGCCGAATTGAAGTGTCAAAAAAGACAGAAGCCCTCTGATGCAGGCAAGATAAGGGATAGCCTACACTGCTCTTCTTAAAGTATTTGCGTCTTGTTTCTAGTCTAAATATCTAAAAATTCTTAAATCAAGGTGCATTTACTAGATAAGTAAAATGACAGAAGATAATTTTCTTGTTTTCTTGAAAATAAAATCAAAATGATGTGAGTTTTTGCTTAAAACAAGCAAAATGATCTGCCAATGAAGTGAGAAAAATAATCTTGTTTCTGATTGAAATCTTGTTTCTGTCCCAAACAGAAATTAGATTATTTTTCTCACCCCATTGGCAGATAATTTTGCTTGTTTTAAGCAAAAACTCACTTCATTTTGATTTTATTTTCAAGTAAACAAGAAAAATGTCTTATGTCATTTTACTTATCTAGTAAATATACCTTGATTTAAGAATTTTTAGATATTTGGACTGGAAACAGGAAAAAGATTCTAAATAAGAAGAGCATTTTTTGCAGTGTAAAGAAGTAAAGGGATGTCAAATAAATGAACAGTTTATTTAATTGCATAGTAGTAAAATACTAATGTTTGCTAATTAATTCCAGTTATTTTTACCTTAAACTTTATGCAAGCAGCTGTTCTGGGTTCTCCAGAGGCCACAGCCAGTGTGATTTTGTACAAAAATAAATAATATTAAAATATTAAACGCATGTAATATCACTTTTTTTAATAGCCTAATGTTTTTACTCTGCAGTTGTGCAGTTTTAAGGGGGTGTATAGCAATTTTAAAATGTATTTGCCGAAATTAGTAATGTTTATTTAAAATAGCAACATTTTATGTAAAATTCACATTAAATATCAAAATTTCTCAGTTGAATTCCTGGTGAAAACATGAAAATGCTCATAGTTTAGTGGAAGATTGCTGCCATCTACTGGAAAACAAACACTTTTGCTAGTTCTCAATGAATAGTTTGTGCATGAATGTTAGATGCACTCTTGCTCTTTGTGTTTAGGCTGTAATGTGGCATAGGCGCAATTTTTGTACAGTTTTACTATCATCAGCCTTTAAAAAATAAAAAATAATAATAATATCATGAACATAATGACGGGACAGAATGGACTGGACATCATATAAAACAACAACAACAATAAAAATAAAACATCAATGCATTACAAAAATAAAACAGTACCAGTGTTTCCGCAACTTAGACTGTTAACATGTAGTGCTTAACCTTGATACAAGGGGCACCAAGTAAAATCTTGCCTAGGGCAGCAAATTGGTCAGGGCCGGCCCTGCCCACACCACCAAAACCACACACAGACACACTTTCTTTCTCTGACTACTTTAATCTCTTTTTTTTTTGTTTAGTTGAAAAAGGTTTTTGTTTGTGTGTGGGTGTTTGGGGTTGGGAAGCATAAATCTCAACTTTGTTAGGTGTTATCAGCGCAACTCCTCTTTTGTCCTTCCCTGCTCCATCACTCTGCAATCTCTGCATTTATTATCGAAGCAGAGCCGATAAGAACAAACAGAGCAGTTTGTCGCCACCTCACACAGTTTCCATTGGAGGAGATGAGAGGAATACTTATCTTGTGGGCTAGATGAGATAAAAAAGAGAATATTCCTAGAGGAGATCAATAATGGTTATTCAGTCCAGAGTTCTATACCATTGAAAGCAATGACACTGTCCCAAGCCACTGCTGGGATATTGATTTCAATTTATTTTTAACTTAGTGATGGATATGGGACAAGCTGATAGAAAGGTATTGGTTGGATAATTACTAACATCTATTAATTGGAGGATGAGATGGAGCACTCAGTTTTTATTTAGCATAACAGCAAATGCAGACGGACTAGTCAATATGATGCAATTTAGCCGCTCTCATAGACGTTCGTTGGATTAAAGAAGATAAAGAAGATGCTTGAGATATTTAAATTCTACAAAAGCCATTTACATTCTAAAATCAGGAGCTGCTATTTAATCACAGCTCATTATGTTATGCAGTAAGTTTTTTGAATGGTTTTGAAAGATTGAAAGAAGTCTCTTATTCTTAACAAGGCTGCATTTATTTGATGATAGATACAGTAAAAACCATAATATTGTGAAATGTTATACTTTCAGCAGCCATTACTCCAGTCTTCAGTGCCACATGATCCTTCAGAAACCATTATAATATATATATATATATATATATATATATATATATATATATATATATATATATATATATATATATATATATATATATATATATATATATATATATATATATATATATATATATATACTGACTTGGTAAACATTTCTTATTATCAATGTTGAAAACAGTTGTGCTGCTTAATATTTTTGTGTTATGCTGCTTTTATAACATTACAAGTGTGTTTACTGTTTTTTTTAGCAATCTAATGCTGAATAATAGGACTAGTTTTAATTTCTTATATGACTTGTGCTGCACCACTGACCACACAAGCTGCACATATGTAAATTATCTATTGTAAATTCCAGAGGTGGACAAAGTACACAACTCCATTACTTGAGTAAAAGTAAAAGTACCACTGGTCAAATATTACTCCATTACAAGTGAAAGTTGTAAAGACAGATTTTTACTTAAGTAAAGGTACAGAAGTACTTGCTTTTAAAAGTACTTAAGTATCAAAAGTAAAAGTAAACGCATTATTTTATTATTGTTGCATTGTTGTATGAATGCATGCTGTTCCATCATGGTGGTTTAAGACAGTCATGCTCCATCTCACATTCTAGCATATCTTGAACTCATTTAAATACTTGCTTAAAGGGTTAGTTCACCCAAAAATGAAAATTCTGTCATTAATTACTCACCCTCATGTCGTTGGACACCCGTAAGACCTCCGTTCATATTCGGAACACAAATGAAGATATTTTAGTTGAAAGCTGATGGCTGAGAAAGGCTTCACACAGGCCTCCATTGGCATTCAGTACATTGACACTTCCAAGATCCATGAAAGGCACTTAAAACGTCGTTACAAAGTCTATCTCACCACAGTGGCTCTACAATAATCATACAATGCGACGACAATAGTTTTTGTGCGCAAAAAAAAATCAAAAGAACACCTTTATCCAGCTTGTTATTGCCTTCCGCGTGTGTCTCCACGACGCATGCGCGAGAATATGACGTAGCGCCGGGGCTCGGGATTCCATGAAATGCACACTCTAACCCCATTTTGAGCACTACGCCGAGACCTAAAGCACGATCAATGTAGAATCCAACAGCTTAGACACGCGCGTCTTCCTCTGCTCGTAAACAAATCGCTTCTGGGTCATATGTCCGAACGCCGGATCTGCGTCATATTCTCGCGCATGCGTCGTGGAGGCATACACGGAAGTCGAGAACAAGTTGGATAAAGGTGTTATTTTGATTTTTTTTTGCGCACAAAAACTATTGTCGTCGCATTGTATGATTATTGTAGAGCCACTGTGGTGAGATAGACTTTGTAACGACGTTTTAAGTGCCTTTCATGGATCTTGGAAGTGTCAATGTACTGAATGCCAATGGAGGCCTGTGTGAAGCCTTTCTCAGCCATCAGCTTTCAACTAAAATATCTTCATTTGTGTTCCGAATATGAACGGAGGTCTTACGGGTGTCCAACGACATGAGGGTGAGTAATTAATGACAGAATTTTCATTTTTGGGTGAACTAACCCTTTAAAAGTTACAAAGCTCTTATCAAAGTCAAAATCATACTAGAAAAGAAAGGCTTCTACATTGTGTTTATCTGACAGGATTATGTAAAAACAGTTCAGTTAACATTATTAGCCCATCTACGTTTTTGCATGCTAACTAACGTCATTGTCGAACGTTACCTATGCGTTAGCGCTGTATCCACAAGGCTATGACAACTTGGCGGATAAATCCTTAAAAAATAATTTGACCGACCATACTTCATACCAGTTTTAATTTTGACAGCAAATTTTGATTTAGTGTTAGTCATAGTCTTTTGACTAACATTTTAGGCATCTGAATTGTAGATTTTAGTAGATTCAATAGACTACAATTCAGTACTTGTGGTCTGGCGTCTGAGAGGCAGCTTTCTGTGTGCACATCCGGATAGAATCACCCATTTTCAGACTTCGTCTGCTCTTCTGAATTTTAACTTTGAAGTATGACCATGGTTGTGCGCACTGCGTCTGGGAACTGTCGCCTTCTATAGGCTGTCTGCAAAAAAAATTAATAAATCACATTTTAAAGAAGAAAACAAATCGTCCACTGACTTTCAAAGCGGCTAAAACTTTCTTACTTGAGGGCCTTGATAGAAATGTAGTGGAGTAAAAAGTACGATATTTGTCTTTCAAATGTAGTCAAGTAAAAGTCATAAGTTTCCAGAAAAAATACTACTCAAGGAAAGTACAGATACTCAAAAAGTGTACTTAAGTACAGTACTCAAGTAAATGTACTTAGTTACTGTCCACCTCTGGTAAATTCAAAGTGGCAAATTTTGCCAAAAGGAAACAATTTTGTATTATTGACAACTTTTTACAAATGAACTTAAGATGTAGGCTAGCTAACTAACAATTTTTTTTCAAAATTAACTAAATTTAGACCCATAAATCCTTCTTCTAATGCAAGTTTTTGTTTTACCCTTATTCACTATGGTGAGCCTATTATACAGTAAGTGTTTATATTTTAATATTTTTATTGTCACAACACGCGGGAAAGGTTGACATGGGCACACTAAATCTCGAACCTCAGCGGAATTACCCATTTTAAAATAAAATTACAAACAATGGGAGAACGTGACAGAGCTCGTAATAAAACGAGAATCAACATTGGCTTGGCTTTTCGGAGATGGTGAGAACTGAGGGATCATCAATGTTGTAAAAGTGACACGGAGGGGACGTCTTTATTACTCAACAGGTGAGTAAGGTATTTTATTGAACAGATAAATTGCCATGTATCTAACTGAGTTCATTGTAAATAATTAGGATATTTATTGTGAAGGGTCATTTCATTATGGCTGTTGTGCTGGAATTTATTCTCAAGAATGTACCTTGTCTATTAATGGGTATAGCTACAGTAACATCTTCAGTTAGTCAGCTTGAGATTCTTTCCATTTAAACTGGTTACATCTCTTAAGCCTAGTGGTGAATGTTTTATGAGCAGTAGGACAACCATATTCAACCACACAGTCACAGTCACGCAGAGCCGAAGCACAACAACCAAAACAATGTTCTTCCGCAAAAATGCTTGCAGTTTTGTTTTTTAACTGCTAGAGGGCCAAAAGTAGGGCTGGACGATTAATCGAAAACTAATTGAAACCGAAATTTAGAACCTCTAACCGACGTAATTTTCCCATTATTTTGGTTTTAGTCACGTGACTCCGCCCCGTCAGTCACATCAAGTGCAGTTTGGAGACACACGGAAAGATGCAGGACTCAGGAGCAGTTAAAAAAGTGGTGCTGTATGGCACTAAAAGTGGTTCTTGGTCGTAATCATAGGGGAACCACTTTTGGTGCTATATAGCACCATATCTTAAAGAGCACCTATCATGGTATTTTGAAATTTACCTTTCATGTAGTGTGTAACATAGATCGAAGTGAAAAAAAACATCCTGCATAGTTTGAAATATGACAGTGCACCGTATATAAAGTTATTTTCTTTCAAAAGTAAGAGTCGACTCTGAGTCATTTTTAAGAATCGTTAGAAGACCGAAGCTTTTTCTCTGACTAGATGACGTCAACTTGTCAAGTTATTTGAATACGATACGCCCACTTATTGCGCTCCAAGACGCCAGTGAAAACTAGAAAACATCATGGCCACGAGACCCTGTGTTCTGAAGTGCGACTCAAAAGCAAACTTTTTTCATCTGCCCAAGGATGAGCATTTGAAGACTAAGTGGCTTGAAGACAAACCATACATCGTCGCGATTGAGTGTTTATTAGTCGTCAAATGTATGTTTCGCGATCTCAGGAAGCTTTTATTATGGACTTCTATTATGGCACATGGTATCTTCTTCGTCTGTCTGTACATGGACTACATGTGCACAGAGCGCCCTCCGGCTGCCAGTATGAATTGAAAACAACACATAAGAGACTCAATCGCTCATGATTAGGCTATATCTGCGCATTTTGAGGAAGTATTGAATAAAAAATACTCCTCTGTTTAGAAATTTGACACAGACATATGAGAATCTATCAATATGTCTCCTCATCTGCACACTTTTGAACTAAAAGCCCTGAGGGATGTTGATTTGTCGCGAGTCTTCGTGAGGAGAATAGAGGAGTTTTTTTTATGAATGAGATCAGCTGAGGCTCATATTACAATCAAACGGTACAGACGCGGTTTTCATATTCATAACTCCTGACACATATTAACAAATTACTGTCACTATAAGACTTTGATGGGCGTTCCGTTTCCGAAAATATCTGCACAGACTATACCAATCACAACTGACTGGGTCATCGGACCAATCACCGCAGATTAGCGTCACGTAAAGGCGGGGTTTTGAAAAGTGAATCACTAAAGGAATCATTTGAGAATCGCTGTCAAAACAGGTTAAAATAAATGCATATTATAAGAAAACTAAAGTCTTTTTTGTCATTGCATGCATGCAAAACTGTTGTTGGGGACTTCTAAAACAATATTTGGTACATTTTAAATGCCATGATAGGTGCTCTTTAACATGTTCTGTATACGGTAGCGGTGCTATATAGCACCTCAGACAGCGGTAATATATTGCACTTCGGCCAAAGAACCAGTGAAGAACCGCTGAATAATCGCTGAAGCACCAAGATTGGTGCTATACAGCACTTAAAGAGGTTCCCCTATGATTACGAGCCAAGAACCACTTTGAGTGCCATATAGCACAATTTTTTTTAGAGTGTAATATTGTATATTATATAACTGTAACTATATAACAAATTTGGTTATATTAAAATAACTACATTAATTATATAACACACATCTGAATACCTCTTACGCAAACTAACCCTGGAACATAACCTGCTCCAGAGAGTGAGTTGATATGGCTACTTTACCCTCAAAGTTACCGCCGTTTTTGGAACTGAAAGTTGAGGTTATCTAGGAGCTTGGTTCACGTTGCCAGCAGTAAGTCAGACTTGTTCCCGGTGCATTTTGGACTTCGACAGGGCTGCCCTGTGTCAACGGTTCTGTTCATAATTTTTATGGACAGAATTTCTAGGTGCAGCCAAGGGCCGGAGAGTGTCCGGTTTGGGTCCACACGATTTCGTCTCTGCTTTTTGCGGATGTTGTCGTGTTGGCCTCTTCAGACCAGGACCTTCAGCGTGCACTGGGATGGTTTGCAGCCGAGTGTGAAGCGGCTGGGATGAGAATCAGCACCTCCAAGTCAGAAGCCATGGTTCTCAGTCGGAAAAGGGTGTCTTGCCCGCTTCAGGTTGGTGGAGAGTTCCTGCCTCAAGTGGAGGAGTTCAAGTATCTTGGGGTCTTGTTCACAAGTGAGGGAAGGATGGAACGGAAGATTGACAGACAAATTGGTGCAGCTCCTTCAGTAATGCGGTCGATGTACTGGTCTGTCGTGGTGACGAAGGAGCTAAACTGTAAGACGAAGCTCTCGATTTACCGGTCGATCTACATTCCTACTCTCACCTATGGTTATGAGTTGTGGGTCATGACCGAAAGGACAAGATCCCAAATACAGGCGGCCGAAATGAGCTTTCTCCGCAGGGTGGCTGGGCACTCCCCTAGAGATAGGGTGAGAAGCTCGGTCACTCGGGAGGAGCTCAGAGCTCGTTTCGGATGCCTCCTGGACGCCTTCCCGAGGAGGTATATAAATTGGTCTATAATTCTGAACCTCATCAACCGATCCAGCCTTGAAAATTAGGGTTATAATAGAAGTTTTCCAATTTGAGGGGAATTTACTTTCTCTAATAGATTAATTTATCAAATTTACCAAGGGCTTTAGCAAACAAGCACTATATATATTTTTTACAAATTCTGAATCAATTCCAAATATAACCTTAGCCTTTTAATTATTCAATTGATTCATAATTTGGAGTATAAACCTCAGAGATATGAAAGGATGAGGATGTGTGGTTTTTATTGCATATTGAGGCAATTGTACATGTCAATTGAAATAATTTAAACTGTCTCTGTTTTCTGCACAGCATGGTTGATGGCTCCTTTTGTCTTTGAGTTTTCATAAAGTACCTGTTGTTTGTTTGTTTGCTTTGCTCCAGACAACACATTTTATTGTTCACAGATAAGAGATGGTTTAGACTCACCAAAACTCTCTGAACAAAGCTCTGTTTCAAGCATGGGCACATCCTGTAAGATATCCAGGGGAAGTTTGGCCACCAACAGCTCCCAGTTTACACCCTGATGGTCCACTGATCTCTGCACTTCAGTTCACACTCCAGTCTGGATTACACTCGCTCAATCCACTTACTGGCTCGGTTATATGTTGGTTTGTTGATGGTTCTGGATTCATCTGTATGTCACCGCTTTATGATAATCTGCGCGAATTTCAGTTGACAAAATTAAATAATAAAGGTGAGTGACAACTGAATTACTGACAGGATGCTGTGAGTGCGCTCCGAGCACAACACGGACAAGTATAGTAGCATTTGTCTTCGGTTGCACGTCTAAACTGCCAAATAAACACAGAAATGTATATATCAAAATGCCAAGTCGAGTATTCACATAAACACAGATGTAAACAATGTGTGCGTTCACACACACAAAGAGGATTTATAACTCAACTTCACAGTAAAAACCCTGCACAATTAATTCCATATTGCAACTTATTTATTGTTTGCTGCATAGTTTTATATTTTTAGTCAAGGACCTAATAATTACTAATGTTGAAAGTTTATTGAAAAAAAGGATGTTTTTTTAGTGTGGCTCTTTTGGAAAAATGCATTAACCAAAAATGAAAAAATGGCTCTTTGGTCAAAAAAGGTTCCCGACCCCTGCCCTAACCTTACCCATAACCCTCCAGCCCATTATAGAGAGGTGTAGCTGGACATAATTTTACTCTGTAGTGAGCACCACTTGTCGAAATCGCATTCTCTCTTGAGTAGGTACTTATTTTGAATAAGTAATTACTTCATGACCGCTAAAAATGTATGTTCTATAGGCCTATAGTATGAATGTGTGTAGTATGTATGTAATTCGGATGTACTACATCCGCCATGCTGTCATTATCATGTGACCTGCCAGCGTCAGTTATGTCGCCTCATTGCCATTCATAAATCCTCTCTTGTGGCCTTATAGTGATAGTAAAGTGTCCATCTTGTGCACACGATGACTCACATGAATCTCGCTGGAAGTAGTATGGTCATCCAGGTACTTTTTGCCTTCTGTGAGTACTGTGAATGCGGACATACTTGCATACTGGTTTTTGCCTACTACATAGCATACTACAACTAAACACACATGCACACACACACACACACACACACACACACAAATAGTCACATAAATGTTTGAAACAACATGAGATTGAGTAACTAAAGATGGATTTTTACATTTATTTTTAAGGTTAACTGTCACTTTAAAGATTCATGATTTTCTTGCTTACGGATTTCTTTTAGGATAAATCAAATCCCATGTATCTACTCCAGAATCCTATTCCATGCTCAGCGGATTAACCATTTGTTTGTTCTTTTTGTGATGTATTTGGGCAGGTGAGTAGAGGAGAAGCAACAGATGGTGTTTATGAAGATAATCACCGACAGCCTCATCTGAATGCATGTCAGACCAACACTTGCCTTTTGTGAGGAGAGAAACAGGTTACCATGACTGCTTTGACTGCAGTACATCAGGGACTTGGGTAATCACTCCCCCCCCCCAGCATCATTTTGCAACAGTCAGATAGACGAAGCGAAGCAATCGAGGAGCGACCGGTTCGCGAGCATACAGTCGCGCCATTAAAAATAAAGGATCTGCCCTTCAGGATTGCAACTATCAAACACCTGCCTGTCATGCAGCTAATCTCCTCGCCTCATTGGCTTTGCTCGGCGGTTAATAATTCAGTTACTGAAAGATTAATTGTTGCTCATTCAATTAACTTAGCCTCTTTTTAGTAGTTTTATCATTCTAGTAAATGCAAATGCATTCCACGACTGAGGGACAAAATGCGCTCCATGCTGAGTTCAATGCAGTCTGTCACAAACAAGTTCCTTGCAGTACTGGTGACAGAACACTAAGTTCATGAATTTATTTTGTGTGGAAATTGAAGAGCAATTATTTTTTTTAAAGTGAATATGCATTTCCAACCACTTTACACTAAACTAGCCTACTTTACACTAAACTTTCAGTGACACAGTGAAGATTACTTCAACATGTGTTGCATTTTACCCTTACAACATTTGTTTTGATATTCCCTCAAGTCAATTTTATTGGTTAAATTTTAACTCCTTTAAAACTAAATTTTAAACCTGCTTGTTGAGCGCTTGTTTTCAATGTTGTAAACACTGTTATGATACATAACCCAATTCCATTCTAAGATAAACACATTAGGGTGACTACATGGGCGTCAGTTTGGTTTGAAATGTGCTGGGGACAGAGACGCATTCAGAAGTGCATTTTCAGAAGTGCTGGGTACATTTTTTTTTCTCTTTCGCGCAGGTCATGTTTTGAAAGACTATGTCCTGCAGCTTACTAATGTAAATAAATAAAAATGTCAGATGAGAGACATATTGCGGGTCTTATAGCCTATCTTACTCATGCCGACGAAAGCGCCCCACGAATTCTTTAATATTTTTCATTTTTGCAATTTTTTTTACCACTTCATTATCAGAGTCCCACTGGAGCCCGTGTTTTTTTTTATCCTCCCTATTACACATTAGTTACAGCCATTAAAATAGTTCAGTTTTGTTTGAGATATATTTCGTTTTGTTTCTTTATTAAGTTAATTTAGAAAAATGTTTAAAGCATTTAATGTTTGTTAAACTAAAGTTTTTGCTTTTTAAAGTGACGACCAAGCGGCCAGCTGCCGACAGTGAGTTAACCCAAACACTTTAGCCTCTGAAATCAACACTTGACTTGTCTTGCTTATTAAATCCATAAAAAACACTTAAAGCATCGTTTAAACGTTTAGCCTCTATCACCACCATCACAGTAAAAAGGCATTTTTGACAAGATGAGGCATGCAGATCGCAACGGCGCGCGCAAAAAAAACGGGCTACACAATCTAAACAAATAATTAAAAATAAAAAACATGCTGGTTGTCTTACCTTGGGCTACACCTCTCCGCGAAATGAATATATATCCGATCTTCAATTCCCGTGCTATATGCACATTTAACGGAGTTCATGTCAACGAAATCAACCGATATGAGTATTTTATTCATCAGCTCTTTTCAACATCAAAGACCGCATTATGAGAACGAGCGACCTAAGCACTGGTAAGAGCATTTAGTCTCATTAATTTTAAAGAAGATGATTGTGCTTTTGAGCATCTAAAACTTAGCTTATTTTCAGTTTCACTTGTGGCAGTTTGCGTGTTGGCTTGCTTTACTCATTTGCGGCGCCGAAGCCCGGCCCGCGTCTGAGGTAGGCTATGACTGGAAAATTGGCCCGAAGCCCGGCCCTAGGGCGTAAAAAAGTCGGGGCCCGTCGGGCTCGGGCAGAAATGTAGGGCTCTACTTTGAGTAAGGCTGAAAGCGTCTTTCTTTTTAATACATTTCTTGAATGTCTCAATTACAGTAGGCCTAGCCTATAGATAATTATGATATTTGTGGCTGCACCGGGGTCCGTCATTACGCTAAATCATGAGCGGTCCATGGCACCTGCTACCCATGGCTGTTAAGAACTGTATAGGCTACATCAATCCATTACAACAATTTCGTGTTATGGGCACTGCCACTGATACAGGCAGCGGAAGAGCCTATTTTACGGAGCTTGCTTCTGCTTTTCAAACGTTTTTACAACAAAAGATGTCGTTAAAACGACATAAGATATCGTTATTACGAGACAATTGAATTGAGTGGAAAAAATAATATGTGTGTGTCAGCAATGCTTCACCGCAAAATTGAACTCGAGGTTTAAAAAAAAAAAAAAAAAGTGGTGGGTACAAAAGGACTCATGACGAAATCTGGTGGGTACGCGTCCCCCCCGTCCCCCCCGAAATCGACGCCTATGGGTGACTATTACGAAAGCATGCCTTGTCACATTTCACTTTAAAATCAAAAGGCAAAAAGGTCATTCTCATTAGATAAAATTTACTGTAATACACAAAATACAGTTATGTTTATATTTAATTGATTTTTGATTGAATGTGCAATCATTGGCACTAGCAGTACCGCAAATATTACCATGATTTTTTTTTTTTTTACTTTGGGATAAAACATATTCCGGAAATACACTCTAGTGCTATATGGCACTAAAAATGGTTCTTGGCTCGTAATCATAGGGGAACCTATTTAAGTGCTGTATAGCACCAATCTTGGTGCATCAGTGGTTCTTCAGCGGTTCTTTGGCTGATGTGTTATATAGCACCACTGACTGGGGTGCTATTGCACCGCTATCATATACAGAACCTGTTAAGATATGGTGCTATATAGCACCAAAAGTGGTTCCCCTATGTTCATGAGCCAAGAACCACTTTTAGTGCCATATAGCACCATTTTTTTAGAGTGTATTCATGTTCCTATTAATTAATGTTGCATGTTTTTAAGGATTTGTGTGGGTAAAATAAACTCTAAATACATCAGGATTAATAAAGACTGATTGTAATGCATGTTTTTATATTTACTTATTTTTCATAATTCCCATTATTCTTAATTATTCAGTGTAGTGTACTACAATTATTTTTATATTAAATTTGATTTGATTAAATCTGCATAAATTGGCAGTACAACAGATATTACCATATATATTGAAAATGGCACATCGAAAATTATAGGAAGATTGTAATAAGATTGTAGCACATGTTGTGTTCATCGGGTACTGTATGTTTAAGCATGCCTTGTTCATATTCAGTGCCTAGGAATAAAGTATGCATGTTTACGGTGACCTGTCAACAACACATCAGTGGCCTTTGCTGCTACCAGACAACACCCTGGGAGTTACAAGAGCAAACTTCATTTTCTTACACAGTTTGACAGCATAATCACTTGATTGAAGAAAATCTCACTTCACTGTGGGAGATGCATAAAATAAAGCACCACGGTCGTCCTGTTTCCTCCCCCTCGCATATATGCAGCAGACCCAGAGGCAGCTCCATGCAGCCTGAGCGGTGAAGTTTTGTAGATTTTGGTTTATTCGCTTTGGGTATTAAGTTCCAAATTCTATCCAGCTGGAGAGGGCAAACCAACTCATGGTTCCCCCTAAATAACATTAAAAATATCCCACACCACTCCCTGCCTTCCACTCCACACACTATACAGGGCTTAAGAAATCGTCCATCCTGGAAGGTAGAAAAGATTTGGAGGTCATTCGGCTAGTACGGCTCTCATAGAGAGTGAAAGAGCGAATGAAAGAATGAAAGAAAGAGATTGAACGAGGGGGAACGAGAAAGCATGGAAAACAAGGGGATAGATTGCAGGCAGGCAGGTGCAATCCACACACATTCGAGGTGGCGATTAGGGAGTGTGGGGCCCTGTGTGGGGCGAGGGGAACATCTGTGCCTATACCAGCCCACACAAAAGAGGTGGAGGGCCTCTCCACTCTCCCCATTCCCCCAAACCAGCCAGGCCTTCTCCAAATAGGGCAGTCTCAATCACACAGACTAATTTAGAGCACTCAGCCCCACAGCTCATTAGCATCTGAAAAACTGCAAGACAGAGTGCATCATGGGTAACTCAACAATACACTACATTTGACTATTTGCAGGCATTCGATCACAAAGTGCTGTCAAATCCTCTTTTTCTCAGACTATAATTTATATAATATTAATTAATTTATTTATTTTTTTATTACTTTATTTAATATTTTATGAAGAAAGAAAAGCTATTTTGAAGAAAATGCTCACCATAAGAAGTGTAGTTAGTTTTTAGTTAGTTAAAATTATATTGTATGTAAAAATGCTGATTTGAAACACATTAGTTGGTGGAATAATGTATTATTATTATTTATTCAGATTAATATTATTACAGTTTTTCTCAGTCGCTTTGGTACATTTCTCGAATCATCCTCGACATTTGCAAAACAGTAAGTCCATTTCTCAAAACAATTCGTACAAATAGCAAAACACCATGGATTACCTGCAAAAGCCAGTCTCTTGCTCAAAATCCTTAGTTCATCTCTCAAAAGTAAATATCTGTGTCAATGAACATGTCAGTGCCATCAGAATGACAAGTCCTTGTGTCATTGTGTATGAATAAGACAGTCAAATTGCTTAGTCATGTTGTCAATATAACTGTACTCTGGAGCGATGTTCTGATGTAAATATGGCTAAAATTTTGATGACAATTATTGTAAATTAAAGGTTACACCTTAGTGTATGTGGGAGTTTGAATGCAAGAGACTGGACAAGGTTCACATTTATGCTTTTACTGTTTGTACTGTAATTTGTTGACAGACCATGTCATTGCGATACAGAAAGGAAAAGACAGCACTGCATAGCACAAAGAGAAAAAAAACAGAAAAACAGAAGTAGAAATGTGAACGTCTAATGGAAAAGTATAGAAATATGCTTGACATTTTATGACAACTTGTTCAACCATTTTGCATTTAAAGACTTATGCTATGAACTAATGCCTAAATGTTGTGTGGGGCGAGACTATTCAACAGAGACCCATTATAATACATTTTGATCAACATGACATAAGCAACTGCTAATGTAGGTAAAAGCAGAGAATTGTACATATTCATTTGCATGGATGCACACAAGCATTTGCAACTTGTTCAAAGAAATGAGAAACTGCTTTTTTGATGTGCACAAGTGACAAAATGATGTGAAGATTGAACAGGTAGCTTTGAGAATTTCAATTCTGATCTGAGAAATGTACCAAAGCGACTGAGAAAAACTGTAATACTGTAAAGGTTTTTAGTGTGTCAGTGATGCTTGTCCAATCAGATTCAAAGACCAGAACTTGGATGGACGGACGGACGGACAGAGAGACAGACAGAGAGACAGACAGACAGACAGACAGACAGGCAGGCAGGCAGGCAGGCAGGCAGGCAGGCAGGCAGACAGACAGACAGACAGACAGACAGACAGACAGACAGACAGACAGACAGACAGACAGACAGACAGATAGATAGATAGATAGATAGATAGATAGATAGATAGATAGATAGATAGATAGATAGATAGATAGATAGATAGATAGATAGATAGATAGATAGATAGATAGATAGATAGATAGATAGATAGATAGATAGATAGATAGCACAATTTTCTCCTTGAATTTATGGTGTGTTGGATTGTATGTGTATCCGATTTAAAACCAGGGTCCCTTGTGGAAAACAGATAGATAGTATAATCAGTACTGATATTTGATGAGAAATACTCCACGTATAACCTATGCAGTCTAGTCATTTTTTGACATTGAGGTAGATATGTGCAGACATCGCAATGCATTATGCATAAATCTATGGTAATGTGTTTCAAGGAAGAAAGGTTTATATGGATAGAGGATTAATTCTCTTAACATAAAATACCAAACAGTTACTAAAACATTAAAGTTACTTCCAAACTACTAGCACCAGGGCAGGGCACAATAAAAAACAAATATGTAAGGATAATCAAGCCTTAATCATAAACTTGCATACATACAAATACATGTTGCATAGGAACAAGTCAGAAAAGACTATGAGAGAAAAATTATTTTTTTAAAAACTAAAGACTATCACGCAACACATCTCATTGGGAAAACTGTCTTTTGTGTATAGCTTGTTTGTGTGATTCCAGATAAGGCTAAACTGATAACTATTTGGTCTTCCAGAATGTAAAGCTACTGTAAGATTGCATCATTATGTTTAAACTGACATAATTGCGTGAGAGCCAGTTAGACAATGTTTACCTGTGCAGTATCTAAGGTAACATAATGCTGAACTGTTAATGATGGGACATGCTAACAGCTAAAGCTAAGTTAAATGACATTCCGCATCTCACCGCATTGACATTTCTGCTTTTCTTTGTCTGTTTTTCGTGATGAAAACATATCTCACAAACATACTGTTATGACCCCAGATCTCCCCCATCATATTCATGGTGGGTTTCTGTGACCGTCTTTTATTTTCTCTGGCTCGCTTTCGAAATGCGTGTGTGTTCTTCAAAATATCGATATAAGCTGGGCCTAATCCTTCCACTCTGACGGCTTCAATGACAGAGGCACACCATCAGATAAGAGGTCAATGAACTGAAGCCGCCATCCCTTCATTCTGAATGAATGGGGTGCAGAGAGAGTGCACCTTCAGCATGAGCCACACTGCTCTGCTCATAATGAAAACCTAATGCATTTTGGATCCTACGGCTGACTCTTATGGGAATATTGAGCCATGATATTGTCTAGTGACATACACTGCTATAATTCGTATATCAATTGGAAATTGGCAAAAAATGAAAACATTTTCAGTGCCCGTATAAACTCCACGATGCAACACATTTTTAGCAGAATAGTCTACAGGAGAAATTATTTTGTGGTCCATGTCCTGCGTAGATAAATGAGAATTACTGGAGACTGAAGCTGATTCACAGGGTCACCACAATGCAGAGTGTTTCTGTTTATTTAAAATGAAAAAATGTATCCCACATAAAAATGACATTGTATATTAATGTAAATATTATACGTTTATATGGATTATGCATTAAAGGTACATTATTATGGAAGCTTTTTTTCACCACAGAATAAAACATTTTAAAAGATAATTGCAACTTTTTATGTCACAATTGTGAGTTTACATCTCACAATTCTGATATAAAGTCAGAATTGCGTGATATAAAGTCTGAATTGCGTGTTAAAAAGTCAGAATTGCGAGATGACACTTCAATTTTGAAATATATAATGTCAGAATTACGTGATATAGGCCTAGTCAGAATTGCGTGTTATAAAGTCAGAATTGCCAGATATAAACGAGCAATTCTGTGAAAAAAGTCAGCCGTTTTTCCCCTTCAGAATGGGACTTTAAAACTCGCAATTGCGACTTTATATCATGCAATTCTGACTTTATAACTTGCAATTGTGACTTTATATTATGCAATTCGGAGAAAAAAATCAGAATTGCAAGATAAATAGTCGTAATTACCTTTTTATTCTGTGGCGGAAACAAGCTTCCATAAATTATATATATATCTTTTTTTTTCAAAATTAACATCATTTAAATAATGAGCCAGTATTAACAATCTTTCTTTCAAAACGTTTTTTGTTTTGTTTTACCCTGATTTACTATTGTAAACGATAAGCATTTATATTTAGACCTAGACCATACCAGACAGGGGCGCCCCGAATTTAGTGATCCAGGACTTTTATTTCTTATGCATATTTTGTGATTATTTTATCATTATTTTAATACCTTTTCTATGTAAAGCACTTTGAATTACCATTTGTGTATGAAATATAACTAAACTTGCCATGCCAAGACGGGATGGTTTTAATTGGAAATACATACGATACGTCACTCGAGCGATCGCCCGTGCGTGTCTCGTCATATCCGTAAATAGAGAAAATAGGGATGCCACAATTCTCAATATAATATTGAACCGTTCGGTACGGCATTCACGGTTCAATACGCGCTTGTGAATTCGCATTTAATTAATTATTTTTCTACAAATTCTATAATTTGCCTCCATCCTAATACTGAACAACGCGACATACATTCACTTCACACGTTAGTGGTTGAGTTATACTCACGGAACACTATAGTTATTCACAATCACGAAAGTTCATTATTTGCATGCGTTTTAAAGGCTTGCCGGTTTCATTCGCGTGCGCGGCTTTAACATGCACTTTTCAGAGCGCGGACACTAAAAGCCTGTCAAACAAGTGATTGCTGGACGTCGGTTTTTTTTTAAGTAAAGTTTTAAGTTTAAGTAAGGTTTTTCAATAATTTTAAGTAAACTAAAGAAAGCTAAAGTCTTTTTTCTCTTTAACCTCTTGCTGTTCCTGTCGCCTAAGAATAGAATAACAAAAAATTATGTGACAAGCCATCAGAACCGAACCGAAAACCGTGGTTAAAAACCGAGGTATGTATTGAACCGTGGACTAACTGTATTGTTGCATCCCTAAGAGAAAAGTTGCCTACTTTGACATGTGTATGGTGTGGGAGTGGCATAGGTTAGTTGTCAATGAGCGAGAAAGGTTGACATATGGTAAATCTCGTAACAAAATGCCGAACAGAGGAGAGTCTGCTGGTAAAAAGAGAATGCAACAGAGCTCATAATAAAACGAGAATTAACATTGGTTTGGCTTTACAAAGATGGCGAGAACTGAGGTATTTGAAATGTTGTAAAAGCAACATGGCGATGGCATTTTTATTACTCAACATGTGAGTAATGTATTGTATTGAACAGATAAATTGCCATATGTAGCAATTTTAAAGCATTATCATGCAGAGCAAAACAATATCCTTCAGCAAAGGGCCAAAAGTTATGTAGTGTAAATATACTATTATATACAATACATTAATATTTATCAAATATATTTAGGATATAAATATAGTGTGATGCGAAGTTGAATTTTCAGCATCCATTACTCCAGTCTTTAGTGTCACATGATCCTTCAGAGTTCATCAACCCTACATAGTGATTTGGGTTAAAATGTTTAATATTAAAATAAATGTGATTAGGTTCACTGTGTTTATTCATATAGTATACATTGGTGGGCAATGACTGTGGGCAAATCTCAATGTAGATGGCCCACTTTACAAACCAACTTTACAGGGCACTATCGGACAATTGGAATGTACCTTGAGCATGCAAAGAATGTGTAAAAATGCAGATATCAATTTATACTCTCAATGTTTTTTTAAATCAGCTCTGCGAGGCATGGCAGCTTTCATCAGTTTTAAAACAGCAGGAGTTCATGATTTTCCGTAACAAGCGCTGGCAAACCTACTGAGTTTAAGGGAAACAAGTGATGGGTATGTCTTTAGAAATCTGATGAAAGAGTCACTTTTTTGGCATTTCCTGCAGCTAATTCCACTGGGATGACATCAAAAGTTTAGTCATAACATTATGGATGTGGCGTGAGGCATAGCTGAAATATGCAGATGATATCACTTGGTTGTGGTTGCGAGAACCCTTACTGGGAAACATCATTTGATTTACTCATGCATGGTGTCACTCGGCATGGAGCATCACAACAAGGAACTCGGTCATGCACTCCTCGAATGAGCGTCTGTTGCTAGGCAATTACTGGAATCAAGAGACAGGATTCGTAAGGGGAAATCATGTTTACCTTGGTACAGAACTTTTAAACAAAGCATGCCGCTTTGAACATTCCACTCATTATTGTTTATAAAAGTTAATCTGGTTCAGCTTCAGACTGATTCGTAGAGCATTTGAATCGCATCAACATTCTTCTGAACAAAACAAACAAAAAGGGCAGTTTACTCAGCTAACAAAGAAACATGTTCTAATTAAATAACATTAAATGTATGGTTTTCTTGGTTAAATGTATTAAAGGGGACCTAATTATGGCCTTTTCACAAGATGAAATATAAGTCTCTGGTGTTCCCAGAATGTCCCCAGCTCAAAAATACCCCACAGATCATTTATTATAGCTTTGTCCAATTTGCCCCTATTTGGGTCTGAGCAAAACGCACCGTTTTCGTGTCTCTTAAAAAGGCAAATGAGCTGCTGCTCCCGCCCCCTTTCCAGCAGAGGGTGTGGCCTTTACAGCTTGTGCCGATCCTACGGCAATAGACATGATCGATCCATTCCCCCACAATGGAAATGCATGGTGTTAACCCAGTATAGCCGACATAGAATCACTTCTGCCGCTCGACAGAGCAAGATACATAGAAAAACTGAGCTGTATTGGGTCGGATTGTCCGTACAGTATCTGTGACTGGACAAATGACCAACGGAATTGGCTCGTCAAAATGCATGGTGCTCTCCTAAATAAGCATTGACATACCTAGTTCATAAATCACCCAGACGTTTATTCAGTGTTCCTTAATTTAATGGATTTAAAATATGTATTACATACATTTAACGTTTTAAAGTTATCATAAAACTTGTCTTGTGCAATGAAATGGATATTTTTCTGAATGTGTCGTATGCATTGCAAAGGGCCTTTGTTTATGTATAAGTTTGTTTGGCTAGAATAGAAACATGAAATGTGCAGAGTCTAATGTCAAACATTAATTTAGCGCAGTGCCACTTTTAACAAACATTTGTCAAAAGCCTAAAATCCAGTTATTGATGAGCTGTTTGGCATATCAATGACAGGTTTAGATGAAGTTTAGAAATCCGTCAGTTTTCTGTTGTCTTGCATACATGTAGCTTTGTCTGTTTATTTATTTGCTTTTCTTCTTAGTACAGCCATGCAAAAATTAATTAGTTCAGCATTTACATTTTACAAAATGTAAATTAGGTTGACATGATGTCAGAGTCACAATATTATTCAAAGTTGACTGCTGTTTTGAAGCAATTCCAGTCCCGTGACTCTTATTTTTTCATCTTAACAATAATTCCAGCATCATGTAGTCCAAATGTTTAATTGTAATAGACATATTGCACAGGCTTTCGGAATTGACAAATCGCTCCGTCTGTTTATTTGGCAGTATAAAACTTCAGATCTTTTTTTAGAAATTAGAGGTGCAGAGCTTGTTTTCCCCCACAGCATAAATGGATATGATGTTTTTGTGGGCGTTCCCAGTAATACAGACCAAGTCTATAACAAATCAGGAGAAACAATATGACTGACAACATAAATACAGGTGTTCAGGCCTATATGTATGAACCTGAGTAGGACACTGATGAAAGAGAGGCTCCAGCAGATCAACAACTTTAAAAATTAACCATTGATAGTGTATCAACATCCCTCGTGCTACTGCTTGTCCAAAAAACATTCCATTTTTAGTCTCTTATCTATATAGAAAACGTACACAGTATTTAAAAAGACAATTGCCTTACTACATAGTTCATAATAAACGTTTAACATGTAAATGATTACATAAATCTTGTCTCTGTGAATATATTCACAGACATTAGTGGTAACTTTAGCCGCGGAAATTGCTAAGAAGCACATTTGGAAAGGCAATTTTCAATTATTTACAAAATATAAAGTGTGATACTTACGTCTTTGCGGTGTGGATCAAGAACAATTGGTACTGCTCCATCCTTGAGTTACAACTTTTTATGTAAACCTGCTGTGTATTGACCCTCATTCACAAAGCAGCCACTCTGGCGTAAAATGATTTGTGCAAACATGAACGATTTTAGGTAACTTGAGGGGCACATTCCCGTCATAAACAAAATGAATCCACTGCATCTTCAGTGGCTCAGTTGCCGTGTGTAAAAGTCTTATGCTCACTCTTACATTCAACAACACACCTTGTTTTCTTAGTACAAAACTGAATTTTTATTCTTATCACTACAGCAGCTCCAGTGTGTAGAAAATGGTGGACTCTGTACAGCTCACTGAGGGCGGGGTCTATGCTAATAGGGCAGAGTCTGTCAGCAATTCTGGGTGGGGCATAGACATTTTGTGATGTCACAAACGGTAGAATCTACAAACGGTTTGTTCTGAGACACTGCTTATGTTCCCTTTCGAAAGGGAACTCGCGCTGTGTCAGCTGACGCTATGGGGAACGCCTCCAGCGTGACAGGTGCCTGAATCACTATCAAATCACGTCAATCCTATTGGTCAATCCAACCCATACTCTGCCTGCATCTTTCGGCATCAGCGGTCTAATTTCGCTGATGTTGAGGGACTGCCCGAGGCTGGGTATGTGTCGGTACTGCCCATAGATCTCGCTTATGGGCGGCCGTCGACACTGAGGGCTCCCACCTTGCCGTCGAAACCTCTCAGAATGACCTCTCTTCTAAACGGCAGGGCGTACATGTCAGCAGGTGTTGCAGGCTTACCAGGCGGACCTGCTGAAGGACCTCGATCAGGGGGAGGGCCTGCCCCCTGATGCGATGGCCGAGCTTCGCTGAACCACAGATCTCGCTCTCCGGGCCACCAAACAAACATCGTTCGCCATCGGTCGTTCGATGGCGGCTATGGTGGCCACGGAGAGACATCTGTGGTTAAACCTGGCAGACATCGGGGAGAAAGAAAAGTCCTTTCTCCTCGATGCCTCGGTTTTGCCCTCTGAGCTCTTTGGCACCTCCATTGAGGTGGTGGTGGGAAGGTTCAGGGAGGCCAAGGCATGCTCTGCGGCGTTTAGAACGTGCATTCCGCTGCAGTCCGGGGCCGCGCCCAGGCAGACGGATGTCCCTGGCCTGTCGCGGTCTAAGGACCGGCGTCGGGGCCAGCAAGCTAGCTCCGTGGTGGAGCGGGGCGCAGAGGAGGCGGGACACCCGCAGCAAGAAGAGGAAAGAAGCCGGTGCAGGAAACCGGAACCAGCGCCGGCAGCGCAACAGGTCTCCGTCTCCTAGGTCGCGCAGATACTGTAAGCGTTGCTTTTCCCTTCCTCCCGTTTTCTTCTCCCCGGGCGCTTTACATCAGGCCGGGCTGGGCCCGTGATAAGCGGATGTGAGATTCTGACGGCCCGCCTGGCTTGATCCATGAGAGCACCCCCCTCAGTTTGGTGGTCTACCTAGCATGCTGGCTGGTTTTCAAAGACTGAAGCACCGAAGGAGCGAGTTGGTGAGTCCCCCTTGGGAAGGGTGAAACGTTATTTAATTATATTTTTAGGACCTTTTTCGCTTCCCTGAGAGGGTTTGGGGATTATAAGACCTTCGTTTGGATACTACAGGGCCTGCAGCTCCCCCTGAGTAGCTAAGAACGATCTTTTGAGTACAAAATTATATGGTTTGTGCAAAAATGCTATAGTTTAGCTAGTAGAGATTAGCCGCCCTTCTGTGTTATTTCTCTCATCAAGTGTGTGAGCAGTTGGCGTCGCCGCTCTTGCCCGCGGGTATGTAGCGTGCTTTAGGCGAGTTTGCATTCTCTTAGCTTAATATTGAAGTGTAGCCACCACCGGGTTAAGCAGTTGGGTCCTTTCTGAAGTGTGGGACTAATGCATGAGCTGCAGTGAGATCTACGCCCAGCCTTACGGGGCTTCGGACTGGGTTATTGGGATCTCATTTCTTGTTAAGAATGATAATATTTCTCGTGTAGATCTAGTGCAGGCTGGCCCTTTCTGGGTGCTGCATCACTTGGCCTAGGCTTCGTTTGGGATGGGGGGCACGTTCCTTTAAAAGCAGGTATTGTCACCCCGGGCCCGTTTTTTTAAGTGTAAAAGAGGGGTTTGTTTTTTGCATCCTTAGTTCAGCCTCCTCTTATCTCAGAGTCGCCCGGCCAAGGCCCGCCCCTCTGGGGTTGTTTAGTAATGCAGTTTAGGTGTTGCAGGATGGATTGCGACTCAGCCAGTGGTCGTGGGGCGAGGTTGAGCGTATTTTGCTTGTGCGCGATTAGACTTTAGCTTTGCTCTCCCCGCCTTCCAGAGCTTGTTGTGGCCGCCACCTTCTGGCGACCCCTGGCCTCATTCTGGAAGATGTGTTGCCATTGGGTAGCATATTTGTTAATATTTTTTACCCTTTGCTCTGTGTCTTCAGCTCCACCTTTTAGAGCTCAGGTTGATCTGTACTCCGCAACCTCTGCTCCGTGATGGTTTGGTCGGATGCTCCCCTGGAGCCGAAGCATTGCCATGGCTGACGCCCTCGCATGAATGGCAGGCCGCTGGATGGAAAAGGCGGCCGCCCTGAAGCAGGTGACGTTGTACTCCCCTCGCTTTAGAGGGTTTTAAAGCATTTGTTTCGCTGAGTGCACTGCTATTGGCCTCTGGTCGTCTACAGTTCAGGTAGTAGGCCTTACCAGGCCTCCCTGAGGGCCTGCTGTGAGTAGCAGGCCTCGTCCGGTCTCCCCCGAGGGGGTATCCCTGGGCATCAGTCACTCGACAGCGGGCACGATCTGCTAGCAGGTAGTAGGCCTAACCAGGCCTCCCTGAGGGCTTGCTGTGGGGTAGCAGGCCTCACCTGGCCTCCTTTGAGGGGGGGTTCCGTGGCTCCAGTTACTGGATGGCTAGCACAAGCTGCTAACAGGTAGTAAGCATTGCAGGGCTTCCCTGTGGGATTCGCCATTGGGTAGCAGGCTTCACCTGGCCTCCCCTGAGGACACCTTCCTGGCCTTCAGTCACTGGACACCTAGCAGTGGATTGCTATCGGGTGGGAGGCTTCACCAGGCCTGTATAAATAACGTTTGTGTATTAATGTTTTGAGAACATTATTAAGACCAGATAACTTTGAACGAATATTCCATTAACATTACTGGAAGTAGAGCTGCAAAATATTTTATAAATTGAGAATCCCAATTGTTTCTGAATAGACAACTAAACGAAATAACGGATTTTACTAGTTTCTGACAAAATGTTAATTGCTGCAAAATGCTTAATTAATCTGAATGAATTGTTAAAAATAAAGTTTGAATGAATGATTCAATGACTCACTGATAAATACTTCACTTGATTCATTATAGAATGAATCAGAATTTTTTAACTGATCTCTTGAATGAATGAATCATTGTCAATTAAATTTTTTAACAGTCACTTGTCACCACCTTACATCGTGTACTAAGGCCGACGGAAAATTAAAAGTTGCGATTTTCTACACATCACAACATGTAAATAGGAAAACGTTGGCGTTATTTTGTCACTTATTGAGCAGTAGGCTAGCTGGAGCCATTTAACTCTAGTCTTTGTGCTAAGCTGGGCTAGCGGTGTGTGTGTCAGACAGAGTTATGGCACACGTGGAGATGAGAATGGTATGTATGGACTTCTCTAACTCTGGGAGATACGGTGAATAAGCTAAAGTCCCAAAAAGTTGTGTAATGTGACGCAAAAGGGACTTGATCATGCTTAAAATGTTGACGCCTTAGGAGTGAGAATGGTGAGTTGGTGGGTCAAACTAAAAAAAAAAAAAAAACTTTTTTTGAAATTGCATTTATCTTTCTAGTTCAAGTAAATGGGTGAATGTTGTATGACTATTTGTGCTGATAGAGGCAATCAGAATGGGCTAGCTTGAGTGAGATGGATGTTTTGGTTTCGGCAACAGCATAAGGCACAGAAAAGGCAGCTTGGCATTGGAGGTGCAATCACTCAACTGAGACTTTACTTACAGATCAATACATTCAAGCTGGAGGTCATCAGAGGTATTGCTGTTAGCCTGACCGCAAATGCAACAGTCAAAGGAAGGCAACAACAAGTAGTCTATCCATCCCCCTTTCAGGTGATCTACAGTCCAATTTCTTTTTCCCATCACAGTATTTCACATATGGGTGGTCTCATAGAATTCAGCACTCATTTAAAGATCAGCCCTTTAGTTTGCTTATGCTTTAAATGGTTTACACATAAAGAATAAAAAATATGTTTAAAGTTGCAATGGCCTTTTCTGATGTGATGAACATCTGAGTGAACTGACTACTTTAGCAAGAAAAAAAAATGTATGACGGGAGTCGGGATTTTGATTTTGTCCTCTGGGAATCGATTGGATGGTTGTGGTTTTGCTATTGATCTCATATAAATGTCCCGCCCTCACGCCAGTAAACACGTCATCAAAGAAAAGAGATGTCACTGCAAGAGGAAAGGGAAGTTTAAAGATTAAAATGATGTGCACAGATAAAAAAATGTCAGCTTCCACCTAAAGTCTTCTTTTAGGAACAAGTTTCGATTACACCAAAAGAACTGCTCCTACAATCAGAAAATATCATACAACAACATTCTATCTTCAAATAATAATCCCATCCCCAGCGTCAGTCACTCCTGGGGCCCGTACCATGATGGTAGTTGAACAAACTCAGGGTTACAGGATTAGTTTCAAGTTGACAAAACCAAACCAATTCAATCAGGCTTTGTTGGTACCATGACATGATCATCAACTTTCTCTCCTCAGGCTTTGATCCTGAGTTCAGTTAGAATCATCACATGAAAGTGTGACATCAGTAGCGAACATCCAATCACATGTCTTGAAACATAGAAAAACTGCGATTCACTTCTCGTGTGAGAATCTTCAGCAAGATTCTGTTCTCTCGTCTGCCGAAGATTAAGAGATTGAAGAACATGAATTACATAAATGCATTTACACAGAAAATATCTTGCTATATCAAGTGAATTTCATGTGCTAGTGAAAGTTGTAAAAGTATAGTTGATAGTTGATAATATACATCTCTGGAAAAAATTGAGACCACTGCAAAATGATCAGTCTCTCTGGATGTATTATTTATATGTATCTGTTTGTAAAAAAAGAAATAAAAAAAATTATAATGATAATTCTACAAACCACTGCAACATTTCATTCAAATGGAAATATTTTCATTTAGAGCATTTATTTGCAGAAAATTAAAACTGGTCAAAATAAAAAAGATGCCATGTTTTCACCTTGAATAGTGCAAAGAAAACAAGTTTATATTAATTTTTAAACAACACAATACTAATAATTTAACTTAGGATGAGTTCAGAAATCAATATTTGAAAAACCCTGATTTCCAATTACAGCTTTAATGCATTTTGTCATGCTCCCTACCAGTCGGTCAAATTTTTTTTTGGTGACTTTATGCCACTCCTGGTGAAAAAATTAAAGCAGCTTGGCTTTATTTAATTGCAATTTTGGTTTGAGATCTCTTACCCAGAACAAAACCTGCCCCAGGGCAGTGGCCTATTCCATGAAGCCGGTTTAGGTGGTTAACCAGGTATGTTTCAGTTTAGTTTGTGCCAACCCTGGGTTTTAGGGACCATGGTTTGGATTTTAGCAGTGTCCATTGCCATAGTAACTTACGCTCCACGGCTAACCTGCTCCGGGGCAGGTTATGTTCCAGGTAAGAGGTCTTAAACCGAAATTGTACCAATCAGATGAAAGCAACACAATTGTCTGGATTTTAGCAATGCTTATTTATAATAATAATAATAATTTTGTATGATTTAGATATTATTTTATTAAATATAATTAATTATTATATCCTTAATCCATTACATACAATTTATATATTATTAAGCATTTAATTCAATTTAATATAAATATATAATTTATAAAGTTGATATAAATAAACTTTAGAATCACGATAAAGTGTTTGTAAACGAGAAGTGGTTCTCAAACAGTTTACCTGGATAAATAAAGGTTAAATAAATAAAATAAATAAAGCTTTAAAAATGACTACATGTGAGCTTAAATGTTCAATTTTCTCTATATCTATATCATCTATATAAACTTCACAACTTTTACTTGCACTGATATAGCAAGATTTTTTCTTCTTCCCGTGTAAATTTGTTTCAATCCTTAATATTTTTTCAATCTTGTAATATTCTGCAAAAGAGAGAAGTGAATCGCGCTGCTTCTCTTGCAAGAAGAGATTTGAACTTTCACAGCATGTGATTGGCTGTTTGCTACTGATATCACACCTAAACTCAGGATAAAGTCTGAGTTGACAGAGAAAGTTGATGATCAGTGTCATGGATCTTTAAACAAGTTTCTTGTATGGTGTACTGCAAGAATGTAGCCTAATGGGTTTGTTTAAATGCTTGAAATAAGGTTAAACACAAGCTGAATCATAATACAAATCGACAATACTCCATTGTGATTTTTTTCACTTTTACAGCCTTGTTGTGTTTATACTCGCGCTCTTACAAAATATTCCATCTCAAACTTGTAGATGTAAAATAAAGATCGAAAGTGTTCTGAAACCTAGTAATGGTGACGCTGAAGTCATATGATCCAAAATCCACTGGAAGAATCAAGGGACAATATTTCAACCCTGCAGCACTCTATTGGAATACTTTCAAAAATAAAGTTGAACCCTAAAAATGTAAATATAGACAAACTGTGAAAATGTTATGTATATGGACTGCGACTGCGTATTTATTTTTTAGATTATTATTTATCATAGAGACCTCATCATTGACATTTCAGCACTTTTTGAATTTGTTCTTTATATGTTGTTTTCTACATTACTCAATGTAAAGTTTGATTTGGAATGAGAAAGAACAGATCATTCTGTGACCCTATATGACAAGTGATTTGGAGAAGGGATGGGTGGAAAACAAATAATTCCCTACAAATGAAAATGTAAAGAAGTTGCTTCTCTTTGCAAATGCCTATGCCAATGTCTGTGGTATACAGAAAATAGCTACACATTTAAACATGGGGGGAACGAGTGCTGTTATTTAATTTTTTATTTTTTTATTTTTTTTTCTTGTATTCAGCACAATAACAGTCTGATATTGCTTTTGGCAGCATTTTCGCTTCCCTTCTACATCCACTGTGCAGTTTTGTTAGTTTAGAGATACAATGCTGACAGCATGGCCTGCCTGTACCTCATTCTGCATATTTCCATAGCTTCACTAATTAATAGGAAATCCTGGGATTACAGAAATGATAGATGGCACAGTTTTGCAGGAGAACTGTTGTGAATAGAAGTGGTTCCAAAACCCTCAGGGAAGATGGAAAACTAGGGTAACATCCAATTTGATCTTTTCAAAAAAATCCTCCTTTTTCCAAGGAGAAAAATGATTCAAGAGCATGATTCCAAAACACATTTTCATAGAGTCAAAAGAACACACAATAACACATGTTTGTCTAACAATGTTTTATGTATATAGATATTTTCGTGTAGCATGACAGGAAATCCTGTGTGCATTCAAATAAATCTATCTGATAACAACCGTATCACAGAATTGCATTCCCCTTTTGTTTCAAGCTGTTCAGATGTGGGAACCAGAAATTCCCTGTCTTTTATTCTGGGCACAAACCTTTCTTTCATGATCCAGGCGGCAGTGGAAGGTCTTGACCCCACTTCCACAGCCCTCGTCTCCTCAATACCTGACGCTTGGCTTGCCTCCGCATGGATTATTGCAACACTCCATGCAGGCACTTTGATGTAATAACTATGTGCAACTTGAAGGTAGAATGAAATCTCACCTGATGGTACACAGAATCGACAGACAGAGGGGTGGAACATTTCACCACAGTACCTGCAACCATCATGCAACAGCTTGCTTCATTTAGAGAGAAACGAGGATCGTGCAAAGCATGATTTTCACTTCTTTTTGTCTTTCTCTTTGGATAATTAGTAATTTTCTGTATACTTGTTCATGTTAAGAGTGTAATGATCCCCTCGAAAGCAAGTTAAACGCAGTCACCTGTCAAGAAGCATTCAGGGTGGATTCAATCGTGACAAACAGCAATGCTATATATTAGGATGTGCTGCACTAACATCAAAGATAGGGACATGGGTTATTACAGCGGTTGTGTAGACAATCTGCACAGTGATTGACATGACCAATGACATTGTTAGAATTGACTCTAGGTGGGGTTTGCACTTAAATGGTTTGAGGGAAGAAAAGCGACAAAAAGCATTTTTTTGTGACCTGTCGAAATATTTTTTTCCCCAAACAATATTGAAGTGAAAAACCATAAACTGATATTCAGTTTCCTGTGTGACATTTCATATTGGATGTTTTTTATACATCTTATGTTACATCATAAGGTCATGTTGTTAAATGAATATTTATTGCATTATTATGGTGTCATGTGTGTTACCATGATGGTGTTTTGTGTTTGTGTACATGACCCTGTCTGCACCTTTTATATATTAGTATTTACCTCAGCTTGTGAAAAAGATATTTGTGATGAATTTGTATTTCTTCCTCTTTTCCAGCAGTCTCATTATGGTGGATGTCAGTATATGTAACAAAGTATACAAAACTTTGGATTTTAGTAGAAGCATGGCCTTGCTAATTCAGCAGAATGGCTGTTAGGTTTGCTGGTTTAAAGTGTATTATGGTTTATTTTGTGCATTACAGTTTTAAGTTGTAAAATGTACAGGTTGCTCTGTGAATATGTTTACTGTATTTTTTACAGAATTATTACGACCACAGCTGCCATTATTCTGTAAAAACGACAGGATCCTACTGGTTTTTGGAGGGATCTTAATATGTTTAGATCTGTTGTCTTTCATTTATTGCGTCTTTTTTTCAATGTCAATGTCAATGGGAGGTCTTGTTGTGAAGTATGTTGTATATGTTTTACCTTGTCTTTAGAAGCTGGCACTTGTTATCCAACCACGTGGACTGGTGTGGAAATTGTGCTATCTAGAGAAATTACTTTTTTTACAAGAAAGTGGTGGTTTTACTGAGGGGGAAAGGAAACCAGATGAAGAAGGTAAGAAAAAAAAAAAAGCAAAGCTTTCCTCTTGATTAAACACTGCGTTCCAACTCTTCAGAAGAACTCAATTGACTTTGAAATCAGTTTTTTCTTTTGTTTAAAATGGGTAAAACCACATCACAGTCCACATGTGTCTGTGTGCCTCTGGATGTTTCCGGCACTAAATAATATTTGACTTTTCTTCGGTGGAATTTTTCAATAGAGGTAATTCTTCAGTCAATCTTATTGGAGCCAAGAATAAACCCTGGCTTTGGTGTATTGATCCCTTACAACTATCAATCCAATAAATGAGGTCATTGTGTTTGGAAATGCACAAAAAGGGTTGTGTTGTCTTTAACAACTTCATCTTTACAACAGGCAATTAATGTTAGCTGTCCTAGCAGGCTCCACTTACACACCTTGATCTGTTTGCGAGTGTCTAAGTGTCACCTACTGATGGATTCAATGGATCAGGTTTAGCTGATGGCAGCTACAAACAAATGGATGAACACAAAGTCTGAAAACGATGGGTAATTCACTAAGAATGGATTGCAACGGCTGATTGTGTAATTTATTTGCACCAAATCCACTAAAGGAATTGACCCCAATGCAAATCACCCCAATGTGGTGTGCTGAACATAATTTGCAAGGTGCAATTATCAATCTTGTTGCTCTGCTCTGAGTGCTCGGTAATGGAGGATGCAGCAGACTAGCATGATCTGGCCAACTTTACTGAGGCCGTATAGAATCCCAACACATAAATGGCTCTTTAAATGCTTCTTCATCGTTTGATTAATTACTGTTGATATTGTTGATACACAACAATTCAGGTGTTCCAATCACTTCCATGGCCAAAGGTGTATAAAATCAAGCATCTAGGCATGCCGACTAGTGATGCAAACTTTGCAAAGTCCAATTCATTTCCACGAACCCGTTCTTCTCGGACAGTTCGGCTTAATGAACCGGTTCAAAAAGCCGATTCATAGGTTCCTGACGTCATCATGCAATGACGTCACTATGCATTACTTATGTCATATCAAGGAAACATTCAAATAAAGTAATCTGTGTCAATGCATATTGAAACAATCGAATAAAGTTATTTGCATGAGTGCATTTTGCTGATTATTGCCTTTCATTCACTTAAGTTAAAGGTGTTGTTTCACAGTTACTTCATTTATCGACTGAAATTTGCGCAACTAAAGCACACATTACATGCACTGATCAACAAACGCGGATATGTTCTTTATGTCTAAACTACTATAGAACGAGTCAACCAGTCTTATCAACTCCTTGTTTATTGTCCTTATAACATCGTTGATTTAAAATATAATCTGCATGCACATAATAAATACAGTAAAATTTATTTAAATCTCTCGACAGACAGGTTTTTGCAGGTTTTAATCAAATGTATTTAATAACAGTAGTCATTAGGGCTGCACGATTTGGGGAAAATATCTAAATGTGATTATTCTGGTTAAAATTGTGATTGCGATTTAAAATGCGATTTTTATTTTATTTTTAATTTTTACAAATGAAAAGTGTGTATATAACATTTTGTGTTTTTATATTAATATGACTAATAATAATAATTATTATGATTATTATTGCTAAATAAAAATATTTAACAAAATAAGAAATATTAATATTACAATAACAAAAAGAGTATTTAAGAATAAATATAACAATAGAATAATAATAATATTTATATTTTACAGAAAACTTTTTACAAAAAAACTGCTGGGTTACATGTTAATATGCAGACAGCCTATGACTAAAAATCATTAGAAAAGGTCTAAGGATTTATTGTAAAAAATTATATTATTATTATAAAAATTTGTGCTTTTTATCTGTGATTTCAATTTCAAAGTCTATATATTTAATATGAAATATGAGCCTCTTATGCATCCACTGTGGGGATAAAATCTCCTGTACATTTAAGAAAAACATATGGATTGTCTTGCAAAATATTTAGTTGGACAACATATTACTAGTTTGTGAAGATGTTTGACACGTGTACATTATAAGCGACTCAAACTTGCAGTGCTTTCAGACGGAGCAGCGTTTACTCTTGATCACTGACACGCTGGGCATTTATTTAATTAATTAAAATCGCAGCCTTTGCGCTTTCATAATCGCACATAACCCAAATCACGATTGCGGTTCGATTTTGATTAATCATGCAGCCCTAGTAGTCACAATAAGCATATTTCCAGTACGTGCCTAGGACTTGCTTCGTTAACTCAATTATCCTTGGTAATCCTCGGCATACTTCGACAGCTGGTTGAACCGGCTCGTTCGGTTCATTTTGAGTCCTCGGTAATCCTCTGCAAACTTCGACAGATGTTTGAACCGGCTCATTCGGTTCTTTTTTAGTCGGACATACTACTACGGCTTTTCCATCTTGAGTCATCAAACCGGAACTAAAGTTCATTCAGTCCGATTAGTGAACCGGCTCGACCGGTTACTTGCTGAGAACCGTCTCAAAAGAACGCTTCGTTCAAGAACCGAACAGCACTAATGCATACTGCTTCTACAAACAATTGTGAAAGAATGGGTCGCTTTAGGAGCTCAGTGAATTCAAGCGTGGTTCCGTGATTGGTTGCCACTTGTTCAATAAGTTTGTGAAATTTCCTCACTACTAGGCCCCATCAACATGGAGATCCGTTTAGCTGTATACGTGAAAAATTAGTACCATATCAGCGTTTCGTCCTCATGGATCCGGCGTTTTGGGAGCATGAATCCGATATTTTTTGAAACCGAGTCCCAGAGTGGATAAATCTGAAAACGACACCCTTGCGTATTCCTGTGTACAGCCAATCGGTATATTTTGTGAAACGGTGATGTCATCACACCACGTCCAGCACGGGAAAGACTAGAAAGGGATAAAACTACGGGCACGGGGCATGCACACATCAATATTGCGTTATTTAATTACTGTATTTGCGGTAGTTTAGGGTTGGGGTAGGTGTAGGCGTTAATAAAACACATCTGGTAAGTAGCTAATTTATTTATTGTTATTTTATTGTGAGATTTTGCCTCATTTCCTAACATTGCTGTACCCCTTCTAGCCACAACTCTTCTTCTCCGTTTTTAGTGTATTTCTGTGGCAGAATTACAGTGCCACATACTGCCTGGCATGTATACTACATCGTTTTGAGTGGGTTTTAGTGCTCTCGTGTGTACGCAAATATTTCTTGAAACGAGGAAAAAAAAAGATTGGATAGGGAAAGCTCTAGCTTCGTGTGGACGGGGCCTATATATTCCACGGTCAACTGGGGAAGCAATTGGGACAATAGCTACTCGTGGATGAGCGAGTTTGGTGTGGAGGAACTTGACTGGCCTGCACAGAGTCCTGACCTCAACCCAATAGAACACCTTTGGGATGAATTAGAGCAGAGATTGTGAGCCAGGCCTTCTCGTCCAACATCAGTGCCTGACCTCACAAATGCGCTTTTAGAAGAATGGTCAAAAATTCCCATAAACACACTCCTATACCTTGTGGAAATTCTATATTCTATATTGTTAATATATTAATTTCTATGTGTGTTCTTTTGACTGTATGAAAATGTGTTTTGGAATCATTTCCATTGGCCTTTCAGTTTGTTTTCATTTGTCACGTGTCTTTGTTCTGATTAACGTCACTCATCAGTATCCTTAGTTACTGTCATTTTTAGTTAATCCGTGTCAGCTGTGTTAGTTTAATCTTATTTGAGTTTGTGTATACAGTATATGTCACCTTATCCTGCACTCTTTGTCCAGTCATGTTGGTGTGGGTGTGTTAGTCGTCTTAGGGCCCTATCTTGCACCCAGCGCAATTGACTTTGTACACCGACGCATGTGTCATTCCTATTTTGCACCCGCGCAAAGCGCGCTTTTCCCTCCACAGAAGCACGTCGCTAAACTAGTGAATGAACTTGCGCTACCTGGGCGGTTCAGCGCAAAAAAGGAGGTGTGTTCCGGCGCAAACAATCCCTGGTGCTATTTTGCTGTTCCATTAAACAATTGCGCCACTGACCAGAAAAAACCTAGTCTAAAGTCAGTGGCGCGTTGCGTGTTGTTCATTATGCTATTTTAAGGGCGCATGCTTGACCATAATGTATAGCGTGCACAACGCGCATACACTTTGCTCATGTAATCTACACAGATGCAACAGTTATTTTTGCAAATCATAAATTGTTACACTAAAAAATATTAACACATGAGATGACGGAAATCATTGTGGTTTGCCACGAAGATGTGAAAAAATAGGCATAAATCTAGTTTACAAATTATTCAGGCTAATTGTAGTCTAATAATTAAGGAGACCTGTTTGCCCAATAGTGGCAACTTCTGGCAAGACATATATGTATATAAGGACATCTAACAAATTGGTTTGTCCGTCAAGAACCAGGAAAAAAAATCGGTGAGGGTGGACGCAGCGATGTCCTCTGCTGGCGTCAGGTCCTGAGTAGAGGCAGATCCACCTCCCGTTACACGGCGTGCCCGATTGATGCTGGCAAGCTTGGACTTTCCCCGTCTTCTGATGTCATTGTAGCGCTTGTGGCACTGGTGCGACGTCCTGGGAATGCCAGCTGATGAAACAATTGTGGCTATTTCCTCCCACGCCTGTTTAACCGACGCTATTTTGGGTGGGTTTTTCCCATCCCCATACAACACAACTTCTCTGTCTTTCACTGCTCTTACAAGCACATCAGTCTCCTCGGATGTGAACCGCTCCTGGCGTGCGCCTGGTAAATACGCCATAATAATAGCAATCCATTATGGAACTTGCGCACCTGCTTTTACAGGGAATGTTGGATGACGCTCTGATTGGTGTATTCACGTTACGCCCAAACCACACCTATGAATAATGAAGCTACTTCAGACCAACCCATTTTAGATTTGCGCCGGGCGCAAGAGCCATTTATCCCGCCGGGAAAATAGCAACAGCGCCGAGACCCGCCCACAAAGTTACTTGCGCTTCGCGCTTTGACACTTGCGTTTCAGATCGTTAAAATAGGGCCCTTAGTATGAATCGCTACCTGTTTGGATTAATATAAGTACAGTTACCTGTTTGAATCTTCATCTTCTGTGTCTACGTCCTGCCTGCACGCACATGTTTCATAAACACAAAAGCTGAGTTTTAGATGCTGTGGGATTTATACACTTCACAGCTGTAGATTCTCAGATTAATTCGATTAAAGCTGCAGTCCAAAACTTTTTTTGTTTAAAAATTATCCAAAATCAACTATTTTAGCCCCATTCACAATAATTGTGTCATATTTAGTGTTATGGTGGATTTCCGCGGGAAATTCAAGCATGTCTTTGCGTCATTACGTCACATTGGTATACATAAAGAAAGAGTCCGGCTAGTAGTAGAAACGCCATGAGGAGCGGACTGCATGTTCTTCAGCGGATCATTTATAGTCTTTTCTCACAGCAGCTGGAGTAATTAAACGTATCATTTTGATGACAGATTGTAATCCAGAAAGGCCCAAATGACATGATCAGTGACAACTGGAGATTCACCCATAGTCAAAAGCAAAACATTAGACTGTACGGAAATTTAAATCTACAGATAACGCTAATAAACACTAAATACACGTAGTCACGCAATGCTAATACTGTTAATTAGGGATGCCACAATTCTCATAATATTGAACCGTTCGGTACGGCATTCACGGTTCAATACGCGCTTGTGAATTGTGTTTTTTTCGGTTTCACATTTAATTAATTATTTTTCTACAAATTCTATCATTTGCCTCTATCCCAATATACTGAACAACACGACATACATTCACATCACACGTTAGTGGTGGAGTTATACTCATGGAACACTATAGTTATTCACAATCACGAAAGTTCATTATTTGTATGCGTTTTAAAGCCTTGCCGGTTTCATTCGCGTGCCATGGTTCTCTTACGAGAGGTTCTCTCGTATTGCGTAAGTTCCTTACGCTACGGGAAAGTATTCTTTCTTCGAGATTTCTGAAAAACCCAAAATTATCCTTAATTTTGTAACATTGTCAACGCAGTGCGGCAGCCTGGCAGACCATAGCAGGCTATTCCAGCGTGCCATTGGCTGCTCTGCTGGCAACTGCAGCAGCCTATCGGTGAGCCCGCGTGACGTGGCGACCAATGAGGGCGCTTCGCGCCCACCTGGCTTCATTTGCCTACAGGTGGGGCGTGGCCACGTGTATATAAGCAGGGCTCACGGGCTGCATATTCGATTTTCTTTTCTTCAGCGAAGCCCTTCGCATCGCTGGATCTGGAACCCGCCGCCGTTGAACGTGCAGACGAGCAAGCAGAGGACAGCGCCTGAAGAAGCCGGCAGCATCGCACCACCTTCAGCCATCCGTGCCTGCTCTGCTATCCGGCAGCATTATATCCTTTTATTGCTCAGTGTTGTCGCCGCTGCGTCACACTTTCACAAAAAGAGCCGAGCGTTTTTCTAAAAATGTCTCGTTCCACCTGCGGCTCGTGTCACGCGCAGCTCAGTTCCGGGGACCGCCATGTGATCTGCGCTCTCTGCCTGGGCCGTGATCACGCCGCCGCCGCACTTCTCGCCGGCGGATGCCCGGAGTGCGAAGAACTAACGATGTCGACCCTGCGGGCTCGACTCGATCAGTTCGAAGATGACATCCTCCAGTCTCTGCTAAGCCGCGCAGGAAAAAGCGCCGCTCGCAGCGGACTCCGGAGTTGGCCGAGAGAAGCTCGCCGGAACCCTTCCCGCCCGCTTCACTCTCGCCTTCCCCGCCCCCACCCCAGGCCGCCATTTCTGTTGCCGCCTCTGGGGATGAGGCGGATGCGGCCGCGGAACGCGCCGACAGCTGCTCCATCATGGCTTCCGACAGCGAGGAATGGTCTTCCGCAACCTCTTCAGTCCGAGCCTCCGGACGCTCTCGAGCGGGTGAGGACGCCGAACTGTTGCGCCTTCTCACCCGGGCTGTCGAGCAGCTAGGCCTCGAATGGGCCCCGCCTAGAGGCGGTCGCAGCGCACCTTTGCCCGCCTTCTGGTTGGCGCTCAAAGGCTGCCCTCCCGTCTAAGGCCTGCAGAGTGACGTCATCGCTGATCGGCCGCGCTTTCGCTGCCTCCGGTCAAGCTGCGTCTGCTCTGCACTCTATGGCCGTGCTGCAAATCCTCCAAGCCAATCTCCTCCGTGATCTGGACGAGAGGAGCTGTGACGCTGAGCTGATCACGGATTTGCGAAGCGCGACGGATCTCTCCCTCCGCGCTACCAAGACCGCAGCACAGGCCCTCGGACGCTCCATGGCCTCCCTCACGGTAGCTGAGCGCCACCTCTGGCTCACGCTCGCGGACATGCGAGAAACAGAGCGCGCGGCCTTCTTAAACGCCCCGCTCTCTCCATCTGGGCTCTTCGGACCAGCGGTCAAGGGGATCGTCGACCGTTTCTCCGAAGTACAGAAGACGACGCAGGCCATGAACCTCTTCCTGCCTCGACGCCCAGGCGCCAGCGGTAGCTCCGTTGCTCGCCGTCCTCGCGACCAGCCAGCACCGAGCTCCACGCAGCGCCCAGCGCGGCCCCCTTCGTCTCAGCGAAGACCGAGCGGCCGCCCCAGATCGCGCTCTTCCAGCCACGGTAAGCCGCCTCCCCCTCGGGGCCCCCGGCCTAGGATCGTGCTGAAGTCCGAGCCTCCAAAGCCCTCCTAGCCAGAGGCAAGAAACGACGGTTAAGTCCCGCTGCGGCCGGACACCCGTCAAAACTCTTTTTCCTGTCAGCCCCCACCACTGTGGCTGCTGCAGAGGAATTTCACGCAGCCAACGAGCCGGCAAAAACGCCCTCTCGCCTGTCAACCACCGCCGTTTTTACGGCGAACCAGAGAAATCACAAAAGTTGCATTATTTCTGGTTGCACGGCTCACGCCGTATGTGTTTCAAATGCAGTAAATGTGCCCACTTTTCTGTGTTCACCCCTGCACATAAGCACAATAAACCCCGTGTCCCCCACTCACATAAAGCGGCCTCCGGCCGCTCGAGTGCTAGAGTTAGGTCACGTGTCCGCTTGTCTGCGTCCACGCCTAGCCACCACACGCGCTGTCACACAGTCACTCTTAACCGGTCATGTTCCACGCGTAAGAGTTGTGCCCGCTCAAACGCGCTCACACATTTTCGCGAACATTATGCCCCAGGCGCTACGCGCCGCGCCACACACCATTTGTTTTCCGCCCAAGGTGGCCGAAGCGATGAGTGTAGGGCCACACACAAGACATTCCCCGCTCAAAGCGGTAGAGACACAGTGTGTAAGGCGGCCAGCCACCGAAAGCGAGCGGCTGGCCCACAGCACAGAGAGCGCGCGCACCGCGCCCGCCCCTCTTATACGGGCCGTCAAACCCGCGAAACGCGGCGTTTCGAGCCCAGAGGCCGTTCTGTCCCGTTTGGCACACGCGAAAGCGTGGGAAGCCATTCCAGGTGTATCAGAATGGGTGCTGAGAACAGTGAAGCACGGCTACACTCTGCAGTTCGCTCGCCGCCCTCCGCGCTTCTGTGCGCGTATAGAGACGAGAGTGAGCGAAGAAGTAGCACATCTACTTCGAGCGGAGATAGCCACGCTGCTGTGCAAAGGGGCTATAGAACCGGTTCCCCATTCTATGAGCGAGTCAGGCTTTTACAGCCGATATTTTCTCGTGCCAAAAAGGGAAGGGTCGCTCAGACCGATTCTGGATCTGAGGCGTCTGAACAAAGCTCTTTTGAGGAGATCGTTCAAGATGCTTACGACCAAGCAGATCCTCGCGCATATTCGCCCGAGAGACTGGCTAATTTCCCTAGATTTGAAAGACGCATATTTTCAAATCAAGATAACGCCGCGTCACAGGCCATTCTTACGATTCGCCTTCGACGGCCAGGCTTATCAATACACCGTCCTTCCGTTCGGCCTGTCACTAGCACCCCGTACATTTACGAAGTGCATGGACGCGGCCCTCGCTCCCCTGAGAAACCGGGGGATGCGAATATTGAACTACTTGGACGACTGGCTCATCCTGGCGCAGTCAGAGGCCGAGCTCCTCGCACACAGGGCAATGCTGCTCAGCCATTTGGACAGCCTGGGGCTCACGGTCAACTGGACCAAGAGCTCATTAGTGCCCACGCATTCAACCTCATTTCTGGGTTTGAATCTGGACACTGTGGCTATGTCTGCCCGCCTGTCACCACAACGCACGCGCCAAGTTCGGCGCATGGCTGCGTACTTCCGGCCGGGCAAAATCGCACCTCTCAAGCTTTTTCAGAAGATGCTGGGACGTATGGCCTCAGCTGCAGCTGTGCTCCAGCTGGGCTTAATGCGCATGCGCCCGCTGCAACGCTGGTTAAACGCCCGAGTGCCTCACAGAGCCTGGGCTGCCGGAGGTTTCAGGATCAGAGTGACTCAGGGCTGTGTTGCAGCCCTAGAGCCCTGGTTAGTAGCCGACTGGTACCAGCGGGGAGTGACAATGGGAGCCATCTCACACCGCAAAGTCATCTCGACGGACGCCTCCACCTCGGGTTGGGGCGCCGTTTTCGAGGGCAGACCGGCCTCGGGCCTCTGGTCGAGCGGAGAAAAACTCCTACACATAAACTGTTTGGAGATGATAGCGGTAGAGAACGCGCTCAAGCAGTTTCTCCCGTTTATACGGGGACACCATGTGTTGGTCCGGTCGGACAATACCACGGTGGTGTCCTACGTGAACCGGCAGGGCGGTGTCAGGTCCAGGTGTCTGGGCAATCTGACGGAACGCCTGCTCGTGTGGGCACACAGCTCGCTGCGCTCGCTGAGAGCGGCGCACGTTCCGGGCCACCTCAACGTGGGCCCGGACAAGTTGTCCAGGGGCCTCATTCTCCCAGGAGAATGGTCCCTGCACCCCCAGACAGTCCAGCTGGTATGGCGCCTATTCGGCAGAGCGGAGCTCGACCTCTTTGCAACAAAAGAGAACGCCCGCTGCTCGACGTTCTTGTCCAAAAGCGAGGATGCGCTGTCCCAACTTTGGCCCAGCCTCCCGCTGTATGCTTTCCCGCCGATTTCCCTATTGACCCAGGTTATAGCGAAAATCAGGGAAACGCGCCGCCCGGTGCTCCTTATAGCGCCGCGCTGGGAGAACCAGATTTGGTACCCAGAGCTGGTGAAGCTGTCGCACTCACCCCCCTGGCCAGTTCCGCTGAGAGCAGACCTCCTCTCTCAAGCAGGAGGGTCAGTTTGGCATCCCCATCCAGAGCGATGGTCTCTGCATGTATGGGTGACCAACGGATACCCGTTGACCTGCCCGAAGGGGTTATGAACACGATCTCACACTCTAGAGCCCCCTCGACGAGGCGGTTATATAGTTCTAAGTGGTCGGTGTTCACTGAGTGGTGTGCTTCCAAGGGATTGGAACCGCAGCAATGTGGGGTCCAGCGGGTGCTCTCCTTCCTCCAGGAGCTCTTGGAACTGGGCAGGTCCCCTTCCACGCTCAAAGTGTATGTAGCGGCTATAGCAGCGTTCGCCCAGACGACGCTAGGCAGCACGCTAGGAAGGAACAAGCTCATCATCCGTTTCCTCAGAGGAGCTAGACGGATGAATCCCCCGCGGCTCCCATCGGTTCCTATTTGGGATCTGGCCTTGGTCCTAGAGGCCATGAAGGCTTATCCCTTTGAACCGCTCGAGACTGTGGAACCAAGGTTCCTTTCGCTAAAAACCGCGTTCCTGATAGCTCTGGCTTCAGTGAAACGCGTGGGGGATCTACACGCGCTCTCAGTGAGCCCGACGTGTATGGAGTTCGGTCCTAATGACTCTAAGGTCATTCTCAGACCGAGGCATGGTTATGTCCCCAAAGCGATCGGCACTCCTTTCAGGGCGCAGATTATCTCCCTCTCGGCTCTGCCAGCATCCGACGAGGGGGACGGTGGCAATATCCTCTGCCCTGTCAGGGCATTGAGGGTTTATGTCACACGCTCCGCCGCCTTCAGGCGTTCTGAGCAGCTATTTGTTTCGTTTGGAGGGCGCGCTAAAGGTCTCGCCTCCTCGAAACAGACCCTGTCCAGGTGGATAGTGGACGCGATTGCAACTGCATACGCTTCCAAACACCTGCAGTGCCCGCTAGGTGTCAGAGCACACTCCACCAGAAGCATAGCCTCTTCGTGGGCTTGGGCCAGAGGGATTTCCATCCACGATATTTGCGTGGCGGCAGGCTGGGCCTCCCCGTCTACGTTCGTGAGATTTTACAATCTGGAAGTTCCTGCCTTACAGGCGAAAGTGTTATCAGTTCAATAAGGCTGTTGGTTCTGCCCGGTGATTCTGCGCAGACATAGCTCACATACTGGTAGTAAGTTCGGTACAAGGCTTATGTAAATTTGAAGGAGACCGGCGGTACCGTTCCCTCATTTACGAAAAGAGCTATTGTGAGTTTGAAGGTGACCGGCGGTGCCGTTACCTCACTCATATGACAAGATATTGTGAATTTGAAGGCGACCGGCCTTGCCGTTCCCTCATTCATGAGACAAGGTGTGGTGAATTTGAAGGCGACCGGCAGGTGCCGTTCCCTCATTCATAAGGCAGGGTGTTGTAACCATCCGTTGTAACCACCCGTCAGTTCAAACGAAGTGTCCGTATATGTGGTGGCCCGTTTCCTTTACCGGCCACCCTGCCCGAGCAGTGTTATGGTCCCCGGTTCCCTGGGATACATATGCTGTATGCGAGGCGCGCACGGCGTTGACAATATGTTCCCGTAGCGTAAGGAACTTACGCAATACGAGAGAACCTCTCGTAAGAGAACGATACTCGGTTACTTAACGTAACCTCGGTTCTCTCTAGAAGAGGGAACGAGTATTGCGTTCCTTGCCGTGCGCCCCGCGGGCTTTTACGCTTCAGAACTACGAAAACCGAATATGCAGCCCGTGAGCCCTGCTTATATACACGTGGCCACGCCCCACCTGTAGGCAAATGAAGCCAGGTGGGCGCGAAGCGCCCTCATTGGTCGCCACGTCACGCGGGCTCACCGATAGGCTGCTGCAGTTGCCAGCAGAGCAGCCAATGGCACGCTGGAATAGCCTGCTATGGTCTGCCAGGCTGCCGCACTGCGTTGACAATGTTACAAAATTAAGGATAATTTTGGGTTTTTCAGAAATCTCGAAGAAAGAATACTTTCCCGTAGCGTAAGGAACTTACGCAATACTCGTTCCCTCTTCTAGAGAGAACCGAGGTTACGTTAAGTAACCGAGTATCGTTTTAACATGTGCTTTTCAGAGCGTGCGCACTAAAAGCCTGTCAAACACGTGATTACTGAACTAAGTAGTTGTCTTACTGCGCTAATACTGTCAAATACACACAAGGTTAACATAAACACAGTCGGTTATGTCTAAAGTGAAAGTAAAATCGCAATCTTGTCTGTATATTAGATGCACGCAGCCGCAGGTCTTAAATTAACAACAGGGCAGTAGTGAACACAAGGTCCTTAAAGGGACAGTTCACCTATAAAATGATGTCATTATTTACTCACTCTAATGTTGTTCCAAACCTGTATTCATTTCTCGATGACAATTTTCATTTTTGACTGAAATATCCCTTTAATGTTAATACAACAACAAAAGACAAAGAGAAAATCACTCACTGCTCTTGACTGAAAAACTAATACAGTAGCAAAGAATCAGTGTATATTTTATAGTGAAGTCTATGTAGTGTTTTATTTTTACATTCATTCATTCAATTTCATACTTAAATGCTGCTGTACAGCTCTGAGCTGCCAGTGTAAATCTTTATATATATTTATTTTATATTATCCAATACACTAGGAATATGTACAAGGGTTTTTTTTAAGTAAAGTTTTAAGTTTAAGTAAGTTTTTTCAATTATTTTAAGTAAAATAAAGAAAGAGTATTGCAATAAAAAATAGTCTTTTTTTCTCTTTAACCTCTTGCTGTTCCTGTCGCCTAAAAATAGAATAACAAAAAATGTATGTGACAAGCCATCAGAACCGAACCGAACTGAAAACCGTGGTTAAAAACCGACGTATGTATTGAACCGTGGAGTAACTGTATTGTTGCATCCCTACTGTTAATGATATATAACACTTGCCTGAATTATTAAAAAAACGACAGATTTATTTGTGTCTCTTTGGCACTGATAAGAAAAAAAGAGAGCTGATCGCGCCGGCGCGACTGCCGACTCGAGAGGGTTAACAATTTGAGAACAAAGTATAAAATCAATAATAATTTGCACAGTTTGATATTATTTGAGCGATCATTAGATTTAATCACCGTTGGTAGCGCAATTTATTGTAATCTTTTGTTCCCAAAAGTGGCAGACATGTTACTTACTTGTTCAGATGACATTTTCCGGTGAAAATTCTTATTTAGGTTATACTCCAAGACGTAGAATCTGTGATTCTAAAGTACGGTATCCACACCGGTGCGGTGACTGACAGCTAGCCGCACAAACTCCTCAAAACATTAGATTAATTTGCACTGAGGAGCCGTGCCGATGCACAACTCACATACAGATGATAACTCCGTAAATAACTGCAATTGAAGGTTTCAAACAGAGATGGCGACACAGAGGCAAAACTTACGGACTGCAGCTTTAAAGATCAATTAACCTCATTTTAAGACTTATAAAATATGACTTGCTCTTGGTCTGCAATAGAAAGCTGAATTTATTGTAGTGCAGTTGTCTTTGCTAACGAAGATAAAAGAACCCATAAACACCTTTGAAATCAGTTATCTTGAAAATGATGCAAGCGGCGTATTAGGCCTCCTTAAACGGAGTCCAGAACGAGTCCCGAACAGCCAAATACCACTTGGGAAATAAACATCTTGAAATAGGCATGGGGCCAGGAAATGGATTTCATTGCAGAACTAATCAACAGGGCCATTTTAGAAGGGAACAGTTTGGATTGGATCTTTACTGACATTAGAGTTATCAACGTGTCTCATGCCAGCCAGTGTAATTTGATCCTTGATGTCCACACCAAAACCTGACAGATGTCAGAGGATCCAGCTAGGACTTGTGCAGCAAGTTTGCCGTGGTATTAAGCGGGCAAACCAGCGAGTTAGTCCTTACATGTGATGTGATGTGGTTTGATTGGAATTCAGATGATCTTTCACTATAAGCAATCTGTCAGCACATGCTCAGGCTACAAACACATGTCATGAGTGAAGCTGGATTCTGTTTAGGCTTCTTTTCAATGCAGAAACTTAAGCCATTTATTCCATTGGCAGCTAAAGTGAAAAAGCCGCTGCATCAAAAAAAAAAGGGATACCCCATGGTGTGAGAGTGAATCCGTAGGCTGAACTGAATTTGATGAGATCTGAAGACTTGCATATGAATGCATGTCTTGCCAGTACATGTCAAACTTTAAGACTATCCCATGATTACATGGTTACAAAGCTTTTCTCACTGCAATGTTTCTCATATATAACTCATGTATCAGCTTTGCCATCACAAGAATAAATTACATTATAAAATACATTCAAATAGAAAATGGTTATTTTAAATTGTAATGATATTTCACAATTTTATTCCACATTACTGTTTTATTGTATTTTCAATCAATTGGGTGACCACATTAAAAATGAACAGGTAAATTAACCATAAATAGACTACTACTACTAAAAACTATAATACACCCTAATTTATGTAACCAATTTTAAAAGCAGTTTAAATAAATATTCCTTTATAACAAAGACAGGAACCAGAACCAGCACATATGGATCATGTGTGCTATATTTCCCCATTCAGGGTTTTTGTTGGCTGATCTCTCATTCACTTGTCTGCTTTATTTCAGCAATCACACGTAATGAAAGAGTTTCATTGCGTTCAGCATCTGGTCTTTTGGCAGCCGTTGCTGAACCTGAACCTCGTTTTGGACTTTCCTCAAGTTGGCGTGAAAAGTGTGAGCATTTACTGTTATCATGGCACATCACAGTAACTTTAAGCTCGTAATACTATTGATCATTTACAGACTTGGATTCGAAAACACTCATTCAGACCAAGCAGTGTGATATTCTCATTATTCACACATTTCTATAGCCTACGTTTAAAGCAAAAAACTGGTGTTTTTAATAGATTGTTTAAGGAAAAAGGGGGCAGGTGCAGATTGAAACTCCTCATGTTTTATGCTGCTTTGACAAAGAAAAAAAACCTGAATATCCTGTTGTACTGAGATCAAGAGCAGTACTTTTTAATGTGCCACATTCTAATCTTATTTATGCAGCGGCCAAGATCTCCTGATGCCAAATTCCATCAAAACCAGCAGCTTTGATGCTTGAGCCAAAGCATTAAAAAAACTGGAATGTGGTAGTGCCTGCAAGTGCCAGGTGTATATCACCCTGTAATTAGGCCTGAAATGAATTAAATCTGGGTATAAAATACTGTGTGCATATTAAGCTAATATTTGTAACACCAGCATCACAAGTTTCATAATGTACCAGTGCTGTCTGACCAGAGCAACTACATGAAAAACAACATTTTATGGACAGGTGTGATTCTCAGATGATTTTTCTCTACATCAAAAAGAGTGCTTTAAATCTCTTACCCCTTGCAGGCGATCCCTGAAAATGAAAGGCACACTTTTATCATCCACACATGTTTTGGTGTGTCAAAGTATCTCATTTTCTTCCAGCGTGTAATAAGTTGACACTGTGTTTGGCACTCAGCAGGAACAGCTCTGAGGAACATGAAAATGACCTTATTATTTTCTCTCCAATGACATCATTGCTCATCTGCAAGGTGTTAATTTGAATTTGAGGAAGTTTGTGTGACTGAGCCGTTTCCTTCAAATTAGTTTAACTGTTCTTAGGCTCGTTTCCTCTGTTATAACAGGCCCACGGTGCTTTATCTAGAAAACAGACGACCCATCTTAACTAGAATTTGCTAAAGAAAAAGAAAAATAATTACAAAACACCAGATTGAATTGGCCTCATGTCAGTATGACAGTGGAAAAACAAAATATTAATCTTTGAAGTGATGAAACGCAGATAATTACAACCTTTGTTTTGTGAAAATGTAATTGCAACATTCAACATTAAAAGCTCTCATTAATGACAGCAGTTGATGTATTGATACTGTGCAATTACAATACAGAACAGCCAAAAGAAAGAAAAAAGTATTGCCTACATTACATGCTATGAAATAATCACCATTTGCAGCCTTAAGGAGGGCTGTCCAAATAAAACCCTTTCGAGAATGATGCCTCATCTTATGCTTACATGTAATTCAGAGCAGTGCAGAACACAAAAAGAGAAGATCCATAATGCACAAAAAAGTCTAATATTCATTCTGCATTATTAAGGTGGATTTATATTAAATATTTAAAGGATCATATGCTGTTTTAATATTCATAGGACTGAACTTTTACTGAAATATTGGTGAAATGCTTTTATGTGCGCTTGGCTAGAGAGCTGATCTGATTAAATTTCATTGTTTGATCACCTTCTCGTGCTCTGTGGGTGAATGAGTTGAATTTAGTCCAGGTCTCTGTTTTCAAAACAAGCTGACATGTGATCATAAATCTGTATGTTATACTATTGTGTATACAATCTTGTTTTTGGACCTGTTGTTACCAAGAGGTTTGACGATAATGATAATGATAACGATAAAAATGTAGTTTTAAAAATCGTCCACACCACAACTAAAATGATAACGGTACAGAGGACCGATATCATAGGAATCACTTTCAAACCGTTTTTTTTCGCAGCTGATGATCGATAAACACATTGACAGCCAATCAAGAAAGGAGACGTTTTTTGTTTTTTAATATTGGTTTCTATAAGGAAAATCGAATGGCCAAAAAGATACACGGACCGTTTGAGAATAAATAGAATGCTAGCGTTATAAATATAGTTATCATTATAGTTTATGGCTGTGCAATGACTCAAAATTGTAATATAATTGCAATGTGAGCATGCACGATTTGAAAACCGCAGAAATAATGATTTTCTCATCAGCCCCCTCAGTGTGGAATGAATGTAGCACGCCTGCAAGAAGAGAACAGAGCGACATGGAAGAAAGCACAGAAACAGGTGGATTTAGGGAAGGAGAATGATGTATCATAGATCCAGGTAATTTGCAAGACCTGTCAAACTATCGTTGCGGCAAAACAAGAGTAGGGGAAATTCACACGGAACACTGTTTGCGGTTAAGGTTTACAATTTTACCTTGGAAGGATATCCTGTCACTTTATCCACTACAGTAAAAGACCTGGGTGTTATATTAGACCGCAACCTGACATTCGAAAATCATATTTCATATGTTACAAGAACGGCATTTTTCCATCTTAGAAACATTGCTAAGCTACGTAACATGCTATCTATTTCTGATGCAGAAAAGTTAGTTCATGCATTCATGACCTCGAGATTAGATTACTGTAATGCTTTATTAGCTGGTTGTCCTGCATCCTCAATAAACAAACTACAGTTAGTCCAAAACGCGGCTGCTAGAGTTCTTACTAGGTCAAGAAAATATGATCATATAACACCAATTTTATCATCTCTACACTGGTTACCTGTGAAGTTCCGTATCAATTACAAACTATAGCTACTAACCTATAAAGCCCTAAATGGTTTAGCTCCAGTGTATCTAACGGATCTTCTATCGCCCTACAATCCATCGCGCTCTTTAAGATCACTAAACTCTAGGCTTCTGGTCATTCCTAGGATATCTAAGTCCACTAAAGGAGGGAGGGCTTTTTCACATTTAGCTCCTAAACTCTGGAATAGTCTTCCTGATATTGTTCGAGGTTCAGACTCGCTGTCCCAGTTTAAAACTAGATTAAAGACGCATCTCTTTAGCCAAGCATTCACATTATAATTATCTTTTTATACTACAGTTAAATCGGATCAAAAGCATTAATATAATATTCTGAACAGCAGCTACGCTAATCATTTCCCATCTGCTTTTCTGTTGTTATCTCGGGACACTAGTCCCGAGGTAAATAGTTCATCAGCTCCAGTTTGTATCCAGCCTCTCATGGAGACTTCGGATGCCCCGACACCTGTGATGAGACGACTCCACGCCTGTGAAGAGACGACTCAACGCCACCGTTGTTATGGCCTAAATTAATACACGATTGATTAACTTTTTCGAACATTATTCTTTAACATTGTCTTTCTAACATTTTTACTGTACATCTATGAAATGCACTTTCTGTAAAGCTGCTTTGAAACAATGTGTATTGTGAAAAGCGCTATACAAATAAATTTGAATTGAATTGAATTGAATTAAGGCGCAGGTCTAGAGATGCCTTTTTTTTAAAAATTTTTAACTTCTCTTACCTTGAGCGCCGCATGGAATGCCGTGTCATGCACGAGATGCTGCAAAAGATGAAAGACGCAAACGCAAAGGTTGAAGACATATGTCTAGCTCGTGTTTACATAGAAAAACTATGTCATATTCCGAACCAGGTGAACACAAATCAATAATGCATGCATTTCCGAACAGCACAACATATGAAAAGAGTTCAAAAAGGCATGAAGAAATAACCGGCGCCGTCACATATTATTTACGCAAAGATATGGTGCCCGCAAAAAAGAAAAATAAACTTAAATAAATGCCCTTGGTTACCCTTGGATATGTGGATTTCAAAATAATATGGTCCTATTATATAAAAAGGCCCCATTCTTCTGTTGTAATAAGCACCAACATGAAGACTTGGGTCAGAACAACACCCCTGTGTTGTTACTGCTCTAGTGAAGATCAAGCCTTTTTCTTTTTAACTGTGCATGAGAAGCCATTCCTTAAGCCATTGTGTTCACAAAGTAACTTTTGCATTCTGAAAGAGTGAACCACTGTTTTTAGGCCTTGAGAGAGCACACTAATTGGATTAAAGAGGGGGTTGAATCCTGTTTTATAGCCTCTTTTGTTGTCTTTTAGAGTCAAATGAAGTTTAGGGCTAACTGCTGGGTTACAGCTCTAACTGGATTACCGTGAAACACCTTGACCAATTAAAACAAGGGCAGGTATCATGCTGGTTCTTTTCCAAAAAAACATAGTACTGCTCTTGGCATCTGACTAATACGCCCTCATTAACTGACTGCGACTCTCATTTGCCATAGAGCACACTCTTTTGTTCTTCTTTCCTTCATAAGGGTAACGTGATCTGCCTTACCTTGACCTCTCCTCCACTGAGAGCTAATCAGACTCACCTGTGAGCTCTCCCCAGCGGCTTGAGAGCGCTAACTCAGCAACACCTGATAAGGTTTCTTTCGATCCCTCAGGTAAATACCAGAGGCCAAGGACCCTCCTCGAGATGGTCTTGCAGCCTGAGTGAGGCTTGGATGCAGCGAGGAGAGCTGTTGTTCTGCTCTCTCACTCATGAAAGGCTCAGGGGGGAAAAACATTAGCCATGTTCTCTAACATCCATAATGCTGTCTATTGCAACTGAAAGGAACCAGTATGGGTTATTGATTGAAAATGAAACCTGATGGTAGAATCCAGTTGAGGGTAGTTAACAAATAGTCATTGCAGTAAGAAACATCTCTGACGCGTATGCCATCTTTGATCTAGAGTGCAAATTACAGAATTTTTCATTAAAAAACAAAAAAATGAATTGATAAAATATAAATAAATGTTCTTAAAAAATCTCTGAAAATATAACAAATAAATCAATGTAAATTTGTTTACTTAAAAATGAAATTGATAATAAAGGCCTTCTATTTGTCATCATGTTTCATTGACCAGAGAAACCCTAAAAGAAAAGGCAAGGGACTGACCTAAATAAAAATATAATATTCTTTTACTACTGTAAGATGGGGACTACATTCATGATCATTCTTATTTTTAGGTATATTCATGGCACCAGTTGTCAAATAAATCTGAACAGACTGTATAAATCATAGCTAAAATGTCTTGCTAAAATATGTCCTATACTAGTTATTATAACGAAACAAACACATTCATTGGTTGACTTCCCAGTTTGGTGGTGGGATTATTAGTTTCATCAAACAATTAAAGACAGGGGGCATGTTTGAATAAATTGTTTAGAAATCAATGGCTAAATTCGATATTGTATACTACCATATAGAATGGTGCAGCGATGACGCCAAAACGAAGACTAATTCGCAACTGGATACCCTCAAGATTGGGTTTTTATAATGGAGTTTTTCAGTTTATGAGTGCAATAAGGTCTGTGGTAAACAACTTGACGATACTGAAACATGTTGCTCTACAACGTAAATTCAAAATCAAAAATGATAATTTTAAGTTATGTTTATTTAAAAAATAAAAAAAAATATATATATATATGTTTTTTTGGGGTGTGAGTGTATGCAGTCTACATTGTAGAGCAAAACATTCAAGTATCGTCAAGTTATGTTTACCATAGACCTTATTACTCATAAATTGAAAAACCCCACAAGAAAAAAAAAACAGTTTTATGTAGAGTTGGATGTCGTCCGTGTAACAGTGGTATGACAGTGGTATACCGGGCCCTATCACACACCAGGCGCAATGTGACAGTTGCCAAGTGCCAAGTTAAAGGCACTCAGGTTCTGAAAACGAGGTGTGTTCAGGCGCTTGTTGGTGCTTTGCTATTTTGAAGCAATTGAGCCATCGACCAAAACCTGGTCTAAAGTCAATGGTGCAGTATTTTTATGTTATTTTAAGGGCGCGTTAGTAATATGCACCAATAGGCGGTTGCCCAAAATGCGTACACTCTGCTTATTACACACACAGGGATGTGCAGCAGCACACACAGAGAGACTACGACCCTTTTGGATCATGCGCCTGACGCGCAGACCGTTTTTTTTTCATCATTAAACTAGCAAAAGTGGGTTTGGACATGCCCTAAGGGCACCTGCACCATGCGCTTCAGACCATGCGCTTAGATTGTTAAAATAGGGCCCACCATGTATAATTAAAATAATAGGGGTGCCAAGACCGATCCCTGGGGTACACCACAAGTGAGGTGGGCCGCCGAGAATGAGTGGACACCTAAACTAATGGAAAAACTTCTATTTGACAAGAAAGAATGGAACCTTTTTAGTACCGTACCATGATGCCGAAAGAATGTTCCAGGTGAGATAATATAATCTGGTCAAAAGCCGAGCTCAAATCTAAAAACACTAAGGCCATAGTGTCGCCAGCATCTGAAGTCATTAAAATTATGTTAAAAACTTATAAAGGGCAGATATACCTCCAAATTGTCCTCTATATATTATTATGGCTGAAATAGTAAGAGTAGTAGTATGCTACTCCAACTTCGGTCAGTATTTTGTAACTTCAGCTTGCCACCACTAGAGCCCATAAATCACACTTTTCACCTTTAAGAATCAGAGGAGACGAGTCTGACAAGGACAATTTACAATACTGTACATTACCAGTACAATATTCTCCTGAGAGGGGTTTCTTGGCCTATTTTTCAAAAAACAATAATGATAATGACTTTCTCCTGATTTTGAGATGTTAAATAATTATGATTTTGCCAAAGGTCAATAATAACACAAGTGCTGACATTCTCATTTGGTATATTCTAAATTGTTAAACATTGATCTATGGTTTAATATTTGCCATCCAACAGGCACGACAAAGGTTTTTTTTTTTTTTCTTCCTTTGACAGAGAACCATAATGAGTTCTGACATGCAAGTGATTATTTAAATAAGGAGTGACAGTAAATGCATATATGAGCATAGAAAATGGGGCTCAGCCAGTTGAGATGAATTGCTAGATTAGGATTCACAACGGGATCGAATAAGAGAGAACATGAATAATATCAATGCAGAATTAGGGAGATGCACCCATTAAAGCAGTTATGTGGTTACATAAGCACGCTAATTTACAATATGGCTGCCAGAGAAATTGAATACAATAGAAATAGTAAATTATGATGCCAAGAGAAGCCCAAAGGTGAATGCATTTGCTTGGTGAAAGAAATGAAACAACTTCATCCTGCTGTTTAATGTGAGAACATATCCGCAATATATAAATGAAAACCCTGCTGAAAAATCCAGCCTTGCTGGTCACCAGCATATGGTATGGTTTGCATGCTGGGACCAGCTTGGGATGCTGGTGTGCTGGTATGATCCCAGCAAGACCACAACAAAACATATGTATGTGTTACACGTTTCTCAGTGTGTGTTCATAGAACAAGACTAAGACAATTTTACAAATTAATTTTGATAAATTATTTAATAAAGGAAAGCACATATTTTTGGTAACATATTTACTGGTACACAGTAAAATCCTCAGTGTTAAACAAACACAGCTCAGTTTTCATATGGTCCCAATTTATAGAGAGCAAAAGCAACACTGAAGCAATGTTGCAGTTAGTAAGATTCACTGAGCATTAGTGACGACACCTGGGGTTAACAAGCAGAATCATTGAAGATAAGAGGAACAACAAGAACAGAAAAAAGAGAAGAGACAAGCAAACAGCCCAACAACTAGGGGTGTAATGATACACTCGTGTCACGATTCGATATGAATTGCGATACTGAACTCACGATACAATATGTATCCCGATATTTTAAGCCAAAATAAAGAGGGTTTTTTTATTTGTACTTTTTATTATTATCAAAATAATATTATTATTAGTGTATTATTATCAGGACTCACAAATATTCCACCATTGCATTATTATACATTATATTCAACATTATATATAGTCGTTTAATGTAATAATGTGACTGAAACTCCGTAAACTTAGATTTTTTGCCCTCACGTATTTACTCTCTCATGTTGTTTTCGTGCGTTACGCAATCATTTGAACCGTTCGTGTTTACTACAGTATGCGGGTCGTTGTGAATCGTTGTAAATCATAAACCATCGTTCGTGTCTCTTCAGAAGACTTGGATTTGGATTAGACCACTCGATTAGTTCTTTTAAGATGCCTTCATGACATTTATTGGATCTTTTAAGTTTGAGGAATTACTTTAAATGGAGGGACAGAAATCCCTCCGGTTTCATAAAGAATATCTTCATTTGTGTTTGGAAGTTAAACAAAAAACGACATGATGGTGAGTACATGATGACAGAGTTTACATTTGTGGTAGCCTACATTTGTAAATTTTTGTTTGGGTGAATTATACCTTATAAACAGGCCTACTACAGCAAGTTGAGCCTTGGATAAAACAACTCTATATCGAGAATCATATCGTTTCCATCAACGATACATATTGTCACATTTTTATATCGTGATATATCGTTTAACGATATATCGTTACACCCCTACCAACAACTGCAACTGACTCACTGCAACTGATTAAACAACTCCAAAAACAGCATTACCATATTCACTTATTACAAACAAGTTTGGCTTTATTTCTTTCATTGTGCATGTACAAAGGTTGTTGAAGGCCTTTAGTTGGGGCCATTTACTTTGGTTAAATGAAATATCCTTCAGCAATTGTTGAAAGTGCCTTTTATCACTGTAAGAGTGGACTCCTGTAGATGGTTCAATCTACAGGGTTGCCATTAGACTAAAAAACGTTATCAGAAAGATGGAAGAAAACTGTACATTTCTTGTCTATTTCCACCCACTGCAACTCATACCAACGACGGAGATAAGCGCAGTTACAATAGCAAAATATGTGGGAGAGCGTTGCTATAATATGACTATATTGTATTGCAATAGGGAGCACTTCAAAGTCAATACTAAATCAAAACTAGTTAGCACTGTATTTGTAATAAAAAGGATTTAATGACAAAATCTGGTTATGGTTACACTTAAAATAGTTTCAAAATGGATGAATGAGATGATAAACTTATACCATTAATCGTACACAGCATGAATACAATGTTACCTGAGAGAGAGAAAGAGAGAGAGAGAGAGAGAGAAAGAGAGTGGGAGAGAGAGAGGAAGAGAGCAAAGAAGAGCAAAGAAGAGAAGCCCGAATGACTTCAAGAGCCAGAGGAAAAAAGAGAGAGAGCCACAAATCCAATCCTCTTTTATCTATTCCTTGACCATGTGACTGAAACCAAATGTATTCTTTTAAACTGACCAATCAGACCAAACTCACACATAACATTCAAACTGACCAATCAGACCAAACTCACACACTGTAAAAGGTGTGGCACCCCCTGCGGCCTACAGGCCTGCCTTTTGTCTTTCAGATGGTCCTTCGGATAAGCAAATGTGTTGACAACAGAAAAGCAAATTTCTTTGTTGGATTTCAAATATCAAATATCTTTGATTATTTTCAATCCCTTCACCTACAATTACTAAACACAGCAATGTACACATGACAAATCAAACATTATCCTTCCCGAGTGTGTGTGAAAACCATGCAAATGTACTGTGTGTCTGTCCATGAATGCTTCGTGCGATCAGTGATCTAGAGTGCGCACATACATGGTTTGTTCTTTGTGCATCAATATACCAGACTCTCACACACTTACTGGACGACACCAAAATGGTGCTCTTCAGAAACAATCGCAGAATATGACAGAGCTTGTGTTTTAAAGCAAAGCACACACTGGAATGAATAATTCACAAAAAAACGCAATGTGAGTCTCTATTCTCTCTGATATGTCTGATGTGATCAGCCTGGCCTTCTTTACATTAGCGCTGTTTTGGACTCTTTGAATTAATTCGATTACCGGATCACTGAAAACTTTCTCAGAGTTTGACGGCTTAAAATGGCCTGATCACAAACAGAGAAGTAGAATCGTGTTAAAGAGTTAGAATGGAAATTTCCTCCTACCAGAGTTACAGGTGCTTGAAGATGCTCAGTGTGATTGTGATAAACTCCGGACTTCTAAGATCATCTAACTGCGTGACGAAAATTACTTTAATGACGCAGCTTCACATACTTCTGTAATTTATTTAATTTATTTTAACGCGTTAAGAAATTTAAATTAATCGTATGCATTAACGTGTTAAAGGTGACAGCCCTAGTTTTAACCTTATATTATTTTTCCTTTACATCATTAATGTGTTACATATAGAAATATGCAAGCAAAAACAATGGTTGTCCCCAAAACCATGCTTGCATACAGACAGCTGGCCAACTCACACTCAACTGCAACCCTTTTTGAACCAGCTTAACCAGTGTTTTGCTTGAGAACAGCATGAATATGCTGGTCCACCAGCACTAACCAGCCTGGATTTCTATGCTGGATTTTCCAACAGGGAAGGCTTACAGGGAATGTATTGCACATTAAAGATGCTAATCACGCTGCATTATAAAACTAGATGTCTTTTTCTGTGCTTAATACAGTCTTAATGTTTTAAACTCTGAAAAGTGCTTTATTTCTCAACAATTAATATTAGGTAACTTAGCATAATGCATTGCTGAAGGGATATGAGTATATGATCGGGAAACTCTGAATCACCTTCCATTAAGATCAAAGAGAAGACACACTTTGGCCATAGTACCCACAATCCCACCTGCTTCTCCTCCTCCTCTCTGATCAGAAGCTGTTGTTTTGTCAGTGAGCCATGGTATCCCGGCATTCCCTAATGAGATTAGATGGCCACTAATGAGTGCTACATTGGGTAAAATCAGCTGTGTTGTGAAGGTCAAAATTTTCACTACAGATTGTGCTGTTGGACTTCAAGAATCATTAACTAATAACAAACAAATGATTTATGAGGGACGCAGAATTTTTGTTGGCCTTTAGGCAGGGTTTCCCTTTCTTCAGCCTATTTTTAATGAGCATGAAAATATGGAAGTGATACTGAGACCTGGTGCAATAACATGCAGTGAGCTGTATTGATTAAGAAACGTGATATTATTTTGGCATATGTTCACACGGCATGCATACAGATGGACTAGTTCGGGTAGGGATTCACCTTGAGTAAGTAAATGTTTAACTATATAAGGCAAACATGTTACCTATGAGAATAAAGAACTTCTGTTATCCTGTTTTTTTTTTTATGATGGAACATAATATTTGCTTTTCCAGACTGATCCTTCCAGTCTGGCTCAAAAGAAGGTCTGTAGGCACTGTGCATACACTGTAGATGTGAGGTCATACCATTTTTACCACGGGATGGAAATGCAATGAACCATTGACCTATATTGGATTCAAGACAAGAATTCATCTAAGATTTCCCCCTGTTCAAACACTCATGTTTAACCCCAATGACCTTTCATCAAGAGAAATTAATTTTCTTTATTTGTCACAGGGAAAAAGTTGCATTGCTGGTGGAATGTTCACCCGGGCATCAGCATTTTCTTATATTGACATTCATTTTTGATTCTGAAAGAGTGTAAATCCCCTGTTAGCCAGTAACCTCACGGTGCAATTTCAGTGAGATATAATCAACATGCAATTTGCTAAGTGGACAGAACTATCATTTTTGTTAAATGCGCATATTAGAAAGGCAAATATTGCTTGTCACAGTGTTTCAACTGAAAGCATCCAATACATCTTCCTATCAGAGCTGAAAGATGCTTGTCACAGCTAATATTTTCTGTCCACAATTGTTTGCTTGAGTGAACCCACAGAGATAGTGTAAAAGCCAAGACTGTGCGACATCAACTGCCTTTTATATTCAGGCCTTAGCTAAGATTTTGGTCATTGCCAAAGTTGACAAAGCGATCGACCGTGTCATGTTCTGACATACTCCTTGACACATGAAATTAAAATGGTTACCATGCAGGCCCAAACAAGTGTTTGCACTAATATTAGCAATGTTTTGCTTGGAAAAGAAAGAAAGAAAATCACGGTTATTTTGCCAGAACGATTATAAGGGGACACCAAATAATGAGCTTTTCATAACGATAGTATCAATGGGTCTCAATCACTAATTGTGTGGATTATTTTGTATTTGTACGCACAGTAGAAATCGCATGCCTGATTCACAACACGTGTGTACGCACATGAATTTGTTCTTAATCTCGTTCTGATGTTAGTGAATTTGGATTAGGCCTATTCTAAATGAGCAGCCATGTGCACAAGTTTAGTAATTTGCATTACAACACACCCAAACCATCTCCATGTGTTCCGCACAGCCATTTCTTTAAAGCTTTTCGTCAAACATATGCCGCTCTCTGCAGACGCACTCTCACCAGATCCTCGAGCAATGCCAAGTGTGTCACTCTCAAAAGCAGTTCAAACATATGAAGGTAAAAGAGTAGCAAAACTCAAGATGCATTATATGTCATGTTAAGAGTTTTCTTTATACTGATTTTCTATGGGGAGGAAAACACTTAACATTGCATTCATATTGGCTCATCTGCTTTCAGTACATAGTATGCTGTTTACTGAGTTTGATAATATAATTTATTTCTTTTAATATCACATGAAAATTTGAGACTGTCACATGCTTAGTCTAGAGGCTTTCAAACTGAATTTAGAATATACAGAAAATTTGAGTTTACCAATATTTTTAAAAACCTTTATCTAATTACTGTTTCGTTTCAGTTTCTAAAGTCTGGTTGGAAATCATGAGGTGATTATAATTATTTTGTTGTACTGACATCCCTAATTTTAAAGAATAAGAAATGCATTTTTGAACAGACTCTCTCCTAACTTCTCTATTCAATCACTGTTCAACTCTCTTTCACACACACACATTATCAAGTGTGTATCCATTTAGCTCCAGGTTCAAAGCATCTCATGAAACAAAATTAGCTTCAAACACGGGACGCTGGCCTTTAAAGATGTGTTTCACAGGGCTGCTAAGACTTACTACTAGCTTTTCCTCTGACTTAGAGAACTTTGACGTATGGGTTGTGCAAGGTTTTGTGAAGCTAATGAAAGTATGGGCTCCTCTATTAACCTCAGAGAGGAAATGGGAGGTAGTTTGATGCATTCAGATTGGCAATAGCCAATATTTCACCACGACAGGCATTACCAATGAATAATTAAGTGTTTAATATGTTCTTTAAGAGAGGGAGATAAAGGAGGGCAGTGGGCAAAGGGGAATGATTAAACTATAATTGATTATCCTTAAAACCAATGCACTTTTACGGAGTTCTCGATAGTGAAAGTGTTTGTGTGTTTGTGTTCAGAAAAAGAAATGGCTTTTTGATGGCACTGTCAGGACAGTTGCAGTCATTAGCTTTGAAAACTCTTCTATGATGGAATTCAGAGGCCTGGCTTGTTGAGATCATGAAAATTTAAGTGGGAAATTTATACCAGAGGGACCGCCCGCCCTGGCAGTGACTCGTGAATGCCCGGGGACACATGTTTTCACAGGCCGCAACGCTGGACTGATGTGGCTGGTGATAAATAGTTAAGAAAGTAGGGTTGTTTGCACTCTGCCGGCTGCGAGAGCACTGCTCAGTGGCATCACATACTTGAAAATGCAGTTTGGAGATACGATCAATTCATATTAAATTACGACTGTGGACTAAATCAGTATAGTGTAAAGTTATGGGTGGTAGTACCACATTAATTATTTATATATTTGTATTAATTCACAGAGATTCAATACCTATGTTTACACATCTTTGTGTGCTGTTTTAAAATGTACAATTTGATCTTCTTAAAAAAAAGGGAGGAGGAAGTTGATACATTTTCTGGAACATATTATCGGGAACAGATGTCATGTCTCCGGATATTAAAAATGAATGCTATGTTAAACATTTCAAGAATGTTAGATTATAATTTTGATTATTTATGACTAACAATCTGCTCTTCAACATATTATGTCACATATACAGTTTAGTAAAGGATATTTCATTAATTACAAAAATAAAATGTTGTCTCGGATTAAACATCAGCTTTGGCTTCTGTGATATCACATGGTAATTAAAAACATATGTGCTCTATTACAGCTAAACCAGTCTAAAAATATCGACAGGTTACCTGCTAGGAATCAGTCCACTGTCTCAGAGAATATACATCCTCATACAGACAGAGGTCAGCTATTTCCATACCTCAAATTACTGACCTATGGCTTCCTGTCCTGCATATATGTCCGTCTTGTTAACCAGCTGACAGATTTTCATGCATATTCATAGATGCATATGGTCTGCCAGAACGAAAGACATCTCATCTCCTTAGATTCTGCCGAGTAGCAATGTATGAAGACGCATCATTAATGAATGTACTAAAGGAAGCACTGTCTTAATTTTCTTGCTTTTGTGTTTGCATAAATTGCAATGGCTGATTTGAGACTGTATGCTGCAAAAAATGTTTTCTTAATCAGTATTTTTGTAATTTTACAGAATTTTTTTTTCCAAAATTCAACAAATTTGCTTGAGGAGGCAATTGTGACTTGCTTTTAGAAAATATATCTTACATTTAAAATCATTGCTGGTAACCCTTTATTTCGATGGTCCACTTTAGACATTCTACTAACTATAAGAAACTTTGCAACAACATTTCAATTATCAGTCATTAGAGTATTAGTAGACTGTCTACTTAATATCTGCTAGCTCTTTATGTTGATGCTCCCTCAACAGACATTCTACTGACTATAAGTAACTTTGCAAATACATGTCAACTTATTCTACTAACCCTAACAACTAACCCTAACCTAACAGTCTACTAATACTCTAATGAGACTCTAATTTGCATGGTAATGGATATGGCCATTTTAATATATTTGGTCATGGCAGAACAGATCTGCAACTCTGCTGCTGCTGAAGAACAAGTACAGAGACTTTCTAATGCCAACGGATTCACAGACATTGCGGTGAGCATGTAAGAGTTGCTGCTGTGCATGTAACATACATTAAATAACCCCCCAACAAAGCAGGAGACTTTAGAAAAGTGCAGAGCCTTCCCCCCAAACATTAGCTCCAAATAGTTTACAGGCTTAACACTATGGCTTATGACTATGTGTGCCTGGGCTACCTTGCAGACCGGCTTAGCTCTAGAAACGCGCAATTATAGCCTATATATTTACTCCAGAAACAAACTCTACAAACATGGAAAACAGTGATAGAAAATCTAAAGCAACTTTGAGGGGACTAAGTGAAACATGATTATGTATTTCTGAATAGCTAGCGACACTGGACATCAACCACATTGCAAACGCAAATACTTTTCAAATTTTCTTTGTATAACAGTTCTATCTAATAACATATTAGACAGGACTGTTAAAAATCGTAAACTAATGAAGACGGAGAATGGGAGCTGCGTGCTCAGGCTCTGGCATTCTCAAAGCCGCCAAAATAAAAGTCACAACAACAAGCACGGCTTACGTCACTTCAGAGTTCCTTCTGGCGGTGCAAATGCAACCAGGAAAATGGCCCTAGGGGAACTTTTTTGTTCTCGGGGAAACACCCTGGTGGATAGTTTCTATAACTACCCGGTGCAAACTCCTATAATTAAATAATTTTATGTAATAAAGTGACATAATCCTTATGCTCTTATTAATAAGTGAAAAAGCTGTTGACTGCTAAGCAGTTAAAATTGGGAGTGATTAACCTCACTCCCAACTCGTTACATATTGATGCTTGGTAAGGACCCTTCGCCGTCACTTTTCAACGCACAGGGTACCACTTTAGCGTCATTTTTCGACGAGACCAAACCCCATTCATAAACCAACCCATTTGTGAATTATATGATGTAAAACACAGGATATAGCTGACTGCAGGCACAATTTATTCAAAAAGTGAAAATATTCCAAGTGTTCCAAGTGGCCAAAACGATTGATTTGTGTGAAGGAAATCCCCAAAAGCGATCAGCGTCTCCATCGGCCAAAGATAGTGAAATTGCATTGGCTCTCAAATGTCTCGTGACCAATTGCGTCAACTGAAATGAATGCAATTCAGAAAATGGCGCTAAAGGGGTACCCTGTGCGTTAAAAAGTGACGCCAAATGGATCCTGGCCAAGCGTCAATATATGACGAATTGGAGTGAGACCGTGTAGAATTAACCACACATGTAAGCATAGCAAATGAAAACATTGCCCTTGGAAATAAATTAATGCATTGTTAGAATTATGCAGCTAAACATGGTAACCCTATTGAAAGCGGAAGCACAAATGGTTATTTCATGTTATTCTTTTCTCATATCCTCACAGAAATTACATACAATAGAACGCTTGCTGCTGCATAAACACAATTGCATAAAATCTGCAGCTTATATGCTTAGAAAATCATGATACAGACTGTTAAACATAACGGTAGATTACATACTGTTATTACTGATTTAATAAACAAACTACGCAATTTACACAGAGATCTGGAGTAAAAGAGAGTTCACTAATCTTATATGTTGATTTCAGATGCTTTCTGGAACCGCGCTGCAGACTGCTAACAGCAACACTAACAGTATTTGAATGATGCCACAGCAACCAATCAGCTGTGCTATTGGTAATGATGTGATCGCTACTAAATTACCTATCAGCCTGCGCCATTTAGAGATTTGTGCCAGAACTAGGTCATTAGTAGAATGACACTTTATTTCCAAATAAAGTGTAAACTTGTTTTTTTCACTAAGAACAACAAGTCTGAATATGTTACACAATTTTAATTTGAATGTAAACTGATCTATTTTATGGATATTTTTAGTGAAAAAAATCCCTTAAACACAGAGAGAAAAAAACCCTGACAGGTAACAGCTGCTGGGCTGGATGGAAAGCACATGCGAGAATACCATTCTGCTAAGACATGCTACTTTATTTCCTCAGGGCTAATCAGAGGTAGTACATAATCATTCGATAAAGACGGGGCAGGATGCCGTATTTTTGGAATTTAGGGATGTCTTGAAGTTATGGCTATTATACTGAGCATAGAAAGTGTCTATCCACAAGCCTTAACCCTGTGATAACTGATATGCACGTACGGCCTTAACCCCTAGGAGTCTGAGCACAACCATTTGTTTTTATTGTGACTGTACAAAAAAAAAGAAAGAAACTTAACAGATTATAATGATGTATAACACTTGCCTGAATGATAAAAAACGACAGAGTTATTTGAGTCTCTTTGGCACTGATAAGAAAAAAAGCAAGCCAATCACGCCGACGTGATTGCCGACTCGAGAGGGTTAAATCTTTCCCTGCCATTGACAGAATTTTCAGGCAATCCACGTTTTCACTGTTATATAGTAGGGGAGCGCTATTACGCATCTTCTGAAAGAGAACAGAATCTACGGATCAAAACACAGGCGAAGAAGCAGAAACAAGCAATAGAAGCATTGCTCATGCATATATAAAATAATGCAATCATCAAACATTAAACAGCACATAAATCAAAACTGTGTAACATTACCGAATGAAATGTCGACCCAGGAAGAGGTTGGACTCGATTTACTTCATCTATGTTTTGATGGTCATCGTTCTGTTTTATTATAATATTTATATATAATATTTTTCAATGATTTTCAACACCATGGCGCAGCATCAAAGTTCCACTCCACTGTGAGCCTACACTGCTCTGATTTGCCAGATGGCCCAGTAAGCTGTGATTGGTCTACCGTGTACAGCGCATGTTTCGGAAGCTAAACACCATTACCATAACTGAACTTCAGCTCCGTCCGGAGGCTTCCTAAAGCTCAGTGATTGTACACACTGTAAAGACAGTAACGATGACGTCAATTTTACCATATCAATCCGATTGATTGGAAGAATTAGTTATTCATCCCGAACCTCCATTGCAAAGATGATTTGAGCAGGACGTTTCTCAGTAATACACTACTCATTTTGAGGAACATTATGAAATGTTGCAACTGTAATTCCTCACCATCAGCATTAACAAGAGTATGTCCATCAACAAACCGATGTGTATATTTCTAATTTATTGCGGTGCACATGCAGGAACTCTACCAATAACTGCATATGTTGGCCCAGCACTAAAGTGAATGATTGATGTAACATAAACATTTGTAAAACAAACCTTTCTCCATCCTTTACTCAGAGTAGTAAGAATGACAGCTAATCTGCATTAATAGACACAGTTTTAGCTAATAGTGGCCCACAGCTGCTTAGCAGAAGTTTTTCGGTAAGACAGTAATAACATGAGTTAGCGGGTTAGCCGGAGACCTACACAATACAACATCAATAATTATTCATACTTATAGGTTGTGATTCTGAGAAGCAAGCTGGTCCAAATAAACTGACCCATCTTTCGGGATTTGCAGTCGTCAGTAAAATGACGTTTGAGGGATGATAAGTTGTTCATGGGTGGACATTGTAACATAGGCGGGCATTATGCAAATGTATTTTCTAATGACATAGAACCATCCAACGCTATCTCACAACCAATTTGTATGTGCTGTATTTGTCTGTACTGCAGTGATGGGTAGGTTTAGGGGCGGGGTTTGAGTTAGGTAATTCGTACGAAATCATACGAATTGACCAACTCATCAAATACGTACTATTTAACAAAAATCTTTCCAATACGTAAGAGTGAGTTCGTACAAATTCGTACGAATTAGCCACCTAGTAAAATATGTACGAATTGCCGTGAGATCTGGTTAAACCATCATGCAGTAGGATTCAAAACACTAATGACTCGTATAGGCGGTTCAGAGTCGATTCTTTCTTTTGGGAGACAATAACATTATTTATTGTGCACTTTCAACTTTACAACTTTGCGGAACATTTACATTCACAAACAGCTGTAATAGGGGCACTTTAAATCTTCAATAAACATGCTTTCAATTGTACAGGTTATTTTTTGTTTGTATACAAAATGTTGTAAATAACATCATGATACAATAACCATCAAGGCAGCAGCAGTTTCATGTTTACATTTCGAAAAATATCACAGGATTGTGTCCTTTTAGTGACTAGTCTTACACAAGACATCAGTGACATTGATATTTATGGCTCTATAACTGATTCTCTCCACCTACCGAGTTACCTGAGACAGGTTCAAAACCTGTTAGACCAAGGTCGCGAACTATGTCATTCCGGTGCTCAAGGTCCATGAAACCGTCCTAGAGCACATATGTGCTTGTCTGTGGCATCGCCGCCTTCATCTTGTCGCGGTCACATTCAGCATGCACTGTGCCGTGAGCTCCTCTGCCAAACAGGTGTTCCACCCCGGCTAGGCCATCAATCTGCCCACGGCCCATCTCTGTAGGATTCAGGGTTAATTATCATCAAATAAGCCATTAGAAAGAGTGATGAAAGGGAAGGGTAAGGATCCTGGGTTTGATAGGAAATAATGTTGTATAGATAAGTGGAGATAGATATTACTCCATGTTGTCGTGTTAACTGGATCAAGAGCTAATGCGGTTCTCTGGAAGAAAATGATAGGATCTTCTAGCCCTTTCTTAAATGGATCCCATCCATTAAAGGTAATTGCAGTTCAAATAAAAGCACATAACACATTCCCCAGCGCCTTCTTCCAGATCTTGACACGGGGTCTTATCGTTCTCATTCCAAATAATTTCACAATCTGTAACTGGTAAATGCCATTATGATTCTTTAATGTGCTTAATGTATTAATTGGCATTAGCGTTACATTAAGATCGCATAGTAAATTATTCCGTGGTATTAGATGACACCTGACCTATTGTAAATTTTACACTGTGCTTAGGACTTCATTTATCTATGCAGTATCCCTGTGAATATTTTAAGCACCCAATTAAATACCAACTGACCTGAAGGGCTAAAGCAGCCTGAGAAAATTGAGCTGTGCCGGGTTTGGGTGCTACAGTTGTTATGTTTAATGGTCTTTAGAAGTTGGAAGGAGCTTGTTAGGTGTCCTGGTCTTTCAATACCATCAAAACAATTCTGTCACTTTCATTAGGTTCACCTAAAAATACCGATCACTAAAAAATAATTTACTCACCCTCATGTCTTTCCAAACCTGTTTGACATTCTTTTTCCTGTAGAACACACAGGGAGTAGCATAACTTGCATTACTTATTTAAAGGTGTAAAAGTAATGCGTTACTTTACTAGTTACTTGAAAAAGTAACCTGATTGCGTAACTCGCGTTACATTTAATGGAGTAAGTGTAGAGGCATTGTGTGATGGTTATTGTAGTGAACATGCATTTACTTATTTTGCTTGCTAAAAAACAGATTCAGTATTCCTCAAAATGAATTAAAACTCTGAATATTATGCAAACCTGTAATAACTAAATGTTAAATAACACAAATATACTTTATGTATTTCATCTCACTTTATTGATCAATGTCTTTGCTGCTGACCTTCAATGATCTAATTCAACTAACAAGTAAAAATTACTTTAGATAAACCACATTTGTGTTCCATTTTCATGTTTTTATTGCTGAAGTAAGTGTGTTGAACTTTATTCTCCTGTTTTGGTGTGAAAGAGCATTTACATTAGATAGATACAACTTTATTTTAATTAAAAAACAAACAAGCAAGCAAAGCCCGGGTGAGAAAAAAGTAACACAAAAGATGTAACACATTACTTTCCATAAAAAGTAACTAAATAACACAATATCATAATGCATTACTTTTAAAAGACACTTTCCACCAACACTGGACTTGAGGGTGAGTAAATGATTAAATTAATTTTAATTTCAGGGGGAACAATCCCTCTAAAGCGGTGGATTTCAAAATAATATCAATATAAGGGAGAAAGAAAGTCATACTGGTTTAAAATAAGTAAATGATGATTAAATTTTTTTTATTTGTCCTTGGAAATGACTAGTGAAGGCAAAAAGATTACTGAACTAAAATATGTGAAAAGGAATATACTGTATATGACAAGTTTATTTAAAAATCAGGGGGCGGGGTAAAAACACTTGAATTAAGTTGTATTATTTTAATATATTAATATACATTTTTAATCATTACATTTTAAGTCATTCTGCACCCCCCTTGGAAGTTTGCTGAGGGCCCCTAGTTGGCCCGGCCCCCTGTTTGAGAACCACTCCTTCAAAGGTTCACCTCCACTGTTAATTGGAGTGTTTTATGATAAATTCTACATTACGTTACAAAGATTTATATCGTTTCGGGCTGATGATGTGATTTAACGTATAGAGCTGCACAATTACCATCTTTCTCCTGTGTTTTCTGACATCCACGGCTTCACTTCACTGTTAAAAGCATGCCATTTTACAAGACAGATTCTTTAGTGCCATTCTCATTAAGGAAATGATATGGCTACTTCCTAAAGAAATGTGCTATTTGTGTAAATCTCAGCTCATAAATACATTCACATAGTCATAATGAAGAACGGCTATAACCTCCTGTCTAGCTTTAAAAATATATCAAAGGGTAACAAGTCGCTGTGAATTATAGGTCACCCTGCATTGTACGAGACACAATAAAAATAAATCAAAGCATTTATGTTTAATCACCACTTGCCGTAATGCAATACCTTCTTCATAGATGCTAATTTTAGCAGTCAAGAAAATGTGTTAGCTATTCACCAAATGTGAGTGCTGTGAAAACAGCATTTGAAATCTTCCAATCTCAACGTTTAAAATCCATGCCAAACGTTATCATTCAGCGGCCGACTCTCGTGGCGAACTCGATTACCTTAAACCTCTAAAGAACACAAGGAGTGATTTAGAGCGAAACATTTTCGCAAATTGTGCAGGACTTCACATGTGCTCGGCCAATGGACTGCCGTTCACCCTCCTTTCAAATCAGGCCCACTTCCAAGTTTCCAGTTATGAAAAATGCCTGGGTAGGAGACTATCATTACAGCAATCATTCCTGTCTGTTGTATCCATTTTGCTTTAAATGTACCTCTAAAGCTCATACAGACATTTCCAAAAGCACTATCATTTCAGTCAGACTGTGATCTCCACTGGCAATCTGCATTTCGTTGAACATGCATGTGGAGGGAATAGAAACCAGACACCTGTCTCTCCACAGTGGGATATTAAGAAAAAAAGAAAAAAAAGCCACACTAAATTCTCCGACCAGCCGAGCATATCAAAGCAGTGAGCACTCAGACCTCAGATTGCAATAGGGATATCATTTTAAAAAAGGGGCACAAACCATACCTTGCAGGCTTCAGGGCCTAATAATCATCATGTCACCCATCGCTGTGGTCTGCAACAGTAATCTTACTTTCAGTTGATTGTCTGATGCAATGACAGCTTTTGGATGACTGACATGTGGACAAACACAATATGGCTATATGAAACAGAAAGCTGTCAGCGAGCTGTTTGGCAGTGTAATGTTTTTTGAAATAGATCTGAACCTAAAGGTTCAAGCTAATTTTCAACTAGAAGCCTTGAAAATCACGCAGGCTTAAACTCAAACTTCTGAAGTGGTATAAATGATATCTTGAAAAGGAAAAAGAGAACGTCTTAGTGGTAAACTACTTTCTTTTGAAGTATAGAACAAGCTCTATGTGTTAAAGTGGAGACATTTGGAGTTTCTTACCATTAGTCATCTAAAAATCATATAGATGGATCTTGATAAATGGGTAGTTGATGTGAAATGCTCTTAGAAAAAGTTGACATGTCATGCGGTGTGGCATGCTGTACTACATCTGAAATTTATTATTTTGTAATAATTATGCATGGCCTTATTTTAATGGAGAGAATACATGGAATATTAATGTATGCATTTAATGTCGTTTTTAAAAATGCATTTGTCACAGCACAACCATGTAGATTGATCATTTCTGTCATCATTGCCTTAAATTTTGTTCTGTTCCTTACATTAAGTTGTCATTGTTTCTATATTCTGTATAAATATAAATATAATACTATTTTCATAAGGATGTTTTTGGTGCTTTTTCATCATTTTGAAGCTGGACAAATGCAGTCCTCATTCCCTTTGATTGTATGGAAAAGATTGGCCAGGATATTCTTCAGAATATACTGTAATGGAGAAAGAAAGTCATGCTGTTACAAGCACGCCAGGTTCCACCCTCTCACAACCACAACGATCCCAATCACCTGAGTACTGAGCACACACACCTGCACGTCATCATCACAGCAATCACCACCTGCACTTAAGCCCCACGCTCACACTCAGTCACTGTCCGGTATCGTTTGCACATGCTACTACTCATGCTTGCTTCCTCGGACTCACCTGACAACTTACCTGATTTCCTTCGTCTCCTGAGTGTCTCCTCGTCTCGTCCTGTCTCCTGGTCCTCGTCTCCTTCGATCCATTGTCCCGCTGTTCTACAATCAAGAAACGTATCGTATCACCTTCATATCCAGCATTCACCTGAACTGCCATATCTGACTCTCTCCTCATCTGCTCACATCCTGGTTCTGCAAATAAACTCTGCTTTCACCTGCCTCTGTTACCCGTGTCACCTCTGTTTGTAACAGAATACCGGACCAACACAGCACTACACCAGGATGAGCACCCCGGATCCCTTCCAAGAGCTTGTCGACGCTGTTCGGCGAGCTCTTCCCACCAGCGCACCTGCACCTTCACCAGCGAGCACTTCCGGAATCAACACCACTGCTTCTTCGCCCCCTGAGTGTGCCAGTCCCGTGGCCAGACCGGCGCCCTTCTCTGGTTCGGTGGAGGATTGCAACGGATTCCTGCTTCAATGTTCGCTGGTCCTGGAGATGCAGCAGCGCCTGTACCCCAACGATCGTGCCAAAGTGGCGTTCATCACATCTCAACTTTCCGGCAAAGCGCTCCGTTGGGCGGAATCCCTGTGGTCCAACGACAGTCCAGTGATCTAGACCCTGTCCAGGGTCATGTCTTACTTCAAGGAGGTCTTTGGGAAACCACCATGGGATTCGTCGATCGGTGAACAGCTTTATCATCTGAAACAAGGTACCTCCACAGTTAATGAGTATGCTCTACAATTTCGAACCCTCGCTGCTGCTAGTGGATGGAACGAGCAGTCCCTGATTACGACCTACCGACAGGGTCTGGATCCTCGGGTGCGGCTGCATCTCGCTGCATACGAGGATACCATCGGGCTAGAACTCTCCATCCGCTTCGCCACTCGTATGCAGTCATGCATCGAAGAACACCAGGGCCAGTCGTCATTCTCTTCATTCCTCCGCCGACCAGTTGGTGTCAGCCCTCCAGAACCCAACCCCGAGCCCATGCAACTGGAGAATGCCCGACTGACAGCGACTGAGCGGCAGAGGCGGCTGACCCAGAATCTCTGCCTGTACTGCGGTTTATCTGGGCATTACATCTCCTCGACCCTTGGTGAGTGCAATCATTCCTTCTCTCAATAAAATGAAGCCACTCGCCACAACTGTTAACCTTACTGCTGCTGGAATTTCCCTTTCAGTTACTGCCCTCCTCGATTCTGGGTCAGCCGGGAACTTCATCTCGGGAACCCTCTGCCGCCAGCTCAAGCTCTGCACGACTGCTACTCCGAGGACCTACCAAATCCAGTCGGTAACCGGAAGACCACTCAGTCAGAGGCAGGTTAGTCGCTCCGTGGGTCCCATCGGAGTACAAGTCGGAATCCTCCACATGGAGCGACTACACCTGCTGGTTCTGGAGGAGTCCCCCGCTGACATCATCCTGGGGCGCCCATGGTTAGAGCAGCACAACCCAGTCATCTCCTGGAAGACGGGAGAAGTCCTGAAGTGGGGCGACAACTGCTTCCCGGACTGCTTCCCATCTCCACCGATTCGTCCCTCTCCGCGTTCCCAAGATCTCCCTGTCTGTGCCACGCCCATCGAGAGTCCGGTAGAGAGATCGGTGGATGTCCCCGCCTGTTACGCCCCCTTCAGTGACGTCTTCTGTCCCCAACGGGCTTCCAAGCTGCCTCCCCATTGGCCATGGAACTGTGCCATCGATCTGCTGCCAGGTGAACCAGTGCCCAAAGGAAATATCTATCCCCTCTCACTTCCGGAGGAGAAGGCCATGGAGGATTACATCAAGGAGGCGCTGGAGCATCCATCCATCCACCTCCCCTGCTGCTTCGAGTTTCTTCTTCGTGGCAAAAAAGGACGGAGGCTTGCGGCCCTGTATCGACTACCACGCACTCAATAACATCACAGTGAAATTCAGATTCCTTCCTCTCGTCCCAGCTGCCCTGGAACATCTCCGTGGTGCCACTGTGTTCACGAAGTCGGACCTCCGCAGCGCGTATAACCTCATCCTGATACGTGAGGGCGACAAGTGGAAGACCGCCTTTGTCACGCCCACAGGACACTACGAGTACCTCGTGATGCCATATGGACTCGACAACGCCCCCTCCGTATTCCAGGACTTCATACATGAGGTGCTCCGGGTGTGTCTCCACAGGTTCTTGCTGGTCTACATTGATGACATCTTGATCTACTCCCGGAGCCTGGCTGACCATTGCCGTCACGTTGCGGAGGTCCTTCAACGCCTGAGGAAATACCAGCTCTACCTTAAAGCAGAGAAATGCTCTTTCCATCAGCCCTCAGTGCAGTTTCTCGGCTACATCATTGATCACAGTGGCATCCGGATGGATGAGAGGAAGGTGGAAGCCATCCGGTCCTGGCCAACCCCTAGGGTTTGCCAATTTGTACCGACGCTTCATCCAGAACTACAGCTCCATCGCCAGCCCCCTCACCAGCCTTCTCCGAAACAAGCCCAAGTCTCTGTCCTGGACCCCATCCGCCACCCAAGCCTTCCAGACCTTGAAGGACGCCTTCACGACCGCTCCCCTCTTGGTCCACCCTGATCCTGACCTCCCTTTCGTCGTCGAAGTGGATGCTTCCACCACCAGGGTGGATGGGGTCCTATCTCAGCAGCAGGGGAACCCCAGTCGTCTCCATCCATGTGCCTTCTTCTCCCGCAAGCTCAGCCCGGCGGAAGTCAACTACGATATTATATTGTATATTATATTGGTAACCGTGAACTCCTCGCCATCAAGCTCGCACTGGAGGAGTGGAGGCACTGGTTAGAGGGTGCCAAGCATCCATTTCTGGTTCTTACCGACCACAAAAACCTTGGGTATCTCCGCGAGGCAAGACGACTCAACCCCTGACAAGTCAGATGGGCTCTCTTCTTCACGAGATTCGACTTCCACATCTCTTACCGACCTGGGGCCAAGAACATCACGGCGGATGCTCTTTCCCGCATCCACGGCCCCGAGGAACGGTCCGAGGAAGAAGAGGAACCCATTTTCCCCACTAAGCTCTTCCTTAGCCCCATCACCTGGTCGGAGGAGACCTTGCCCTCTACCAATGCCTCCACCAACGTGCCGCCGGGCTGCTCTCCAGGCTTGCAGTACCTCACACGAGCACAACGCATCCCTCTCATTCACTCCTCGCACACATCACTGGGCACTGGTCACCCTGGGGTCAATGAAACCCTCTCGCTGCTACGCCAGCGCTTCTGGTGGCCACACATGTCAGCTGATGTCAGAAGGTACGTGCGGGGATGCCGGGAATGTGCCATGTCGAAGAGCCCACGACACCTGCCAGCTGGTAAACTCCTTCCTCTGCCCGTTGCCAACCGTCCATGGTCACACCTAGGGGTAGACTTCATTACGGATCTCCCAGTGTCAGACAACTGTACCTGTGTCCTTGTAGTGGTTGACCGCTTCTCGAAGTCCTGCCGACTGCTCCCACTATGAGGACTACCCACAGCCCTGGAAACCGCTGAGGCCATGTTTAACAATATCTTCCGTTATTCTGGCATCCCCGAAGACATTGTATCAGACAGAGGTCCCCAATTCATCTCCAAGGTATGGAAAGCCTTTTTCTCGCTCCTAGGTGTGACCGTAAGCCTCACGTCAGGATACCACCCCCAGACGAACGGGCAGGCGGAGAGGAAGATCCAGGAGATTGGCCGTTTCCTCCGTACCTTCTGTCACGGCCACCAGGACTCCTGGAACCAGTTCCTTGGATGGGCCGAGTACGCACAGAACTCCCTCCGACAACCTACCACCGGCCTGACCCCGTTCCAGTGCGTACTCGGCTATCAACCTCCCCTCTTCCCGTGGTCCGGGAACCCTCCGACATCCCTGTGGTGGATTACTGGTTCCGGGAGAGTGAGAGGGTCTGGGACTCAGCCCACTATCAGCTTCAACGGGCCCTCTGGAGACGCAGGATGACAGCCGACCTTCGCCGCTCAGAAGCACCTACGTTCCAGGTTGGGCAGAAGGTCTGGCTGTCCACCCAGGACATCAGACTGCGTCTGCAGTGCAAGAAGTTGAGTCCCAGATTCATTGGCCCCTTCACCATCCTGCATCAGATCAATCCGGTCACGTATAAACTTCAGTTACCCCCTCAGTACCGGATTCACCCCACTTTCCACGTGTCTCTCCTGAAACCTCACTTCCATTCTGTTTCTGTTTCCCCAGAGCCTGGCGTTACCCCGGAGCCCCCTCCTCCTCTCCTCGTTGAAGACAGCGCAGCATACCAGGTCCAGGACATCTTTGACTCAGCATCACACTGCCTCCACCGGCTTGCCTTATTCCCATAATGCATCCTGGTGCCATGTGTTCCCCAGGTAAGCGACGCACACAAACCCGGCCATCCATACGATGTAAAAGAAAACGTGATTGATCAGACCAGGCCACCTTCTTCCATTGCTCTGTGGTCCAGTTCTGATGCTCACATGCCCACTGTTGGCACTTTCGGCAGTGGACAGGGGTCAGCATGGGTACCCTGACTGGTCTGCGGCTATACAGCCCCATACGTAACAAACTGCAATGAACTGTGTATTCTGACACCTTTCTATCAGAACCAGCATTAACTTCTTGAGCAATTTGAGCTACAGTAGCTCGTCTGTTTGATCAGACCACACGGGCCAGCCTTCCCCCACGTGCATCAATGAGCCTTGGCCGCCCATGACCCTGTCGCCAGTTCACCACCGTTCCTTTCTTGGACCACTTTTGATAGACTTGGACCACTGCAGACCAGGAACACCCCACAAGAGCTGCAGTTTTAGCAATCACAATTTGGCCCATGTCAAACTCGCTCAAATCCTTACGCTTGCCCATTTTTTCTGCTTCTAACACATCAACTTTGAGGACAAAATGTTCACTTGTTGGCAAATATATCCCACCCACCAACAGGTGCCGTGATGAAGAGATAATCAGTGTTATTCACTTCACCTGTCATAATCATAATGTTATAATGTTATGCCTGATCGGTGTATATTCACTATTAAATACAACTTTTGACTCAATAAGCTCCTAATTTACTGCTTATTAAAGGGTTAGTTCAATCAAAAATGAAAATTCTGTCATTAATTACTTACCCTCATGTCGTTCGACACCCGTAAGACCTCCGTTCATCTTCGGAACACAAATGAAGATATTTTAGTTGAAATCCGATCGCTCAGAAAGGCCTCCATTGGCATAATGCACTTTACACTCTCAAGACCCATAAAAGGTACAAAAGACGTCGTTACAAAGTCCATCTCACAACAGTGGTTCTACAATCATGTTATGAAGCGACGAGAATAGTTTTTGTGTGCAAAAAACCCCCTAAATAACGACTTATATAGTGATGACCGATTTCAAAACAATGCATCATGAAGCTTCGAAGAGTTATGAATCAGTGAGAAATCCTTGCACTCAAGTAATATTTCTTATTTTTATCAATGTCGAAAATAGTTGCAATTTAATTCATCCTTGATAAATAAAAGTATTTTTCTTTCCATAAAAACTGACCCCAAACTTTTGAATGCTGGTGTATATTCATATATATATATATATATAATATATAATTTTTTTTTTTTTTTTTTTTTTTTTAATCATTCATTGACACAAACATGGATTCATGGATGAGAGATTATGTGATTAACTGATAAGGGACTAATTTAAAACAACATTCAAGCTCACAAACCCACATCATACAGTCATTCCATGAATCTGTAGCTTTGTCCATCTGGCTGTTTGTCATTGCCTCTCGATTAGAGAGCGTCTGTGAGCTCCCGTCACCGTGCTCAAGCCTGGGAATTCATAAGGAGCGTTCATAGGATAGCCAAAACATGAAGTCTACAGCCCGACAGCCAGCAAAGTTCACGGACATGCTGTGAGTTTTGTGTGGCCATGTTATCCCAAGGAACCCCTAAACTAGAGGGAAATATGAGGCATAAGCCCCTCGGATACTCCCGAAGAGAATATAGCTTGTGTGAGATTTTAAGACGACTTCATTTTCAAGGTCTTGCTATTATATGGGAACATAATTAACATTTCCCCATCAATTACAGTGGAGTGGAAGCACAGGGATCCAGACGGATATGCTTAAATCTGCCTTGAATTACTTTCTGCTAACTTCCTATTTCAGCTGAATTCTGATGAGCCTGCCTGGTCATTTATTCAACAAGGCTACAGAGCACTTGTTTTCGAGTGCGACCTGGCAATAGCCACATGAAGGGAACCTTTGATCAGGGTCCTTGATGCTTTTAACAGTCGATGCTTCCAGCATATGTAATATCTCCTTTTAATTTCACTAATCTTAATTGAGTTATAATTAGTTTGTGACAGAAGGACAAGACGATCAAGAAAATGACATATTTTTCTGGCATTTTTTCATTCTGATGTGTGGTAACCTGTTAGCTACTAGATTTGAAGTGAAATGTGCAGCCAACCCCCTCTAGTGGCCGCTTGTGCATTATACGTAGCAATTCCCAAATTTAAGCAGTTGTCAATCATTCACTCCTCTGATAGATCAAGGAATTGAGCAAGAATGCCCTCTAGGGATTGTTCTATCCATGTCTCACTAAATATCTGTCTGTTTCTTCTCATCAATGCCATTTGCCAGGGCTAATAAGAGAGAATGTGATTGGCTTAAGGGTCTGGCATGCTGCAATCAAGCAGGAAGTGCCTGAAACTACATCTAAAACATCAATTCATGCTTAAAGCTGTGATGAATCCCATCTATAGTTTCAAGCTAAATTTCATTCTGTTTCTCATCCATTTTAAAGAATAATGTAGCTGGATACTGAAGCTGGTAACATGTGTGGGCTGACCCAGCTCCAATTTGATCATTTTATCTGATTGAGAGGAAAACAGTTGGGTGATGGATACCATCTCATTACGATGGGAAAGTGAGAGTTTAATTTCCTGTACATGTTCCATCTTTATTAATGTCAGGAACAGCGGGTTGTCAATTGCATTAGTGCTCTGTTCTTGTGCTAGGCGTTGTGCATGACACAAACAATGTCTTTGCATTGAGCTCTGACACACACTCACAAAGTAAGCAGACATGACATATTTCACCATCAGTTAGAAACAATTGGTTCACTTTTACTGCAGACTCCTTTCTTACTATATTTAGATCTTGTCCGTGGAAAATCTTCAACTGACCTGAACTGAATCTGGAAATCAGAAAGAAAAAAAATCAATGCAAAGTATTAATGAAAGGGAAGACAGAAATGCCAGTGTTTATTAAAATATATTCAAGTAAAGATGATTCAATATTTAAAATATTATTAATAAATGAAAACGGTATCACTTTTAAAAACCTGTTCAGAAACCCGTTTTCAAAAGTTTGTTTTCAAGCCCCCAAAACGCAGTTATCGTGTAAATGAACAGCCAAAACACATAAAAAGTTGTCTGTTTTTAGATTAAAATGGTGTCATGTAAACAGACCCAAAGTGCACGTTTTCGAAAACGATACCATTATCACCTCCACTTAAACTACACAAATATCACATGTTCAACACAAAGTGTTATTTTACTAAGTGACATCGCCAACTACTGGCCTGGCATGCATGATACTGGTTTTTGTGTAGTTTTTTTGCTGATCCGTGTGAACAGGGATCGTTTGTGATAAAGGTGGTTGTGTTACTGCCAATCTGGACAGTATATCAAATACCTAATGTACCTGTGTCTATCATTAATGCAGTAATGCTAAGGCATATACTGACAACTAAAATACAATTTTAGGGGCATGTGACTTTTTAAAAATCTAATGAGGAAAGAGGCTGGTGCAAAAGTGCGAGCGAGTTTTAACGAGAGATGCAGTTTGCAGCTCTCTTATTCCTGCATTTAACATTTATTTCATTTTTTTTTCAATTTATTTCTTTTTTATAAATCATTGCTTAATTAAAACATCAAAATATATAGATGATATTGTATACATGAATTTTCCAATTAAATGAAAAGATTATTTTTAAATTTGAAGGCTTTTGAGACCTGCACATATTTAACATATAAAATTGCTGCCGTAATAATGGCCCATTTCAAATGTTAACATGCTTTTCTTCTTTTTATTTTTTGAGTGGTGATGAAATATATTGCTCTTGTAAATACTTGCCAGCATTTCAGTAATAAAAGTCTAGATCTTTAAAATGCATCCAAATTACAGCGAAGCGCAACCGTACGGTGCTCTGCAGTGGTCAAAAAGGATATAAACAGTGAATTTTGAAGTGATATATTCTTGAAAACTCAAGAGATGTGGATTCGGATGGCAATTAAATGACCACACGACCTTGGTGTTTGTCTAAAAACAGTAGGTAATACGGCCGGGGATTGTTGGGAGAAAACACTTACATTCTGGATTCGGACGCCAATAAAATCACAGACTAGCCCCGGTCAATGATGAAAATACCTTATGACCCCACGTGAAACAATTACCGTTCGAATAGGGCTTTTGACAGTAGATGGCGGTTTATGGAAGAGCAGAAATATATAGTTTTTTCTCTGGTAACCTCCGCAAACTAAAGGAGCGCTGCACTGATAAACACTACTTTATTAACTTTATTATTCGTTGGAACTTTGATAAATACATTTTTCTGTAGCACAACAGCCCAGCAACACTGAATTTGCACTTCCCTGGCACTGAGCTCGTTAAAAAGCTCCACGTCATTTGCTCATTATGCAGAGCTGTCTGTACGTGATCACGGTCCATCCGCTCACGCAGCATTTTTACAGGTTTTCCCCGCTTCCTCCCGTAGCGCTGTTTTGTTCTGGCTTTGGCAGCGCATGAAGGCCAATTTTAGTAATAGCACCATGCTACTCTAACAAAATGCAGTTCATGAAAGCATCTTTTGCATTGGCATCACAATGATTCAGTTTGCCAACTGTTTCAAAAGGATGAGCATATTTGACTAATGTTACTCCCCAAGTCTGACTGTCTTACACATAAATGCTAAAACCTGCAATGCTCCAAGAGTTTTTCTTGTTTTGTGAGACTAAAAATGTGGCAGTAAGGGACAGGATTGAGTACATAAGAGAGCGAGACCGTGATTGAGAAAATTAGAGCTGAGAGCTGAGTAGCAGTAGTTGTTCTCCTTGACTGGCTGCCTGCAGCAGCTTGTATCAGGGGCTCAGGGGGCCTGCAGAACTATACCCAGTGTGCCTGATTATTACCATGCTAAATTTATATTGATTGCTGTAGCTTAAGAGCTAAATTCAAGCTATTCCCTAGATGGAGTCACAATATATGGTCTGAAGTGATCTGGTAATCCAACTACAAGACGTGCAATGTGTTTGTCATGCAATAAACTGCGCTACAATCCCGAAATTTAGTCTCCCTCAAAGAATCGTGCCGGTTGATCGGCATGGGCCGAGGGAGGTAAGTTTTCCTAAGCACTTGAGGTGAAGTTATAACTGCCCTCCTGCAGACACTTTTCGTCACTTCTATGCATATGTGTTTGCCCTTGACATTATCAGCAGATTTGTGAGGCCCTGAGGTAGCTAAATAGTGCTGAGATAGTGAAGACCGTGGCCTGCAGTTGTCCGTCGGCTATATTTGCACTCATAGAGGAAGGAAAAAGCTCTGTAACAGAGCAGGCCCCCGGGGGAAAGTCCCTAATTAAACAGTGATTAAATTAAGGGCCAATGTGAGTGAAATGCACATTGATTGACAGGCAGCTCCTCTCGCATACACTTTCTCCTGGGTTTAGATGGAGTGTGCGGACTCGCCGATGACTTCTCTGGCTTTGGTCTCTAAAGACGTCCAATTAATCCATTTTAGCATATAAATGTGCATGATTGTGACTCTTTGAAACTGTTTTCAACCTGTTTGGGACTGAAACTCATTAACATATCTGAAAGAAACATTTCCAGGTCATCTTTATGCATGCTTGAGGCGAGTCACACAATCAATGTGTGGAAATCACCTCTAAAATCTCATTTAGCAAAAAACAGTGGCCTTGAAATTGGTTTAGGAGTCAAATAGATGCCCAATATTCTTAGTAAATTCTCCCTTAATTAGTTTGCGATTTAGATATTTCATAAAAAGTGTGAATACAAAATAAAAAACTATCAAAAGTGAGAAATGTTTGCCCTTAAACGTTTTAAGTGTAATGGTGAGAAGGTCCTCTCCTGGTGTAATACAAATTCAAATAGCTGTTTATTGAGATGGATAACAACTTTGCCTGTTTCTTGCGATGTAACTCCATGAGTGCTTACTTACCAAACGGCACGTCTGCACAGCTCGTAAAAAAATCATACCCAGGAGTTATACAGAGTTACATTTACACTGTCGTAAATTAAAAATGGGTCACAGTACACTTGCTCACTCATATTCCTGGGCTCTCAAAGCTTGAGGAACAAATATGATCTGAGAAACCTTCTGGGTTCTGGGGATGAAAGTGTATACAGTACCAAGTTGTTTATGATTTAACAATAAAATACTAGGCGCCCTATTATACACCCGGCGCAATGCGACACCAGGCACAACGCAAATGCCCTCACACCCATCTGTTTGCCCATGGGCATGCTGGTCTAAAAAAGGGGTGTGTTCAGGTGCATTGTTGGCACGTTGTTATTTTGAGGCAACTGAAAATGACTGCGCCATTGACCAACAAAAACATAGTCTAAAGTCAATAGCGCAGTATTTTTTGAGCCCAGAAGGAAACACGATGCATTAGGAGCCGGGGGGGATTTGAAGATCAAGGTAAATTGTACTCAGTTTGTCTTCTGGGAAACATGCATGAACAACCATCACAAAACAAAAAAATTGCCGTGGATCATCCAGGGAACGACACTCAGTATTGAGAATTAATGGTTCATAAACTTTTGAATGGGGTTGTTTTAATAAATTCAGCTATTTTTTATCTTGTGGACTATATATAAAAGATTTTTATGTAAAATATCTTATTTAGGACAGTACTAAATAAAAAAAATACTTTTATTCACATTTTCAAAGATTCTGCAAGTGGTTCACATACTTTTTCTTGCCACTGTAAGTATTCACAGCCTTTGCCATGACACTCAAAATTAAGCTCAGGTGCTCCTGTTTCCACTGATCACCCATGGGATGTTTCTACAACTTGATTGGAGTCCACCTGTGGTAAATTCAGTTGATTGGACATGATTTGGAAAGGCACACACCTGTCTTTCTATATAAGGTCCCACAGTTAACAGTGCATGTCAGAGCACAAACCAAGCCATGAAGTCCAAGGGATTGTCTGTAGACCTCAGAGACAGGATTGTTTCGAGGCATAGATCTGGGGAAGGGAAAAATGTCTGCAGCATTGAAGGTCCCAATGAGCAAACTGGCCTCCATCATCTGTAAATGGAAGAAGAGAACCACCAGGACTCTTCCCAGAGCTGGCCGCCCGGCCAAACTGAGCGATCGGGGGAGAAAGGCCTTAGTCTGGAAGGTGACCAAGAACCTGATGGTCACTCTGACAGAGCTTCAGCGTTTCTCTGTGGAGAGAGGAGAACCTTCCAGAAGAACAACCATCTCTGCAGTACTCTACCAATCAGGCCTGTATGGTAGTGTGGCCAGACATGACAGCCCGCCCGGAGTTTACCAAAAGGCACCTGAAGGACTCTTGAGCCATGAGAAACAAAATTCTCAGATCTAATGAAACAAAGATTGAACTCTTTGGCCTGAACAGCAAGCGTCATGTCTGGAGGAAACAAGGCACTGCTCATCGCCTGGCCAATACCATCCCTACAGTGAAGCATAGTGGTGGCAGCATCATGCTGTGGGGATGTTTTTCAGCGGCAGGAACTGGGAGACTAGTCAGGATTGAGGGAAAGATGAATGCAGCAATGTGCAGAGACTTCCTTGATGAAAACCTGCTCCAGAGCGCTCCCAGACTGGGGCAAAGGTTCATCTTCCATCAGGACAACGACCCAAAGCACACAGCCAGCCAGAGCCCAGACTTGAACCTGATTGAACATCTCTGGAGAGATCGGAAAATGGTTGTGCACCAACACCCCCCATCCAACCTGATGAAGCTTTAGAGGTCCTGCAAAGAAGAATGGGAGAAACTGCCCCAAAATAGGTGTGCCAAGCTTGTAGCATCATACTCAAAAAGACTTGAGGCTGTAATTGGTGCCAAAGGTGCTTCAACAAAGTATTGAGAAAAGGCTGTGAATACTGAATACTAATGAATAATGAATTTAATCCATTTTGGAATAAGGCTGTAACATAACAAAAAGTGGAAAAAGTGAAGCGCTCCGGATGCACTGTAAATCATTTTAACAACTACTTACATTACCATTCAAAAGTTAGCATTTTATAATAATACAAAATATTTTTAAATCAAATAAATGCTTTTGAACTATCTATTCAAAGAAATCAGAAACATTTTCACTGATTACACAAAAATATTAAGCAAGCATAAAGTATGTTTAAAGGGTAACTAAACCCCAGCTCAGCGCTTAACTGGCAATATTTGAAAAAAGCTGGAAAAGTACGGCAACGGAGACAGAGAGGATGAACCGAGGGCGGGACTGAGCGGAGGGCCTGCACCTGAGACCCGCAGTGACAGATTGATAGACAGCTGTCTGACTCGCGAGTGGCAAAGATGGAGAATGACTGGAGTGACGCCAGTAGCTTTGCAACAGAGTGGTCATTCTCCCCCACTTTCACCTGAAATGGAGGAGGGTGAATTGTCTATAGACACAGACCCAGAGCCTTATCAATGCCGCTGGCTCAAACTCCCGATGCCGCTAATGCTAGCGAAGCAGCAGCACAAGAGAACTGACCTAATCTATGAACAGTCAAATCCTTATACTGAATGCCACTAAAAATAGATCAGATACATACAATGTATTTTCACTCAAATTAACTGAATCAATAAGCACAGGACCAATAAGTTCAAACCTAATAGCCTATTATAAACAGATGTCCTCAAATAAAAGTTAGACTATATATGCCAGCACGTTACGGTATTGTTGTTCGTTACCATGGCAACCACATGCGTGTCAGGGTTTGAAAGTACGTCTCATGTAAGAAAATGATCTTCTGTACACATGACGGGCGGCAATAATATCGCAAGAAAAGCCTGGCGTGTATAGCCTAGAAATCTAAACGCACCCGGTAGACCTGGAAAAAACAAACTCTGGTCAGGCCAATCACAGCGTGTGTAGAGTCGGTGGGCGGGCTTAACATAATGACGGCACATCACGGCAGAGTTGCGGAGGCTCTGCGTGCTACTCGTAAACAAAGAAGCTGACAAACAGTGGTCTTTTGAATCAGCTTTGGCCGCGACTCTGGAAGACTTGGAGTTACATTTTTCTTTGAGAAAAGAACAAAGAACGGCACTGAAGTCATTCTTAAGAAAAGAAGATATGTTCAAAGTTTTGCTGACCGGATATGGCGAAAGTCTTTCAACTAACGTTAGCTCGGCTTCACCTTCTTCTTTGCTCTGGTTGGTTGGCGCCCATGGCGCTATCCAATTGCATGCAGAGGGAATTTGAAAGACAACCGTTTATCCCGTCCCTCGGATTGAGTTTCCAGACTAAACATCTTGATGTGGGTCTGGCTTGTCAGGCTATGGCGTGTACTGACAACTGCATTATTTAACCGTATTTTCTTCATTACAATGTTAAAGCAAGTGTCAAGTAAGTTTCATTCATAATGTTTCTACTTCATGTAACATGAGAGTTCCTACTGGAGTGAATTCAGTGAAGCCGTTCCCTTCATGTGATTGGGGAAAACATTTCTTAGGGCGTGGTGAGCTCGTGCCAGGGGTGTGGGTAGTGAGCTGTTGGAAGAATCATCATACGTCACGATGACCTACAACGTCCAATAGGAATATTCAACTGCAGTAGCCACCGTTCAACCTTAAGAGGGCAGCACTCAGACGGTTTTACACCATATATTATAGAATTAAAACATTTTATACCCAAATGTCAAAACATTTACTCGAATCAATGAACAGCATTAATAAAACCCCTTGCTGATAATTAACTAAAAAAAGTTGGTTTAGGGTTTAGTTACCCTTTATAACATTGATAATAATGGCTTTATATAATAATAATGACATTATATATAAATATGCTTTATCTAATTTATATTATTATTAGCAATTTGTCATGGTTATGCTATCGTAAAATAGCATGAATCAAACTTTATATACTTGTTGGTTTGAAAAAATCTGATAAAACAATCATAACAGAAAGGCTGCATCAAGATGCATCACTTGCTTCTGAAAAGCTGAACTTCAGAATAGTAAAAAGTAAACAAAACACAATCTAGTATACCTAATTTTTGTTGCATTATTAACTTGATATAAGAGTCATTTTATACTGCAGACTTACTTCCATTTGTTATGCTGGTGTTAGAGGATAAATGTGCATATCCCAGAAGATTGCTAAGGAAATGAATCTAATATTCCTCAAACTCAGGAAGCGCTCTGAAAACCGAATTGCTGATGTAGTGCGCACTGCAGCGGGGAGCATGAGACAATGCTTTGCATGTTCTGGCCTAATGGTGAGAGTGATGCCAGGCCTCTGACCTCATCAACCATGACATTTACTACAGCGCCTACTGCTGCGTTCCTCCTTCCTCCCACAGCGCATAGCAAACAAACACAACTAGCTTGATATCCATGTGCGCATCATGTTCAGGTCCCAGTTAGTGCCTGCAACTCGGAGAGCAGGCAGCGAAGAAAATGAAGGGGAAAAAAACAGTAGTGCAGACTGCAATCTAGCTGCGAAGCCGAAAACTAATCTCTAAGGAAGGCTGTCAAGTCTGCGCGCATAACGCTCTAGTGGAATTGAGGCTTAAATGCTTCATAAAGCTTTCATAAATATGCAATCGGTGGGCTAATAGCTGTTGCTAAAACCTGCCTCAGCCCTCATTATCCAGTGGGAGCCCATTGGGAGCCTCTGTGGTGCAAGGTACAGGGGAATATGTTTTGCATTTGCCCCTGCTGAATTCAGCTCCCCTTAACAAATTCCTTTTGATCTGGTACCCGAGTCATAGCAAGAGGAGATATAATTTCAAGAAATTGTGCCAGTTACGGTGAAACACTGCAAGACTTGCACTTTTAATATACAAAAATAAGTTCAGGATACAGTTACGCAAGGCAGTTATAATATAAGAGTATTTTATTATGCGGCTGCAACATTCTGCAGTCAAATAACTTTGTATAATGATCGACTGTATAATTGACACAACTGGGGAAAAAAAGGTGCTTTTTGGGTTCAGATGGAGTAGTTACTAACTAGACCATGCTGCTAACTTAGGCAAACCTTGAGCCAATGTGATATTTTAAAATATATTACAAGCATTGAAAATATACTTATCAAGGCTAAATATGATACACAGTATTTTGTCTTTGTGTCTGCTCCTACAATTGGCTTCTCAACCACTACAAAGTAAAATTTCCCAAGGTTAGAATACACTTAACAAATTTGTAAATGGTTACAGCGAAAAATCACTACAAACACAACACAGACTTATTGAAAAAAACGTACCAGTGGCAACATTTCTGCAAAAACACAAAAGGTGTACCAATACATACATATCACTGCCGTTTACAACAGAAATGAACACTAGAAGCAACAAAACAGCAAGCACTTTTAATCCTTTTCATACAAAATTATGATTACAGGGGCAGATTATGGATTAATAAAGGCTCCTTGCACAATACTATATTATGACCTTAAAACACTTTTTACCATAGTGCATAATTTGTAAATAAATAAATCTTGGGGTTTGCATTACATAACCAGCTCCATATGTTTGGCTTTTCTGACATACTAAGCTTGCTTGGTAGCTCAGCTGATACAGAATTGTAGGCCTACTTGCAATGCGGAGAGCTTGGGTACGAGCCCCGTGAAACATGAGTTAAGACAATAGAGCTCAAAGACCTGTAGAGAAAACCTAAAATGCCATGGCTACCTCAGCAATTGCGTTTTTAGGGCCATACTTACTAAACAGGGCAAATTAGCATGAGAGCGCAATTCCACAAAAAAAAAATGTGCAGACGGGAGTGGAAAGTTCTGCGCGTGATCTAATGTCGACACACAAATTAAAGAACACAGACATAGCTGGATCACATGCTTTTTTTGGGCGGTAAATAATGGCGTAAATAACAGTAGATTGATGAGCGCAAACCTTTCACTTTGTATGATTAATTTAATACTCTCCTAATATAAATTTTGCGTCTGAAAGGGGAAACTCCTACAAATGCATATGCAAATATAGCTGCAAGCAGCAATACCGGGGCCAAGCGCAAAGAAGAAGACAAGACATGCCAAAATGGCTGGCAGTGTCAGATCAACTGGAGCAATGAGCAATTAATCACGTTTTAAGATGATTTTAAGCAAAAGGCTGAAAAATGCATTGTAGTCTGAGAGTGTCAGACCAACTGCAACAATGAACAATTATACAGTTTAAGAAGATTAGGCAAAATGGCTGCAATATCATATATTGAGTCACTGATAATGTAAGTTAATGGTTTATCACTTTTGACCAATAGGTGGCACAGATACGAAATTGATGTGGTGTGGTCAGAATAAGGGAACAATGACACATGCAAAGTTTGATGCCAATATGTCAAAGCATTGCAGAGATACAGCCTCAAGAGTAATTTTGGCATAATGGCTCAACTTCGTCGCTGCGGTTTACAAAAACGGTTTCATCTATTGATGCAAAATCCCTAACTTTTTGTTGACACAGTCTGAAGATGATACGATTCGATTTTGGTGGAAATTGGACAAACGGTCTAGGATGAGTTTGAAAAAGTAGGTTTTGATCAAATAAGAACATTGAGGACAGGATGTTTGACCAAATATGGAAAAATTAGTATCTCTGTTCTCGGCATGAGCCAATGACTGTATTATGACCAGTTTCATTAAACTAGGCTAATTTAATCAAAAGTTATTAGCATGTTTGTAAATTTTGTTATAACCTCTGACCACAAGGTGGCACTGCCCCAAAACGTTTTGAGTACCTTCAAAGCATGGTGAGGAAGACATGATTTTTGGACAAACAGTTCAAAAGTTATAAGCAAAAATAGCCATTTTTTGTATCTCCGGACCAGTAGGTGGCGCTGCGCCGAAACGCTGCATGTTGCTTCAGGTCATGCTTGTGATGACATATACCAAGATTGGTTTGAATACGATAAAGCGTTGTGGAGATATAGGCTTATGAGTGTTTTTGCAACCGCTACGCAAAATTTGTGTGCGCGTTTATCGAAAACGATTTGACAAATCAACTTGATTTGCAAGATTTTTTGTCAGCATGGTCTGAAGATGATCTGGTTCAATTTTCGTGCAAATCGGACAAACCGTCTAGGACGAGTTCGTAAAAGTAGGTTTTTTGGAAAATTAAAAATGGCGGGGAAATTATCATGACCGAAAATTACATCATAGGTTGCAATTGAATCGGCATGAGCCAATGACTCTATTATGACCAGTTTCAATATACTAGGCTAATTTAATCAAAAGTTATTAGCATTTTTGTCAAGTTTGTTATATCTTTTGACCACAAGGTGGCACTGCCCTAAAACTTTTTGAGTACCTTCAGGGCATAGCAAGGAAGTCACATACCGAGTTTAGTAACAATATACTAATGCATTTGTAAAATATAGCATTTTTTGACAAAATTCAAAATGGCCGACAGCCAAAATGGCCGATATGGTAAAATTGAATATCAGACGACTCGGCATGCCGTCCTGAATGTAACGAGACCACTTTTATGATTTTTGGACAAACAGTTCAGAAGTTATAAGCAAAAATAGCAATTTTTCGTATCTCCAGACCAGTAGGTGGCGCTGCACCGAAACGCTGTATGTTGCCTCAAGTCATGCTTGTGATGACATGTACCAAGTTTGGTTTGAATACGATAAAGCGTTGCGGAGATATTGCCTTAAGAGTGTTTTTGCAACCGCTACGTAAAATTTGTTTGCGCGTTTATCGCAAACGATTTGACGAATCAACTTGATTTGCAAGATTTTTTGTCAGCATGGTCTGAAGATGATCTGGATCAATTTTCGTGCAAATCGGATGAACCGTCTAGGACGAGTTCGTAAAAGTAGGTTTTTGGGAAAATTCAAAATGGCGGGAAAATTTTTATGACGGAAAATGACGTCATAGGGTGCAATCGAATCGTCTTGAGCCAAGGAATCAGAGGAAAAAAGAATTTTGTTTCTAGCCCTTATGGTTCAAAAGTTATTAGCATAAACATGAGTCAAATTTTGGACTGATGGTGGCGCTAGAGGGATTGAGTTTGAGACTCCAAATTTGCTACGGTGACATTTCAGACTGCCCTCTATGAGTGTGCCAAATTTCACAACTTTTTACCATACGGTTCTATGGGCTGCCATAGACTTCGTGGCGGAAGAAGAAGAAGAAGAAGATGAATAAATATAGCTGCAAGCAGCAATACCGGGGCCAAGCGCAAAGAAGAAGACAAGACATGCCAAAATGGCTGGCAGTGTCAGATCAACTGGAGCAATGAGCAATCAATCACGTTTTAAGATGATTTTAGGCAAAAGGCTGAAAAATGCATTGTAGTCTGAGAGTGTCAGACCAACTGCAACAATTAACAATTATACAGTTTAAGAAGATTAGGCAAAATGGCTGAAATATCATATATTGAGTCACTGATAATGTAAGTTAATGGTTTATCACTTTTGACCAATAGGTGGCACAGTTACGAAATTGATGTGCTGTGGTCAGAATAAGGGAACAATGACACATGCAAAGTTTGATGCCAATATGTCAAAGCATTGCAGAGATACAGCCTCAAGAGTCATTTTGGCATCATGGCTCAATTTCGTCGCTGCGGTTTACAAAAACGGTTTCATCTATTGATGCAAAATCCCTAACTTTTTGTTGACACAGTCTGAAGATGATACGATTCGATTTTGGTGGAAATTGGACAAACGGTCTAGGATGAGTTTGAAAAAGTAGGTTTTGATCAAATAAGAACATTGAGGACAGGATGTTTGACCAAATATGGCAAAATTAGTATCCATGTTCTCGGCATGAGCCAATAAATGTATTATGACCAGTTTCATTAAACTAGGCTAATTTAATCAAAAGTTATTAGCATGTTTATTAATTTTGTTATAACCTCTGACCACAAGGTGGCACTGCCCCAAAACTTTTTGAGTACCTTCAAAGCATGGTGCGGAAGACCCATACCAAGTTTCGTAACGATAGACTAATGCGTTTGTAAAATATAGTATTTTAGCACATAATTCAAAATGGCCGAGAGCCAAAATGGCCGATATGGTAAAATTGAATATCAGACAACTCTGAATACCGTCCTGAATCTAACGAGACAACTTTTATGATTTTTGGACAAACAGTTCAAAAGTTATAAGCAAAAACAGCCATTTTTTGTATCTCCGGACCAGTAGGTGGCGCTGCGCCGAAACACTGCATGTTGCCTCAAGTCATGCTTGTGATGACATGTACCAAGTTTGGATTGAACACGATAAAGCATTGTGGAGATATAGCCTTATGAGTGTTTTTGCAACCGCTATGTAAAATTTGTATGCACTTTTATCAAAAACGATTTGACGAATCAACTTGATTTGCAAGATTTTTTGTCAGCATGGTCTGAAGATGATCTGGTTCAATTTTCGTGCAAATCGGACAAACCGTCTAGGACGAGTTCGCAAAAGTAGGTTTTTTGGAAAATTAAATATGGCGGGGAAATTATCATAACCGAAAATGACGTCATAGGATGCAATTGAATCGGCATGAGCCAATGAATGTATTATGACCAGTTTCATTATACTAAGCTAATTAAATCAAAAGTTATTAGCATTTTTGTCAAGTTTGTTATAACTTTTGACCACAAGGTGGCACTGCCCCAAAACTTTTTGAGTAATAATTCAAAATGGCCGACAGCCAAAATGGCCGATATGGTAAAATTGAATATCAGACGACTCGGCATGCCGTCCTGAATCTAACGAGACCACTTTTATGATTTTTGGACAAACGGTTCAAAAGTTATAAGCAAAAACAGCCATTTTTTGTATCTCCGGACCAGTAGGTGGCGCTGCGCCGAAACACTGCATGTTGCCTCAAGTCATGCTTGTGATGACATGTACCAAGTTTGGTTTGAATACGATAAAGCGTTGCGGAGATATTGCCTTAAGAGTGCTTTTGCAACCGCTACGTAAAATTTGTTTGCGCGTTTATCGCAAATGATTTGACGAATCAACTTGATTTGCAAGATTTTTTGTCAGCATGGTCTGAAGATGATCTGGTTCAATTTTCGTGCAAATCGGACAAACCGTCTAGGACGAGTTCGCAAAAGTAGGTTTTTTGGAAAATTAAATATGGCGGGGAAATTATCATAACCGAAAATGACGTCATAGGATGCAATTGAATCGGCATGAGCCAATGAATGTATTATGACCAGTTTCATTATACTAAGCTAATTAAATCAAAAGTTATTAGCATTTTTGTCAAGTTTGTTATAACTTTTGACCACAAGGTGGCACTGCCCCAAAACTTTTTGAGTACCTTCAGGGCATGGAGTGGAAGTCACATACCGAGTTTAGTAACAATACACTAATGCATTTGTAAAATATAGCATTTTAGCACATAATTCAAAATGGCCGACAGCCAAAATGGCCGATATGGTAAAATTGAATATCAGACGACTCGGCATGCCGTCCTGAATCTAACGAGACCACTTTTATGATTTTTGGACAAACGGTTCAAAAGTTATAAGCAAAAACAGCCATTTTTTGTATCTCCGGACCAGTAGGTGGCGCTGCGCCGAAACACTGCATGTTGCCTCAAGTCATGCTTGTGATGACATATACCAAGTTTGGTTTGAATACGATAAAGCGTTGCGGAGATATTGCCTTAAGAGTGCTTTTGCAACCGCTACGTAAAATTTGTTTGCGCGTTTATCGCAAATGATTTGACGAATCAACTTGATTTGCAAGATTTTTTGTCAGCATGGTCTGAAGATGATCTGGTTCAATTTTCGTGCAAATCGGATGAATCGTCTAGGACGAGTTCGCAAAAGTAGGTTTTTCGGTTAATTAAAAATGGCGGGAAAATTATTATGACGGAAAATGACGTCATAGGGTGCAATCGAATTGTCTTGAGCCAAGGAATCAGAGGAAAAAAGAATTTCGTTTCTAGCCCTTATGGTTCAAAAGTTATTAGCATAAACATGAGTCTAATTTTGGACTGATGGTGGCGCTAGAGGGATTGAGTTAGAGACTCAAAATTTGCTATGGTGACATTTCAGACTGTCCTCTATTAGTGTGCCAAATTTCATAACTTTTTACCATACGGTTCTATGGGCTGCCATAGACTTCGTGGCGGAAGAAGAAGAAGAAGAAGATGAAATATAGCTGCAAGCAGCAATACCGGGGCCAAGCGCAAAGAAGAAGACAAGACATGCCAAAATGGCTGGCAGTGTCAGATCAACTGCAGCAATGAGAAATTAATCACGTTTTAAGATGATTTTAGGCAAAAGGCTGAAAATGCATTGTAGTCTGAGAGTGTTAGACCAACTGCAGCAATGAACAATTATACAGTTTAAGAAGATTAGGCAAAATGGCTGAAATATCATATATAGAGTCACTGATAATATAAGTTAATGGTTTATCACTTTTGACCAATAGGTGGCACAGTTACAAAATGTATGTGGTGTGGTCAGAATAAGGGAACAATGACACATGCAAAGTTTGATGCCAATATGTCAAAGCATTGCAGAGATACAGCCTCAAGAGTAATTTTGGCACAATGGCTCAACTTCGTCGCTGCGGTTTACAAAAACGGTTTCATCTATTGATGCAAAATCCCTAACTTTTTGTTGACACAGTCTGAAGATGATACGATTCAATTTTGGTGGAAATTGGACAAACGGTCTAGGATGAGTTTGAAAAAGTAGGTTTTGATCAAATAAGAACATTGAGGACAGGATGTTTGACCAAATATGGAAAAATTAGTATCTCTGTTCTCGGCATGAGCCAATGACTGTATTATGACCAGTTTCATTAAACTAGGCTAATTTAATCAAAAGTTATTAGCATGTTTGTAAATTTTGTTATAACCTCTGACCACAAGGTGGCACTGCCCCAAAACGTGTTGAGTACCTTCAAAGCATGGTGCGGAAGACATGATTTTTGGACAAACAGTTCAAAAGTTATAAGCAAAAATAGCCATTTTTTGTATCTCCGGACCAGTAGGTGGCGCTGCGCCGAAACGCTGCATGTTGCTTCAGGTCATGCTTGTGATGACATATACCAAGATTGGTTTGAATACGATAAAGCGTTGTGGAGATATAGGCTTATGAGTGTTTTTGCAACCGCTACGCAAATTTTGTGTGCGCGTTTATCGAAAACGATTTGACAAATCAACTTGATTTGCAAGATTTTTTGTCAGCATGGTCTGAAGATGATCTGGTTCAATTTTCGTGCAAATCGGACAAACCGTCTAGGACGAGTTCGTAAAAGTAGGTTTTTTGGAAAATTAAAAATGGCGGGGAAATTATCATGACCAAAAATGACATCATAGGTTGCAATTAAATCGGCATGAGCCAATGACTCTATTATGACCAGTTTCAATATACTAGGCTAATTTAATCAAAAGTTATTAGCATTTTTGTCAAGTTTGTTATATCTTTTGACCACAAGGTGGCACTGCCCTAAAACTTTTTGAGTACCTTCAGGGCATAGCAAGGAAGTCACATACCGAGTTTAGTAACAATATACTAATGCATTTGTAAAATATAGCATTTTTTGACAAAATTCAAAATGGCCGACAGCCAAAATGGCCGATATGGTAAAATTGAATATCAGACGACTCGGCATGCCGTCCTGAATGTATCGAGACCACTTTTATGATTTTTGGACAAACAGTTCAGAAGTTATAAGCAAAAATAGCAATTTTTCGTATCTCCGGACCAGTAGGTGGCGCTGCGCCGAAACGCTGTATGTTGCCTCAAGTCATGCTTGTGATGACATGTACCAAGTTTGGTTTGAATACGATAAAGCGTTGCGGAGATATTGCCTTAAGAGTGTTTTTGCAACCACTACGTAAAATTTGTTTGCGCGTTTATCGCAAATGATTTGACGAATCAACTTGATTTGCAAGATTTTTTGTCAGCATGGTCTGAAGATGATCTGGTTCAATTTTCGTGCAAATCGGATGAACCGTCTAGGACGAGTTCGTAAAAGTAGGTTTTTCGGAAAATTCAAAATGGCGGGAAAATTTTTATGACGGAAAATGACGTCATAGGGTGCAATGGAATCGTCTTGAGCCAAGGAATCAGAGGAAAAAAGAATTTTGTTTCTAGCCCTTATGGTTCAAAAGTTATTAGCATAAACATGAGTAAAATTTTGGACTGATGGTGGCGCTAGAGGGATTGAGTTTGAGACTCCAAATTTGCTACGGTGACATTTCAGACTGTCCTCTATTAGTGTGCCAAATTTCACAACTTTTTACCATACGGTTCTATGGGCTGCCATTGACTTCGTGGCGGAAGAAGAAGAAGAAGATGAATAATAAATATAGCTGCAAGCAGCAATACCGGGGCCAAGCGCAAAGAAGAAGACAAGACATGCCAAAATGGCTGGCAGTGTCAGATCAACTGGAGCAATGAGCAATTAATCACGTTTTAAGATGATTTTAAGCAAAAGGCTGAAAATGCATTGTAGTCTGAGAGTGTCAGACCAACTGCAACAATTAACAATTATACAGTTTAACAAGATTAGGCAAAATGGCTGAAATATCATATATTGAGTCACTGATAATGTAAGTTAATGGTTTATCACTTTTGACCAATACTTTGACCAGTTACGAAATGTATGTGGTGTGGTCAGAATAAGGGAACAATGACACATGCAAAGTTTGATGCCAATATGTCAAAGCATTGCAGAGATACAGCCTCAAGAGTCATTTTGGCATAATGGCTCAACTTCGTCACTGCGGTTTACAAAAATGGTTTCATCTATTGATGCAAAATCCATAACTTTTTGTTGACACAGTCTGAAGATGATACGATTCGATTTTGGTGGAAATTGGACAAACGGTCTAGGATGAGTTTGAAAAAGTAGGTTTTGATCAAATAAGAACATTGAGGACAGGATGTTTGACCAAATATGGAAAAATTAGTATCTCTGTTCTCGGCATGAGCCAATGACTGTATTATGACCAGTTTCATTAAACTAGGCTAATTTAATCAAAAGTTATTAGCATGTTTGTAAATTTTGTTATAACCTCTGACCACAAGGTGGCACTGCCCCAAAACGTTTTGAGTACCTTCAAAGCATGGTGCGGAAGACATGATTTTTGGACAAACAGTTCAAAAGTTATAAGCAAAAATAGCCATTTTTTGTATCTCCGGACCAGTAGGTGGCGCTGCGCCGAAACGCTGCATGTTGCTTCAGGTCATGCTTGTGATGACATATACCAAGATTGGTTTGAATACGATAAAGCGTTGTGGAGATATAGGCTTATGAGTGTTTTTGCAACCGCTACGCAAATTTTGTGTGCGCGTTTATCGAAAACGATTTGACAAATCAACTTGATTTGCAAGATTTTTTGTCAGCATGGTCTGAAGATGATCTGGTTCAATTTTCGTGCAAATCGGACAAACCGTCTAGGACGAGTTCGCAAAAGTAGGTTTTTTGGAAAATTAAATATGGCGGGGAAATTATCATGACCGAAAATGACGTCATAGGGTGCAATTGAATCGGCATGAGCCAATGAATGTATTATGACCAGTTTCATTATACTAAGCTAATTAAATCAAAAGTTATTAGCATTTTTGTCAAGTTTGTTATAACTTTTGACCACAAGGTGGCACTGCCCCAAAACTTTTTGAGTACCTTCAGGGCATGGAGTGGAAGTGACATACCGAGTTTAGTAACAATACACTAATGCATTTGTAAAATATAGCATTTTAGCACATAATTCAAAATGGCCGACAGCCAAAATGGCCGATATGGTAAAATTGAATATCAGACGACTCGGCATGTCGTCCTGAATCTAACGAGACCACTTTTATGATTTTTGGAAAAACGGTTCAAAAGTTATAAGCAAAAACAGCCATTTTTTGTATCTCCGGACCAGTAGGTGGCGCTGTGCCGAAACACTGCATGTTGCCTCAAGTCATGCTTGTGATGACATGTACCAAGTTTGGTTTGAATACGATAAAGCGTTTCGGAGATATTGCCTTAAGAGTGCTTTTGCACCCGCTACGTAAAATTTGTTTGCGCGTTTATCGCAAATGATTTGACAAATCAACTTGATTTGCAAGATTTTTTGTCAGCATGGTCTGAAGATGATCTGGTTCAATTTTTGTGCAAATCGGATGAACCGTCTAGGACGAGTTCGCAAAAGTAGGTTTTTCGGTTAATTAAAAATGGCGGGAAAATTATTATGACGGAAAATGACGTCATGGGGTGCAATCGAATTGTCTTGAGCCAAGGAATCAGAGGAAAAAAGAATTTCGTTTCTAGCCCTTATGGTTCAAAAGTTATTAGCATAAACATGAGTCTAATTTTGGACTGATGGTGGCGCTAGAGGGATTGAGTTAGAGACTCCAAATTTGCTAGGGAGACACTTCAGACTGTCCTCTATAAGTGTGCCAAATTTCATAACTTTTTACCATACGGTTCTATGGGCTGCCATAGACTTTGTGGCGGAAGAAGAAGAAGAAGAAGATGAAATATAGCTGCAAGCAGCAATACCGGGGCCAAGCGCAAAGAAGAAGACAATACATGCCAAAATGGCTGGCAGTGTCAGATCAACTGGAGCAATGAGCAATTAATCACGTTTTAAGATGATTTTAAGCAAAATGCTGAAAATGCATTGTAGTCTGAGAGTGTCAGACCAACTGCAACAATTAACAATTATACAGTTTAAGAAGATTAGGCAAAATGGCTGAAATATCATATATTGAGTCACTGATAATGTAAGTTAATGGTTTATCACTTTTGACCAATAGGTGGCACAGTTACGAAATTGATGTGGTGTGGTCAGAATAAGGGAACAATGACACATGCAAAGTTTGATGCCAATATGTCAAAGCATTGCAGAGATACAGCCTCAAGAGTAATTTTGGCATAATGGCTCAACTTCGTCGCTGCGGTTTACAAAAACGGTTTCATCTATTGATGCAAAATCCCTAACTTTTTGTTGACACAGTCTGAAGATGATACGATTAGATTTTGGTGGAAATTGGACAAACGGTCTAGGATGAGTTTGAAAAAGTAGGTTTTGATCAAATAAGAACATTGAGGACAGGAAGTTTGACCAAATATGGAAAAATTAGTATCTCTGTTCTCGGCATGAGCCAATGACTGGATTATGACCAGTTTCATTAAACTAGGCTAATTTAATCAAAAGTTATTAGCATGTTTGTAAATTTTGTTATAACCTCTGACCACAAGGTGGCACTGCCCCAAAACGTTTTGAGTACCTTCAAAGCATGGTGCGGAAGACATGATTTTTGGACAAACAGTTCAAAAGTTATAAGCAAAAATAGCCATTTTTTGTATCTCCGGACCAGTAGGTGGCGCTGCGCCGAAACGCTGCATGTTGCTTCAGGTCATGCTTGTGATGACATATACCAAGATTGGTTTGAATACGATAAAGCGTTGTGGAGATATAGGCTTATGAGTGTTTTTGCAACCGCTACGCAAAATTTGTGTGCGCGTTTATCGAAAACGATTTGACAAATCAACTTGATTTGCAAGATTTTTTGTCAGCATGGTCTGAAGATGATCTGGTTCAATTTTCGTGCAAATCGGACAAACCGTCTAGGACGAGTTCGTAAAAGTAGGTTTTTTGGAAAATTAAAAATGGCGGGGAAATTATCATGACCGAAAATGACATCATAGGTTGCAATTGAATCGGCATGAGCCAATGACTCTATTATGACCAGTTTCAATATACTAGGCTAATTTATTCAAAAGTTATTAGCATTTTTGTCAAGTTTGTTATATCTTTTGACCACAAGGTGGCACTGCCCTAAAACTTTTTGAGTACCTTCAGGGCATAGCAAGGAAGTCACATACCGAGTTTAGTAACAATATACTAATGCATTTGTAAAATATAGCATTTTTTGACAAAATTCAAAATGGCCGACAGCCAAAATGGCCGATATGGTAAAATTGAATATCAGACGACTCGGCATGCCGTCCTGAATGTAACGAGACCACTTTTATGATTTTTGGACAAACAGTTCAGAAGTTATAAGCAAAAATAGCAATTTTTCGTATCTCCGGACCAGTAGGTGGCGCTGCGCCGAAACGCTGTATGTTGCCTCAAGTCATGCTTGTGATGACATGTACCAAGTTTGGTTTGAATACGATAAAGCGTTGCGAAGATATTGCCTTAAGAGTGTTTTTGCAACCGCTACGTAAAATTTGTTTGCGCGTTTATCGCAAATGATTTGACGAATCAACTTGATTTGCAAGATTTTTTGTCAGCATGGTCTGAAGATGATCTGGTTCAATTTTCGTGCAAATCGGATGAACCGTCTAGGACGAGTTTGTAAAAGTAGGTTTTTCGGAAAATTAAAAATGGCGGGAAAATTTTTATGACGGAAAATGACGTCATAGGGTGCAATCGAATCGTCTTGAGCCAAGGAATCAGAGGAAAAAAGAATTTTGTTTCTAGCCCTTATGGTTCAAAAGTTATTAGCATAAACATGAGTCAAATTTTGGACTGATGGTGGCGCTAGAGGGATTGAGTTTGAGACTCCAAATTTGCTACGGTGACATTACATACTGTCCTCTATTAGTGTGCCAAATTTCACAACTTTTTACCATACGGTTCTATGGGCTGCCATAGACTTCGTGGCGGAAGAAGAAGAAGAAGATGAAATATAGCTGCAAGCAGCAATACCGGGGCCAAGCGCAAAGAAGAAGACAAGACATGCCAAAATGGCTGGCAGTGTCAGATCAACTGGAGCAATGAGCAATTAATCACGTTTTAAGATGATTTTAAGCAAAAGGCTGAAAATGCATTGTAGTCTGAGAGTGTCAGACCAACTGCAACAATTAACAATTATACAGTTTAAGAAGATTAGGCAAAATGGCTGAAATATCATATGAAGAGTTTGGTTGCAAAACGCGATAAACGCCATTTTTTGACATTTGGATTTTATTATTGGAAATCACTGTTGAGATGTACCTTAATCTATGTGTGAATTGCTGCCATTAATAAGATTTGAAAATGTACATTTTAAGCCAACTACAAAATGTATTTTTTCACAAAACGCGATATCCGCCAGCCCAGTTTCTTTACAAAGTGCGATATAGAACGTTCAGGATGCCGCGCAAGCTCAGGATGTCACGCGAGGAGAGAGTCACCGCCGGTGAAGTGCTCCGAGTTTGCTCAGTGATTTAACGATAATATCAAAACAAAAAAACATATTTTTAAAAAGAGGATTCAATAGGCTAACTAAAAAACGTTTACCAGTTTATACTGTAGGCGAGCTGTCAGTCACGTAGGCTACGTCACTGATCAACAGCTGTCTGTCAGTCAGAGAATCAAAGCTTCAGAGTCAAGCTAACGTTATGGATTTCGATGACGGATTGGAGCCGGTCATTCCAGCTGCTGTTGGGAGAAAGAGGAAGGCATCTTAAGAAAATCATCAAAGGGAGAAGACAAACGGGCAAGGCATTCAGGGGAGGGAAAACATCCAAAGATTAATTGTTGTCATCGTGCGACTGCGAGTAATGTTGGTCTGTCATGCCGACACACACACACACACACACACACACACACACACACACACACACACACACACACACACACACACACACACACACACACACACACACACACACAAAACATTGATTCACTAGCTTTTCTTAATGGTATTACAGTAGTAGAATATAGCCTAAGGTGGATATATAGCGTTTTGCAAAAAAAAAAAAAAAAAAACGTTATGTTGTGTATGTTCTGACCAAAACTAACTCGGAATCGTATTATTATTAATCAATCTTTGTATATACTATTCCATATATTTATGATGTATTGTTTTTTTAACCAATTTAAGATGTTTGACAATGTTAAGATAGATATGTTGCATTTTGGCATGGTTTTTGACTTATTTATGGACATAAAATTAAATAAAAAATATCCTGGATTTGAAGAATATTGTGTCCCGGCCTTCACTGAGCTCAAGTAATAGTTTAATGTACAAAAAATTGTGAATGAACTTGACTGTTGATGTCTTAAATAATAATGTCAAATAACCAACATTTCTCAAAATGGATATATCTCGTTTTGCAACGAAACTCTTCATATATTGAGTCACTGATAATGTAAGTTAATGGTTTATCACTTTTGACCAATAGGTGGCACAGATACGAAATTGATGTGGTGTGGTCAGAATAAGGGAACAATGACACATGCAAAGTTTGATGCCAATATGTCAAAGCATTGCAGAGATACAGCCTCAAGAGTAATTTTGGCATAATGGCTCAACTTCGTCGCTGCGGTTTACAAAAACGGTTTCACCTATTGATGCAAAATCCCTAACTTTTTGTTGACACAGTCTGAAGATGATACGATTCAATTTTGGTGGAAATTGGACAAACGGTCTAGGATGAGTTTGAAAAAGTAGGTTTTGATCAAATAAGAACATTGAGGACAGGATGTTTGACCAAATATGGAAAAATTTGTTTCACTGTTCTCGGCATGAGCCAATGACTGTATTATGACCAGTTTCATTAAACTAGGCTAATTTAATCAAAAGTTATTAGCATGTTTGTAAATTTTGTTATAACCTCTGACCACAAGGTGGCACTGCCCCAAAACGTTTTGAGTACCTTAAAAGCATGGTGCAGAAGACATGATTTTTGGACAAAGAGTTCAAAAGTTATAAGCAAAAATAGCCATTTTTTGTATCTCCGGACCAGTAGGTGGCGCTGCGCCGAAACGCTGCATGTTGCTTCAGGTCATGCTTGTGATGACATATACCAAGATTGGTTTCAATACGATAAAGCGTTGTGGAGATATAGGCTTATGAGTGTTTTTGCAACAGCTACGCAAAATTTGTGTGCGCGTTTATCGAAAACGATTTGACAAATCAACTTGATTTGCAAGATTTTTTGTCAGCATGGTCTGAAGATGATCTGGTTCAATTTTCGTGCAAATCGGACAAACCGTCTAGGACGAGTTCGTAAAAGTAGGTTTTTTGGAAAATTAAAAATGGCGGGGAAATTATCATGACCGAAAATGACATCATAGGTTGCAATTGAATCGGCATGAGCCAATGACTCTATTATGACCAGTTTCAATATACTAGGCTAATTTAATCAAAAGTTATTAGCATTTTTGTCAAGTTTGTTATATCTTTTGACCACAAGGTGGCACTGCCCTAAAACTTTTTGAGTACCTTCAGGGCATAGAAAGGAAGTCACATACCGAGTTTAGTAACAATATACTAATGCATTTGTAAAATATAGCATTTTTTGACAAAATTCAAAATGGCCGACAGCCAAAATGGCCGATATGGTAAAATTGAATATCAGACGACTCGGCATGCCGTCCTGAATCTAACGAGACCACTTTTATGATTTTTGGACAAACGGTTCAAAAGTTATAAGCAAAAACAGCCATTTTTTGTATCTCCGGACCAGTAGGTGGCGCTGCGCCGAAACACTGCATGTTGCCTCAAGTCATGCTTGTGATGATATGTACCAAGTTTGGTTTGAATACGATAAAGCGTTGCGGAGATATTGCCTTATGAGTGCTTTTGCAACCGCTACGTAAAATTTGTTTGCGCGTTTATCGCAAATGATTTGACGAATCAACTTGATTTGCAAGATTTTTTGTCAGCATGGTCTGAAGATGATCTGGTTCAATTTTCGTGCAAATCGGATGAACCGTCTAGGACGAGTTCGCAAAAGTAGGTTTTTCGGTTAATTAAAAATGTCGGGAAAATTATTATGACGGAAAATGACGTCATAGGGTGCAATCGAATTGTCTTGAGCCAAGGAATCAGAGGAAAAAAGAATTTTGTTTCTAGCCCTTATAGTTCAAAAGTTATTAGCATAAACATGAGTCTAATTTTGGACTGATGGTGGCGCTAGAGGGATTGAGTTAGAGACTCAAAATTTGCTATGGTGACATTTCAGACTGTCCTCTATTAGTGTGCCAAATTTCATAACTTTTTACCATACGGTTCTATGGGCTGCCATAGACTTCGTGGCGGAAGAAGAAGAAGAAGAAGATGAATAATAAATATAGCTGCAAGCAGCAATACCGGGGCCAAGCGCAAAAAAGAAGACAAGACATGCCAAAATGGCTGGCAGTGTCAGATCAACTGGAGCAATGAGCAATTAATCACGTTTTAAGATGATTTTAGGCAAAAGGCTGAAAAATGCATTGTAGTCTGACAGTGTCAGACCAACTGCAACAATGAACAATTATACAGTTTAAGAAGATTAGGCAAAATGGCTGAAATATCATATATTGAGTCACTGATAATGTAAGTTAATGGTTTATCACTTTTGACCAATAGGTGGCACAGATACGAAATTTATGTGGTGTGGTCAGAATAAGGGAACAATGACACATGCAAAGTTTGATGCCAATATGTCAAAGCATTGCAGAGATACAGCCTCAAGAGTCATTTTGGCATCATGGCTCAACTTCGTCACTGCGGTTTACAAAAACAGTTTCATCTATTTATGCAAAATCCCTAACTTTTTGTTGACACAGTCTGAAGATGATACGATTCGATTTTGGTGGAAATTGGACAAACAGTCTAGGATGAGTTTGAAAAAGTAGATTTTGATCAAATAAGAACATTGAGGACAGGATGTTTGACCAAATATGGCAAAATTAGTATCTATGTTCTTGGCATGAGCCAATAAATGTATTTTGACCTGTTTCATTAAACTAGGCTAATTTAATCAAAAGTTATTAGCATTTTTGTAAATTTTGTTATAACCTTTGACCACAAGGTGGCACTACCCCAAAACCTTTTGAGTACCTTCAAAGCATGGTGCGGAAGACCCATACCAAGTTTCGTAACGATAGACTAATGCGTTTGTAAAATATAGTCTTTTAACACATAATTCAAAATAGCCGAGAGCCAAAATGGCCGATATGGTAAAATTGAAAATCAGACAACTCTGAATACCGTCCTGAATCTAACGAGACAACTTTTATTATTTTTGGACAAACGGTTCAAAAGTTATAAGCAAAAATAGCCATTTTTTTGTATCTCCGGACCAGTAGGTGGCGCTGTGCCGAAACGCTGTATGTTGCCTCAAGTCATGCTTGTGATGACATGTACCAAGTTTGGATTGAACACGATAAAGCGTTGCGGAGATATAGCCTTATGAGTGTTTTTGCAACCGCTACGTAAAATTTGTGTGCGCGTTTATCAAAAACGATTTGACAAATCAACTTGATTTGCAAGATTTTTTGTCAGCATGGTCTGAAGATGATCTGGTTCAATTTTCGTGCAAATCGGACAAACCGTCTAGGACGAGTTCGCAAAAGTAGGTTTTTTGGAAAATTAAATATGGCGGGGAAATTATCATGACCGAAAATGACGTCATAGGGTGCAATTGAATCGGCATGAGCCAATGAATGTATTATGACCAGTGTCATTATACTAAGCTAATTAAATCAAAAGTTATTAGCATTTTTGTCAAGTTTGTTATATCTTTTGACCACAAGGTGGCACTGCCCCAAAACTTGTTGAGTACCTTCAGGGCATGGAGTGGAAGTCACATACCAAGTTTAGTAACAATACACTAATGCATTTTTAAAATATAGCATTTTAGCACATAATTCAAAATGGCCGACAGCCAAAATGGCCGATATGGTAAAATTGAATATCAGACAACTCGGCATGTCGTCCTGAATCTAACGAGACCACTTTTATGATTTTTGGACAAACGGTTCAGAAGTTATAAGCAAAAACAGCCATTTTTTGTATCTCCGGACCAGTAGGTGGCGCTGCGCCGAAACGCTGTATGTTGCCTCAAGTCATGCTTGTGATGACATGTACCAAGTTTGGTTTGAATACGATAAAGCGTTTCGGAGATATAGCCTTAAGTGGGTTTTTGCAACCGCTACGTAAAATTTGTGTGCGCGTTTATCAAAAACGATTTGACGAATCAACTTGATTTGCAAGATTTTTTGTCAACATGGTCTGAAGATAATCTGGTTCAATTTTTGTACAAATCGGATGAACCGTCTAGGACGAGTTTGCAAAAGTAGGTTTTTCGGTTAATTAAAGATGGCGGGAAAAGTATCATGGCGGAAAATGACGTCATAGGGTGCAATCGAATTGTCTTGAGCCAAGGAATCAGAGGAAAAAAGAATTTTGTTTCTAGCCCTTATGGTTCAAAAGTTATTAACATAAACATGAGTCCAATTTTGGACTGATGGTGGCGCTAGAGGGATTGAATTAGAGACTCCAAATTTGCTATGGAGACACTTCAGACTGTCCTCTATAAGTGTGCCAAATTTCATAACTTTTTACCATACGGTTCTATGGGCTGCCATAGACTTCGTGGCGGAAGAAGAAGAAGAAGAAGAAGAAGAAGAAGATGAATAATAATAATAATAGGAACGGGAACGGTTTCAATAGGTGCCTTCGCACCTTCGGTGCTTGGCCCCTAATAATAATAATAATAGGAACGGGAACGGTTTCAATAGGTGCCTTCGCACCTTCGGTGCTTGGCCCCTAATAATAATAATAGGAACGGGAACGGTTTCAATAGGGGCCTTCGCACCTTCGGTGCTTGGCCCCTAATAATAAGAACGGGAACGGTTTCAATAGGTGCCTTCGCACCTTCGGTGCTTGGCCCCTAATAATAATAAGAACGGGAACGGTTTCAATAGGTGCCTTCGCACCTTCGGTGCTTGGCCCCTAATAATAAGAACGGGAACGGTTTCAATAGGTGCCTTCGCACCTTCGGTGCTTGGCCCCTAATAATAAATAGCTGCAAGCAGCAATACCGGGGCCAAGCGCAAAGAAGAAGACAAGACATGCCAAAATGGCTGGCAGTGTCAGATCAACTGGAGCAATGAGCAATTAATCACGTTTTAAGATGATTTTAAGCAAAAGGCTGAAAATGCATTGTAGTCTGAGAGTGTCAGACCAACTGCAACAATTAACAATTATACAGTTTAAGAAGATTAGGCAAAATGGCTGAAATATCATATATTGAGTCACTGATAATGTAAGTTAATGGTTTATCACTTTTGACCAATAGGTGGCACAGATACGAAATTGATGTGGTGTGGTCAGAATAAGGGAACAATGACACATGCAAAGTTTGATGCCAATATGTCAAAGCATTGCAGAGATACAGCCTCAAGAGTAATTTTGGCATAATGGCTCAACTTCGTCGCTGCGGTTTACAAAAACGGTTTCATCTATTGATGCAAAATCCCTAACTTTTTGTTGACACAGTCTGAAGATGATACGATTCGATTTTGGTGGAAATTGGACAAACGGTCTAGGATGAGTTTGAAAAAGTAGTTTTTGATCAAATAAGAACATTGAGGACAGGATGTTTGACCAAATATGGAAAAATTAGTATCTCTGTTCTCGGCATGAGCCAATGACTGTATTATGACCAGTTTCATTAAACTAGGCTAATTTAATCAAAAGTTATTAGCATGTTTGTAAATTTTGTTATAACCTCTGACCACAAGGTGGCACTGCCCCAAAACGTTTTGAGTACCTTCAAAGCATGGTGCGGAAGACATGATTTTTGGACAAACAGTTCAAAAGTTATTAGCAAAAATAGCCATTTTTTGTATCTCCGGACCAGTAGGTGGCGCTGCGCCGAAACGCTGCATGTTGCTTCAGGTCATGCTTGTGATGACATATACCAAGATTGGTTTGAATACGATAAAGCGTTGTGGAGATATAGGCTTATGAGTGTTTTTGCAACCGCTACGCAAAATTTGTGTGCGCGTTTATCAAAAACGATTTGACAAATCAACTTGATTTGCAAGATTTTTTGTCAGCATGGTCTGAAGATGATCTGGTTCAATTTTCGTGCAAATCGGACAAACCGTCTAGGACGAGTTCGTAAAAGTAGGTTTTTTGGAAAAATAAAAATGGCGGGGAAATTATCATGACCGAAAATGACATCATAGGTTGCAATTGAATCGGCATGAGCCAATGACTCTATTATCACCAGTTTCAATATACTAGGCTAATTTAATCAAAAGTTATTCGCATTTTTGTCAAGTTTGTTATATCTTTTGACCACAAGGTGGCACTGCCCTAAAACTTTTTGAGTACCTTCAGGGCATAGCAAGGAAGTCACATACCGAGTTTAGTAACAATATACTAATGCATTTGTAAAATATAGCATTTTTTGACAAAATTCAAAATGGCCGACAGCCAAAATGGCCGATATGGTAAAATTGAATATCAGACGACTCGGCATGCCGTCCTGAATGTAACGAGACCACTTTTATGATTTTTGGACAAACAGTTCAGAAGTTATAAGCAAAAATAGCAATTTTTCGTATCTCCGGACCAGTAGGTGGCGCTGCGCCGAAACGCTGTACGTTGCCTCAAGTCATGCTTGTAATGACATGTACCAAGTTTGGTTTGAATACGATAAAGCGTTGCGGAGATATTGCCTTAAGAGTGTTTTTGCAACCGCTACGTAAAATTTGTTTGCGCGTTTATCGCAAATGATTTGACGAATCAACTTGATTTGCAAGATTTTTTGTCAGCATGGTCTGAAGATGATCTGGTTCAATTTTCGTGCAAATCGGATGAACCGTCTAGGACGAGTTCGTAAAAGTAGGTTTTTCGGAAAATTCAAAATGGCGGGAAAATTTTTATGACGGAAAGTGACGTCATAGGGTGCAATCGAATCGTCTTGAGCCAAGGAATCAGAGGAAAAAAGAATTTTGTTTCTAGCCCTTATGGTTCAAAAGTTATTAGCATAAACATGAGTCAAATTTTGGACTGATGGTGGCGCTAGAGGGATTGAGTTTGAGACTCCAAATTTGCTACGGTGACATTTCAGACTGTCCTCTATTAGTGTGCCAAATTTCACAACTTTTTACCATACGGTTCTATGGGCTGCCATAGACTTCGTGGCGGAAGAAGAAGAAGAAGAAGAAGAAGAAGAAGAAGAAGATGAATAATAATAATAAGAACGGGAACGGTTTCAATAGGTGCCTTCGCACCTTCGGTGCTTGGCCCCTAATAATAGGAACGGGAACGGTTTCAATAGGTGCCTTCGCACCTTCGGTGCTTGGCCCCTAAATATAGCTGCAAGCAGCAATACCGGGGCCAAGCGCAAAGAAGAAGACAAGACATGCCAAAATGGCTGGCAGTGTCAGATCAACTGGAGCAATAAGCAATTAATCACGTTTTAAGATGATTTTAGGCAAAATGGCTGATATATTATATAAAGATTCACTGATAATATAAGTTAATGGTTTATCACTTTTGACCAATAGGTGGCACAGTTACGAAATTGATGTGGTGTGGTCAGAATAAGGGAACAATGACACATGCAAAGTTTAATACCAATATGTCAAAGCATTGCAGAGATACAGCCTCAAGAGTCATTTTGACATCATGCCTCAACTTCGTCGCTGCGGTTTACAAAAATGGTTTCATCTATTAATGCAAAATCCCTAACTTTTTGTTGACATAGTCTGAAGATGTTACGATTCGATTTTGGTGGAAATTGGATAAACGGTCTAGGATGAGTTAGAAAAAGTAGGTTTTGATCAAATAAGAACATTGAGGACAGGATGTTTGACCAAATATGGCAAAATTAGTATCTATGTTCTCGGCATGAGCCAATAAATGTATTATGGCCAGTTTCATTAAACTAGGCTAATTTAATCAAAAGTTATTAGCATGTTTGTAAATTTTGTTATAACCTCTGACCACAAGGTGGCACTGCCCCAAAACTTTTTGAGTACCTTCAAAGCATGGTGCGGAAGACCCATACCAAGTTTCGTAACGATAGACTAATGCGTTTGTAAAATAGAGTATTTTAGCACATAATTCAAAATGGCCGAGAGCCAAAATGGCCAATATGGTAAAATTGAATATCAGACAACTCTGAATACCGTCCTGAATCTAACGAGACAACTTTTATGATTTTTGGACAAACAGTTCAAAAGTTATAAGCAAAAATAGCCATTTTTTGTATCTCCGGACCAGTAGGTGGCGCTGCGCCGAAACGCTGCAAGTTGCCTCAAGTCATGCTTGTGATGACATGTACCAAGTTTGGATTGAACACGATAAAGCATTGTGGGGATATAGCCTTATGAGTGTTTTTGCAACCGCTACGTAAAATTTGTGTGCACGTTTATCAAAAACGATTTGACGAATCAACTTGATTTGCAAGTTTTTTTGTCAGCATGGTCTGAAGATGATCTGGTTCAATTTTCGTGCAAATCGGACAAACCGTCTAGGACGAGTTCGCAAAAGTAGGTTTTTTGGAAAATTAAATATGGCGGGGAAATTATCATGACCGAAAATGACGTCATAGGATGCAATTGAATCGGCATGAGCCAATGAATGTATTATGACCAGTTTCATTATACTAAGCTAATTAAATCAAAAGTTATTAGCATTTTTGTCAAGTTTGTTATAACTTTTGACCACAAGGTGGCACTGCCCCAAAACTTTTTGAGTACCTTCAGGGCATGGAGTGGAAGTCACATACCGAGTTTAGTAACAATACACTAATGCATTTGTAAAATATAGCATTTTAGCACATAATTCAAAATGGCCGACAGCCAAAATGGCCGATATGGTAAAATTGAATATCAGACGACTCGGCATGCCGTCCTGAATGTAACGAGACCACTTTTATGATTTTTGGACAAACAGTTCAGAAGTTATAAGCAAAAATAACAATTTTTCGTATCTCCGGACCAGTAGGTGGCGCTGCGCCGAAACGCTGTATGTTGCCTCAAGTCATGATTGTGATGACATGTACCAAGTTTGGTTTGAATACGATAAAGCGTTGCGGAGATATTGCCTTAAGAGTGTTTTTGCAACCGCTACGTAAAATTTGTTTGCGCGTTTATCGCAAATGATTTGACGAATCAACTTGATTTGCAAGATTTTTTGTCAGCATGGTCTGAAGATGATCTGGTTCAATTTTCGTGCAAATCGGATGAATCGTCTAGGACGAGTTCGCAAAAGTAGGTTTTTCGGTTAATTAAAAATGGCGGGAAAATTATTATGACGGAAAATGACGTCATAGGGTGCAATCGAATTGTCTTGAGCCAAGGAATCAGAGGAAAAAAGAATTTCGTTTCTAGCCCTTATGGTTCAAAAGTTATTAGCATAAACATGAGTCTAATTTTGGACTGATGGTGGCGCTAGAGGGATTGAGTTAGAGACTCAAAATTTGCTATGGTGACATTTCAGACTGTCCTCTATTAGTGTGCCAAATTTCATAACTTTTTACCATACGGTTCTATGGGCTGCCATAGACTTCGTGGCGGAAGAAGAAGAAGAAGATGAAATATAGCTGCAAGCAGCAATACCGGGGCCAAGCGCAAAGAAGAAGACAAGACATGCCAAAATGGCTGGCAGTGTCAGATCAACTGGAGCAATAAGCAATTAATCACGTTTTAAGATTATTTTAGGCAAAATGGCTGATATATTATATAAAGATTCACTGATAATATAAGTTAATGGTTTATCACTTTTGACCAATAGGTGGCACAGTTACAAAATTGATGTGGTGTGGTCAGAATAAGGGAACAATGACACATGCAAAGTTTGATGCCAATATGTCAAAGCATTTCAGAGATACAGCCTCAAGAGTCATTTTGGCATCATGCCTCAACTTCGTCACTGCAGTTTACAAAAACGGTTTCATCTATTGATGCAAAATCCCTAACTTTTTGTTGACAAAGTCTGAAGATGATACGATTCGATTTTGGTGGAAATTGGACAACCGGTCTAGGATGAGTTTGAAAAAGTAGATTTGAGGAACATTGAGGACAGTATGTTTGACCAAATATGGCAAAATTAGTATCTATATTCTTGGCATGAGCCAATAAGTGTATTTTGACCCGTTTCATTAAACTAGGCTAATTTAATCAAAAGTTATTAGCATTTTTGTAAATTTTGTTATAACCTTTGACCACAAGGTGGCACTACCCCAAAACTTTTTGAGTACCTTCAAAGCATGGTGCGGAAGACCCATACCAAGTTTCGTAACGATAGACTAATGTGTTTGTAAAATATAGTATTTTAGCACATAATTCAAAATGGCCGAGAGCCAAAATGGCTGATATGGTAAAATTGAATATCAGACAACTCTGAATACCGTCCTGAATCTAACGAGACAACTTTTATGATTTTTGGACAAACGGTTCAAAAGTTATAAGCAAAAATAGCCATTTTTTGTATCTCCGGACCAGCAGGTGGCGCTGCGCCGAAACGCTGCAAGTTGCCTCAAGTCATGCTTGTGATGACATGTACCAAGTTTGGATTGAACACGATAAAGCGTTGCGGAGATATGGCCTTATGAGTGTTTTTGCAACCGCTACGTAAAATTTGTGTGCACGTCTATCAAAAACGATTTGACGAATCAACTTGATTTGCAAGATTTTTTGTCAGCATGGTCTGAAGATGATCTGGTTCAATTTTCGTGCAAATCGGACAAACCGTCTAGGACGAGTTCGCAAAAGTAGGTTTTTTGGAAAATTAAATATGGCGGGGAAATTGTCATGACCGAAAATGACGTCATAGGGTGCAATTGAATCGGCATGAGCCAATGAATGTATTATGACCAGTTTCATTATACTAAGCTAATTAAATCAAAAGTTATTAGCATTTTTTTCAAGTTTGTTATAACTTTTGACCACAAGGTGGCACTGCTCCAAAACTTTTTGAGTACCTTCAGGGCATGGAGTGGAAGTCACATACCGAGTTTAGTAACAATACACTAATGCATTTGTAAAATATAGCATTTTAGCACATAATTCAAAATGGCCGACAGCCAAAATGACTGATATGGCAAAATTGAATATCAGACGACTCGGCATGCCGTCCTGAATGTAACGAGACCACTTTTATGATTTTTGGACAAACGGTTCAAAAGTTATAAGCAAAAACAGCCATTTTTTGTATCTCCGGACCAGTAGGTGGCGCTGCGCCGAAACACTGCATGTTGCCTCAAGTCATACTTGTGATGACAAGTACCAAGTTTGGTTTGAATACGATAAAGCGTTGCGGAGATATTGCCTTAAGAGTGCTTTTGCAACCGCTACGTAAAATTTGTTTGCGCGTTTATCGCAAATGATTTGACGAATCAACTTGATTTGCAAGATTTTTTGTCAGCATGGTCTGAAGATGATCTGGTTCAATTTTCGTGCAAATCGGATGAACCGTCTAGGACGAGTTCGCAAAAGTAGGTTTTTCGGAAAATTAAAAATGGCGGGAAAATTTTTATGACGGAAAATGACGTCATAGGGTGCAATCGATTCGTCTTGAGCCAAGGAATCAGAGGAAAAAAGAATTTCGTTTCTAGCCCTTATGGTTCAAAAGTTATTAGCATAAACATGAGTCAAATTTTGGACTGATGGTGGCGCTAGAGGGATTGAGTTTGAGACTCCAAATTTGCTACGGTGACATTTCAGACTGTCCTCTATTAGTGTGCCAAATTTCACAACTTTTTATCATACGGTTCTATGGGCTGCCATAGACTTCGTGGCGGAAGAAGAAGAAGAAGAAGAAGAAGATGAATAATAATAATAAGAACGGGAACGGTTTCAATAGGTGCCTTCGCACCTTCGGTGCTTGGCCCCTAATAATAAGAACGGGAACGGTTTCAATAGGTGCCTTCGCACCTTCGGTGCTTGGCCCCTAAATATAGCTGCAAGCAGCAATACCGGGGCCAAGCGCAAAGAAGAAGACAAGACATGCCAAAATGGCTGGCAGTGTCAGATCAACTGGAGCAATGAGCAATTAATCACGTTTTAAGATGATTTTAAGCAAAAGGCTGAAAATGCATTGTAGTCTGAGAGTGTCAGACCAACTGCAACAATTAACAATTATACAGTTTAAGAAGATTAGGCAAAATGGCTGAAATATCATATATTGAGTCACTGATAATGTAAGTTAATGGTTTATCACTTTTGACCAATAGGTGGCACAGATACGAAATTGATGTGGTGTGGTCAGAATAAGGGAACAATGACACATGCACAGTTTGATGCCAATATGTCAAAGCATTGCAGAGATACAGCCTCAAGAGTAATTTTGGCATAATGGCTCAACTTCGTCGCTGCGGTTTACAAAAACGGCTTCATCTATTGATGCAAAATCCCTAACTTTTTGTTGACACAGTCTGAAGATGATACGATTCGATTTTGGTGGAAATTGGACAAACGGTCTAGGATGAGTTTGAAAAGGTAGGTTTTGATCAAATAAGAACATTGAGGACAGGATGTTTGACCAAATATGGAAAAATTAGTATCTCTGTTCTCGACATGAGCCAATGACTGTATTATGACCAGTTTCATTAAACTAGGCTAATTTAAGCAAAAGTTATTAGCATGTTTGTAAATTTTGTTATAACCTCTGACCACAAGGTGGCACTGCCCCAAAACGTTTTGAGTACCTTCAAAGCATGGTGCGGAAGACATGATTTTTGGACAAACAGTTCAAAAGTTATAAGCAAAAATAGCCATTTTTTGTATCTCCGGACCAGTAGGTGGCGCTGCGCCGAAACGCTGCATGTTGCTTTAGGTCATGCTTGTGATGACATATACCAAGATTGGTTTGAATAAGATAAAGCGTTGTGGAGATATAGGCTTATGAGTGTTTTTGCAACCGCTACGCAAAATTTGTGCGCGCGTTTATCAAAAACGATTTGACAAATCAACTTGATTTGCAAGATTTTTTGTCAGCATGGTCTGAAGATGATATGGTTCAATTTCTGTGCAAATCGGACAAACCGTCTAGGACGAGTTCGCAAAAGTAGGTTTTTTGGAAAATTAAAAATGGCGGGGAAATTATCATGACCGAAAATGACATCATAGATTGCAATTGAATCGGCATGAGCCAATGACTCTATTATGACCAATTTCAATATACTAGGCTAATTTAATCAAAAGTTATTAGCATTTTTGTCAAGTTTGTTATTTCTTTTGACCACAAGGTGGCACTGCCCTAAAACTTTTTGAGTACCTTCAGGGCATAGCATGGAAGTCACATACCGAGTTTAGTAACAATATACTAATGCATTTGTAAAATATAGCATTTTTTGACAAAATTCAAAATGGCCGACAGCCAAAATGGCCGATATGGTAAAATTGAATATCAGACGACTCGGCATGCCGTCCTGAATGTAACGAGACCACTTTTATGATTTTTGGACAAACAGTTCAGAAGTTATAAGCAAAAATAGCAATTTTTCGTATCTCCGGACCAGTAGGTGGCGCTGCGCCGAAACGCTGTATTTTGCCTCCAGTCATGCTTGTGATGACATGTACCAAGTTTGGTTTGAATACGATAAAGCGTTGCGGAGATATTGCCTTAAGTGTGTTTTTGCAACCGCTACGTAAAATTTGTTTGCGCGTTTATCGCAAATGATTTGACGAATCAACTTGATTTGCAAGATTTTTTGTCAGCATGGACTGAAGATGATCTGGTTCAATTTTTGTGCAAATCGGATTAACCGTCTAGGACGAGTTCGTAAAAGTAGGTTTTTCGGAAAATTCAAAATGGCGGGAAAATTTTTATGACGGAAAATGACGTCATAGGGTGCAATCGAATCGTCTTGAGCCAAGGAATCAGAGGAAAAAAGAATTTTGTTTCTAGCCCTTATGGTTCAAAAGTTATTAGCATAAACATGAGTCAAATTTTGGACTGATGGTGGCGCTAGAGGGATTGAGTTTGAGACTCCAAATTTGCTACGGTGACATTTCAGACTGTCCTCTATTAATGTGCCAAATTTCACAACTTTTTACCATACGGTTCTATGGGCTGCCATAGACTTCGTGGCGGAAGAAGAAGAAGAAGAAGAAGAAGAAGAAGAAGATGAATAATAATAATAAGAACGGGAACGGTTTCAATAGGTGCCTTCGCACCTTCGGTGCTTGGCCCCTAATAATAATAATAATAGGAACGGGAACGGTTTCAATAGGTGCCTTCGCACCTTCGGTGCTTGGCCCCTAATAAATATAGCTGCAAGCAGCAATACCGGGGCCAAGCGCAAAGAAGAAGACAAGACATGCCAAAATGGCTGGCAGTGTCAGATCAACTGCAGCAATGAGAAATTAATCACGTTTTAAGATGATTTTAGGCAAAAGGCTGAAAATGCATTGTAGTCTGAGAGTGTCAGACCAACTGCAGCAATTAACAATTATACAGTTTAAGAAGATTAGGCAAAATGGCTGAAATATCATATATTGAGTCACTGATAATGTAAGTTAATGGTTTATCACTTTTGACCAATAGGTGGCACAGTAACGAAATGTATGTGGTGTGGTCAGAATAAGGGAACAATGACACATGCAAAGTTTGATGCCAATATGTCAAAGCATTGCAGAGATACAGCCTCAAGAGTCATTTTGGCATCATGGCTCAACTTCGCCACTGCGGTTTACAAAAACGGTTTCATCTATTGATGCAAAATTCCTAACTTTTTATTGACATAGTCTGAAGATGATACGATTCGATTTTGGTGGAAATTGGACAAACAGTCTAGGATGAGTTTGAAAAAGTAGGTTTTGATCAAATAAGAACATTGAGGACAGGATGTTTGACCAAATATGGCAAAATTAGTATCTATGTTCTCGGCATGAGCCAATGACTGTATTATGACCAGTTTCATTAAACTAGGCTAATTTAATCAAAAGTTATTAGCATGTTTGTACATTTTGTTATAACCTCTGACCACAAGGTGGCACTGCCCCAAAACGTTTTGAGTACCTTCAAAGCATGGTGCGGAAGACATGATTTTTGGACAAACAGTTCATAAGTTATAAGCAAAAATAGCCATTTTTTGTATCTCCGGACCAGTAGGTGGCGCTGCGCCGAAACGCAGCATGTTGCCTCAGGTCATGCTTGTGATGACATGTACCAAGATTGGTTTGAATACGATAAAGCGTTGTGGAGATATAGGCTTATGAGTGTTTTTGCAACCGCTACGCAAAATTTGTGTGCGCGTTTTTGGAAAACGATTTGACAAATCAACTTGATTTGCAAGTTTTTTTGTCAGCATGGTCTGAAGATGATATGGTTCAATTTCTGTGCAAATCGGACAAACCGTCTAGGACGAGTTCGCAAAAGTAGGTTTTTTGGAAAATTAAAAATGGCGGGGAAATTATCATGACCGAAAATGACATCATAGGTTGCAATTGAATCGGCATGAGCCAATGACTCTATTATGACCAGTTTCAATATACTAGGCTAATTTAATCAAAAGTTATTAGCATTTTTGTCAAGTTTGTTATATCTTTTGACCACAAGGTGGCACTGCCCTAAAACTTTTTGAGTACCTTCAGGGCATAGCATGGAAGTCACATACCGAGTTTAGTAACAATATACTAATGCATTTGTAAAATATAGCATTTTTTGACAAAATTCAAAATGGCCGACAAGCAAAATGGCCGATATGGTAAAATTGAATATCAGACGACTCGGCATGCCGTCCTGAATGTAACGAGACCACTTTTATGATTTTTGGACAAACAGTTCAGAAGTTATAAGCAAAAATAGCAATTTTTTGTATCTTCGGACCAGTAGGTGGCGCTGCGCCGAAACGCTGTATGTTGCCTCAAGTCATGCTTGTGATGACATATACCAAGTTTGGTTTGAATACGATAAAGCGTTGCGGAGATATTGCCTTAAGTGTGTTTTTGCAACCGCTACGTAAAATTTGTTTGCGAGTTTATCGCAAATGATTTGACGAATCAACTTGATTTGCAAGATTTTTTGTCAACATGGTCTGAAGATGATCTGGTTCAATTTTTGTGCAAATCGGATGAACCGTCTAGGACGAGTTCGTAAAAGTAGGTTTTTCGGAAAATTAAAAATGGCGGGAAAATTTTTATGACGGAAAATGACGTCATAGGGTGCAATCGAATCGTCTTGAGCCAAGGAATCAGAGGAAAAAAGAATTTTGTTTCTAGCCCTTATGGTTCAAAAGTTATTAGCATAAACATGAGTCAAATTTTGGACTGATGGTGGCGCTAGAGGGATTGAGTTTGAGACTCCAAATTTGCTACGGTGACATTTCAGACTGTCCTCTATTAGTGTGCCAAATTTCACAACTTTTTACCATACGGTTCTATGGGCTGCCATAGACTTCGTGGCGGAAGAAGAAGAAGAAGAAGAAGAAGAAGATGAAATATAGCTGCAAGCAGCAATACCGGGGCCAAGCGCAAAGAAGAAGACAAGACATGCCAAAATGGCTGGCAGTGTCAGATCAACTGGAGCAATGAGCAATTAATCACGTTTTAAGATGATTTGAAGCAAAAGGCTGAAAATGCATTGTAGTCTGAGAGTGTCAGACCAACTGCAACAATTAACAATTATACAGTTTAAGAAGATTAGGCAAAATGGCTGAAATATCATATATTGAGTCACTGATAATGTAAGTTAATGGTTTATCACTTTTGACCAATAGGTGGCACAGATACGAAATTGATGTGGTGTGGTCAGAATAAGGGAACAATGACACATGCAAAGTTTGATGCCAATATGTCAAAGCATTGCAGAGATACAGCCTCAAGAGTCATTTTGGCATAATGGCTCAACTTCGTCGTTGCGGTTTACAAAAACGGTTTCTTCTATTGATGCAAAATCCTTAACTTTTTGTTGACACAGTCTGAAGATGATACGATTCGATTTTGGTGGAAATTGGACAAATGGTCTAGGATGAGTTTGAAAAAGTAGGTTTTGATCAAATAAGAACATTGAGGACAGGATGTTTGACCAAATATGGAAAAATTAGTATCTCTGTTCTCGGCATGAGCCATTGACTGTATTATGACCAGTTTCATTAAACTAGGCTAATTTAATCAAAAGTAATTAGCATGTTTGTAAATTTTGTTATAACCTCTGACCACAAGGTGGCACTGCCCCAAAACGTTTTGAGTACCTTCAAAGCATGGTGCGGAAGACATGATTTTTGGACAAACAGTTCAAAAGTTATAAGCAAAAATAGCCATTTTTTGTATCTCCGGACCAGTAGGTGGCGCTGCGCCTAAACGCTGCATTTTGCCTCAGGTCATGCTTGTGATGACATCTACCAAGATTGGTTTGAATACGATAAAGCGTTGTGGAGATATAGGCTTATGAGTGTTTTTGCAACCGCTACGCAAAATTTGTGTGCGCGTTTATCGAAAACGATTTGACAAATCAACTTGATTTGCAAGATTTTTTGTCAGCATGGTCTGAAGATGATATGGTTCAATTTCTGTGCAAATCGGACAAACCGTCTAGGACGAGTTCGCAAAAGTAGGTTTTTTGGAAAATTAAAAATGGCGGGGAAATTATCATGACCGAAAATGACATCATAGGTTGCAATTGAATCGGCATGAGCCAATGACTCTATTATGACCAGTTTCAATATACTAGGCTAATTTAATCAAAAGTTATTAGCATTTTTGTCAAGTTTGTTATATCTTTTGACCACAAGGTGGCACTGCCCTAAAACTTTTTGAGTACCTTCAGGGCATAGCATGGAAGTCACATACCGAGTTTAGTAACAATATACTAATGCATTTGTAAAATATAGCATTTTTTGACAAAATTCAAAATGGCCGACAGCCAAAATGGCCGATATGGTAAAATTGAATATCAGACGACTCGGCATGCCGTCCTGAATGTAACGAGACCACTTTTATGATTTTTGGACAAACAGTTCAGAAGTTATAAGCAAAAATAGCAATTTTTCGTATCTCCGGACCAGTAGGTGGTGCTGCGCCGAAACGCTGTATGTTGCCTCAAGTCATGCTTGTGATGACATGTACCAAGTTTGGTTTGAATACGATAAAGCGTTGCGGAGATATTGCCTTAAGTGTGTTTTTGCAACCGCTACGTAAAATTTGTTTGCGCGTTTATCAAAAATGATTTGACGAATCAACTTGATTTGCAAGATTTTTTGTCAGCATGGTCTGAAGATGATCTGGTTCAATTTTCGTGCAAATCGGATGAACCGTCTAGGACGAGTTCGTAAAAGTAGGTTTTTCGGAAAATTCAAAATGGCGGGGAAATTATCATGACCGAAAATGACATCATAGGTTGCAATTGAATCGGCATGAGCGAATGACTCTATTATGACCAGTTTCAATATACTAGGCTAATTTAATCAAAAGTTATTAGCATTTTTGTCAAGTTTGTTATATCTTTTGACCACAAGGTGGCACTGCCCTAAAACTTTTTGAGTACCTTCAGGGCATAGCATGGAAGTCACATACCGAGTTTAGTAACAATATACTAATGCATTTGTAAAATTAAGCATTTTTTGACAAAATTCAAAATGGCCGACAGCCAAAATGGCCGATATGGTAAAATTGAATATCAGACGACTCGGCATGCCGTCCTGAATGTAACGAGACCACTTTTATGATTTTTGGACAAACAGTTCAGAAGTTATAAGCAAAAATAGCAATTTTTCGTATCTCCGGACCAGTAGGTGGTGCTGCGCCGAAACGCTGTATGTTGCCTCAAGTCATGCTTGTGATGACAAGTACCAAGTTTGGTTTGAATACGATAAAGCGTTGCGGAGATATTGCCTTAAGTGTGTTTTTGCAACCGCTACGTAAAATTTGTTTGCGCGTTTATCAAAAATGATTTGACGAATCAACTTGATTTGCAAGATTTTTTGTCAGCATGGTCTGAAGATGATCTGGTTCAATTTTCGTGCAAATCGGATGAACCGTCTAGGACGAGTTCGTAAAAGTAGGTTTTTCGGAAAATTCAAAATGGCGGGGAAATTTTTATGACGGAAAATGACGTCATAGGGTGCAATCGATTCGTCTTGAGCCAAGGAATCAGAGGAAAAAATAATTTTGTTTCTAGCCCTTATGGTTCAAAAGTTATAAGCATAAACATGAGTCAAATTTTGGACTGATGGTGGCGCTAGAGGGATTGAGTTTGAGACTCCAAATTTGCTACGGTGACATTTCAGACTGTCCTCTATTAGTGTGCCAAATTTCACAACTTTTTACCATACGGTTCTATGGGCTGCCATAGACTTCGCGGCGGAAGAAGAAGAAGAAGATGAATAATAATAATAAGAACGGGAACGGTTTCAATAGGTGCCTTCGCACCTTCGGTGCTTGGCCCCTAATAATAATAATAAGAACGGGAACGGTTTCAATAGGTGCCTTCGCACCTTCGGTGCTTGGCCCCTAATAAAGTCAGCCGCAAAAATAACTGTGCCCACACCTTATCAGTGCTCATTTTTCTCTGTGTTTGTTAATGCCAAAACAGGGTTTGCACAGGTGCAAGCTCATGGGCGTAGATTACGCGGGGGACGGGGGGGACATGTCCCCCGCACTTTTAATAAAACGTACATTCGTCCCCCGCACTTTTACCGGGTTGCACCGGTCCTAGTCGACCCGCTCCGTGCGGGATTCGAACCGGCGTCTAGTCGCACCGCTCTTACTGGCCTACGTCTGTTACACAAGCAAGTTCGTTTACGTAGAAGCCAACTTAAATAAATCTAGATTTAAATTCAAAGACACAAAATAATCTATACATGACCTGTTATTTTATTCGTAGCCAAAAACGAGGCTATCTGAACACTATGGAGTGCTAACACTCTCGTGCAACACTCCAATTCATACTCGAAGCCATAGGGCTCAAAGAAAAAACAAAACATTTTCGTAGAAGTAAAACCCTGTCACGTTCCAAAGGCATTCAGCGCTGTAGCAGCAGCTGAATAAAAATAATCGCTATGACTGATGAAACGTGACAACAAACACGATTGCGACAATAGCCTATATGGTTTGTGGTTTTCCAGCCATCTCAAGGTATTTATTGACAATAAAGAATATGAATAATGCAGTGTTAACTGACAGCCTTTTTAAAGTTTAGTATCTTCTGCTTGCCAAGGCTGCATTTATTTAATAAAAAATACAGTTAAAACATTAATATTGCGAAATATATTCACATATATATTCACAGATGTTTTAATTAATGATATAGTAAAGTGTAATTTATTCCTGTGATCAAAGTTGAATTTTCAGCATCATTACTCCAGTCTTCAGTATCACATGATCCTTCTGAAATCATTCTAATATGATCATTTGATGAAAAGGAAACATTTATGATTATAATCATTGTTGAAAACAGCTGTGGAAACCATGATGCATTTTATTTTTCAGGATTTTTTTAATGAATAGAAAGTTAAATGAACAGCATTTATTTGCATTGAATAAAGCATGGATAAATCTTTTGCTATATTATAAATGCCACTTGATCAATTTAAAGCATGTTTGATGAATAAAAGTATTAATTTCTCTCTTTTTTATCTTACCACAAATGTTTGAATAGTTTAATGATTTCCACAAAAATTAAGCAGCACAACTGTTTTCAACATTGATAATAATCATAAATGTTTCTTGAGCATCAAATTAACATATTAGAATGATTTCTGAAAGATCATGTGGCACTGAAGACTGGAGTAATGATGATAAATTCAGCTTTGATCACAGGAATAAATTACAAAGATTTTTTTTTTTACTCTATATTCAGACAGCTGCTTTACATTGGGATAATATTTCACTGTATTACTTTTTTACTGCATTTTTTATTAAATAAATGCAGCCTTGGTGAGCAGAAGACTTCTTTCAAAAACATTTAACAATTGTAATGTTTCCAAATTTTTAATAGGTACTGTATATTTTCTGCCTTATTCAGTGATATATTTTTTTTACAAAGCATAAAATCCATGGGGACTTAATGCACAAGTGTTTGTAGTACATAAACCAATCATAAAATTGGCATAACATATAGGGAAAACATTATAGATATTAGTGGTTATTGTTCAGCAGTGTTTTTGACATCTTACTGAATTAAAAGCAAGAGATGAGATCAATTAAATCTGTCAATTAGACAAAAAAGGTCAGAAAAAAAACTGGTATTACACCTGACATTTCTGTCCCCCTCACTTCTGAAAAGATGGCTACGCCCCTGTGCAAGCTGTTAGTAAATCTGGCCCTTAATTTCACAATTGCTTGTGTTAATACTATCGCGAAGGTTTAGGGTTTAGTGTAGTTGTGCGTTATTTTAAAATGCGATGAAGCATTAACCTTTTAGCGCCACTCACTGGACATTTCAATTTGGAACTAACTGCGGTAATACATACAAACACCAACATAATAAAACCTTGCCAGAATCAGATTCATCTGGTCGGATAAAACTGAACACACATTTAGCACCACTCGCTGGACATTTCACTTTGAATCTGTCACGCAACTTGCACAACGTAACATAATATAATTTTGCATAAATGTTGCCACAGGTACATTTTTCTAATGAGCCTGGGTTGACTAAACAACGGAGAATCACACAGACTTTCAAGTTATTTCTAAGACAGCAAACTCATGCAGAAACACGCGCCTCAATGCTAGGAGATGAGTGATAAATGAAAATAATAAGTGTTCTAAAATGTTTGATTCTCCGACTGGATGGAATAATAATCTGAAGCGTAAAAAGTTGGAGTCTGTGCCCATAATACACAAGTGATTTTTTTGTGTGTGAAATCTCTAAACTCCAAATGGCCAAAATCTGTAGACTAGCAGCTCTGACTTTTGGTGATTAGCATCAACTCCAAACTAATCGGGGCATAAATCTGTGCAAAAGTCATGTAGGGCATTCTAGCCTATATAAATAGGATGTTTACAATATTTACAAATGGCATGTAAGAAACAAGATTATGAACTACAAATGTAATGTCAAATTAAAAGTTGCAACAGTTCAACTCGCCAGTTCAAATATTGGTCATGTGATGCAAACCCTTTTGCAAGCTCACCCAATCATTTAAAAAAGGTGGACCAACCATGATTGAAAGCTAAATGCCCAATGAATAATTACATGCCATTTATTATGCTTGTACAACATGACATCCGAGCTGGAACAAAAATGATGTGTTTAGAACATGTTGTCCAATAAACATTGATTTTCGCTTTTGCATGTTATGAAAATTAGGGGAAGCTGGGCTTCCAGTACAGTGTACAGTAAAGCAATTGCCATTTTTTTTAATAGAAACAATTTAGCATGTCATAGAATTTGTATGATTTATTTGATATATACAGCCTACTTTTGAATAATTCATTTGATGTCATTTGCAGTTACAGGAAATATTGTGTTCCTAGTAAACTTGAAACAATATTTATATTAATGGTTATGTAGGCTAGTCCTATATTACTAATTTCATTCTAAATAAAATCCTGATGTAAAATAAGTAATAAATCTGACCCTCAATAATAGCTTAATTTTGACTGTAAACTGTGCATGAAATAGTGATACTATTATTGGACATTATAATTTGTAGTGAATGTGTATAAAACAGGAGTAGAAGAATTGCACCTTGGTGCTTGTCTCATCTGACAGTAGATCAGCCTGCCCTTGGTTCCCAGCGAGTAATGCTCATCAAAATGGTCGTATTCCTCCATAAACCTTAAGTCTCATACACAATGAGAAACGCCGAGGTATAGGTTGAGAGACCATTTCTCTTGACATTCACAATGGCAGGCTCATCAGTCATGCTGTCAGAGGCTAGTTTGGAATTTATGAGGAATAACGATGGGTTGAAAATAGACGAAAGCCTTGCTCGTACTTTTGTACGGAGTGTTGTATGCTTTGCTTGACCCGGTCTGAAACCCTATTTCTTTCCGCCACTGACCCCCTTGGGCTGATTTTTCATTCAGAGTGATTCCAGAGTTTGGTGTCATATTAAAGTTATGGGTTTGTGCATGGCAGTAGGGTCTGGCAGTTGTCGTCCGGCAAAGGTTGAGACATTTCACAGGGTGATTTAGAAAACAACAAACTGCACACAGACATTAAAATATAGCATAACATTGACAAACATACATTTTATTTAGAGATAATTGAATTTAGAAACAATATATTTTCTGAGAGTGTGTAGGGTCATTTAAAGCCTCTTTGCCAGTGGTTCTCAATCGGGGGACCTCAAGGTGACTTAATGAATTAAAATAAACTAAAAATCAAGATATTCATTTTAAGATATCATTTTATTTAATCTCCTCAACAACCAGAGTTTCCACTGTCTTGAAAACTTGGATGTGTGAAGTAGCCTAATTTTAAGTCTGATTTCCAAACATGAAACGGTCATGTAAAACATTTTATGATTTTTTTTTTTCCAAGCTCTAAAATTGTGAGTAAAATGTACAAATCCTTATCCTTAATCCTAATCCAGTAATTATGAACAGCTGAAAACGTCCTTTGAATATTGTTGTGGACAATGGGTTCATGAGAACTTTTGAGTAACGTGGAAATTGAAGCTTGTTGCATTGTGGGAGATGGACGGCTGTGACACCAGTCCAGTACACAGGTGTCAACTACATCAATTACATTTTGTTCTATTGGAAGTTTACAAGTGATGAGAGAGAGTCAAGGTTCACTTAAAAGCTAGTTTTTCTTTAAATTATGTTTTATTAACAAGGTTCGGGAGGAGCATGTTCAGATAATTGACACAAGTGGAGAGCACTCAGCCAATCAACAATAAGAGGTATATATATGCAGCAGTCTTACCTCCGTTTGTTGACGGTTTATCAGCATCCCTCCACCACCCCTTCTCCACACTTTTAGCTCTTAACCACTTACTCTGGGGGTACTCTGGGTTTGGGCCAAATTCCGAGCTCGAAGCCCTCCCCCTGGACAGCACGGCAAATACGCATTTAAATTTACTCTCTATAAATTATATGAAAGTGTGAACTCGTGAAAAGCCATTAAAGATTCTTACTTAATAAGGATGTTTGTGCTACTTTCAATCAAAGCTTATAACTTAACTTCCAGAACAGTATTACATAAAGAAATTCAATGTTTTCTGTCTGGTCCCCTGTGTTGGGTTGTTGTGGGAAGGAAAAAGGGGACCAAAACTCAAAATGTGTCTTTTAAGACTTAGCTGAAGGGCAAAAATTGTACTCCCCATCCGATTGCCTAGTTTACTAGACTTTATTGCAGAGCTGGAGATTTACTTTCACAGTTTTTTTTTTCTTCTAACGAAATAGTGAACATTCGAGTCAAACTGAGATTGATGGACCAGTGCCATAGACATGATGGAGGACTTGTCATATGTTCCAATAAGAACTCACTGTGCAAATGGCCCTCCAGAAGCCCTGCCATTTGCTTCTGCGGTAGTTGTTTTTCTCCCGTTGTTTTCTCCAGAGTTCAGGGACACTACATTGTCTGGCCGCAAACAAACCTTAATGTAGACAGAGCCAAGTCGGCAAATCTCGGTGAGTACACACAGCCAGACCCCCCTCGCCTTTTCAGCTGGAAGTACACAGGAGAGCGAGGCATTTTTCAATGCATTTAGATGAGACCTTTAACAAAGGTCTCTAATGCAGATATCAATGATCCCTGAGAGAGGCTATTGGAGTGAAATTGGCTGACGGGGATGTCACTGCTTGCATGAAAAATGATGGATCCAATTTGTCCGCTTCTCTGCTCCATTCCCGCAGCCTCGGTGCAAGGCTACATGAAGAGTCTTTAGAGGAGGAAGAGAACCAATAAGAGGGCCTGTAGAGTTGTCTAACAAGTTAACTACTTGAATTGCCACTTTACCTCCAATTTTATCAGGCTGTCAGTGGGACCGTAGCAAAATATGATGAGTCAATGATCGCATCCATGGAAATAATAACAGTCTTTGGTTTCAGCCAGGCGACAGAGGGAGTGTCTCCGTCAGCGCAAACAAATCATTTCGGATAATTCTGCTAGAAAGTAACTCTCAGTGCCCTAAAACACTATCGCTTGAACTCCTAGAACAGGTCCGGAAGGGGTTCGCCACTGACAGGGGTTTATTTTAATTGAGCGACTCCAGGAAGCCCCGTGATAGAGTGCTCAGCATTGCGCCCTTGAGGGGAAAGGTAAATTTGTGAAGTTAATCACTTAATGAGGCCAATTAAACATGGAGAGCTCAGGTGTAATGAGTGCCACCTCTGAGCCTGCAGCAAATGAGTCTGATTCCTCTCTCCGGGCAAGAGGACGACAGCAGGGTCTTCTCTGTTATTTACCCCACAACCAAGAATGACCCACTTAGGTTATTCAAATAAAGACCCCAAACACCAATGGGTTTTGGGCATGTATGGGCCTTCAAGCTACAAAATCAGTCATAAAACAGCAACATGTGGTTATCATCACTCAAACCCTCCAGTATTTTGAAAGAACTTTGCTGAAGACTAATGCTAAGCTAACGCTAAAGCCTAAGCAAAAACAAACCTTTTCGAGTTTCCACAGAAATGTGATCTTACAAAAAACATCTAAGCCATATCACTTTGCCTAGATATGTAGAAGGGCTCATATATTTATGCAGCCTATATATCTAAATCTATCAGTTAAATTTGATGATTATGGAAATAACAATGATTTATAGCTTCAAGCTTGTAGGCTAAAGTAACAGCATTTAAATGTTTTTTTCCTCATATTCCTTACAAAAAGTAATACCATGTCATGGAACTTATATACCATGGTAATGAATGCTTACCATAGTACAAGTTTTAAAAAAAAGACAACGTACTAATGATATTTAGCAGTTTTGTGCTACTGTAATAAAACAAACAAACAAAAAAACTCAAAGTTGTATTGAGTTAATTGTCCAAGAAAATGTCACATTTAATTCAATGTGTTACTTATGGAAGCTTGTTTCCACCACTGAATAAAAAACAAAAAAGGTAATTGCGATCTTTTATCTTACAATTCTGACCTTTATCTCGCAATTGCGAGTTGTAATGTCAGAATTGAGAGATATATCAACTCACAACTGCGAGTTATAATATTAGAATGACAAAAAATAAAGTCAGAATTAAGAGATATCAACTCACAATTGTGAGTTATTAAGTCAGAATTGCAGGATATAAAGTCACAATTCTGACTTTATTTCTCACAATTGCACGTTTATATCCCGCAATTCTGACTTTATAACTCACAATTGTGAGTCGATGTCTTTCAATTGTGAGTTTATATCACGCAATTCTGAGAAAAAGTCAGAATTGCAAGATGTAAATTGTCTGGCTATCACCAGACCAAGCTCATTTTAAGATTGAACATTGGTCTGGGGAGTTTGCTCTGTACTTTGTACTACACAAGAGGCGTGATAAACGAGCATAATTCAAATTAATCTTTACGCAATTAGATAGTCCTTCAACCAATCAGACCACAAGAGGCGTGATCAATGGGCATCGATCCATCGCTTCTCTATCGGTCACCAGTCTGTGATTGGCTGTGATTGGTTGCCGCAAAAATGTGACAGAAGCAGGATAAATGAATGTACGGGTTTCCAGCCTGAGCTGCAGGGCGAAAACAAATCGCCGGCAGATCAGGCTGGGTTTACCCAGTCTAAGATGTAAATGGAATTGTGAGAGAAAAAAATCTAAATTCAATTCTTTTATTCAATGGTGGAAACAAGCTTCTATAGTAACTTGCCATTTCTCATAATTTGTGAAATTTACTAGCAATTTCTGAGTAAAAATTTGATAAATACTACTTATTTATATTTTAGGCTATTGATAATGCCTTGCCCTCATTCACCCTATAATGCATTGCAAATAAAGAGGGTTTTTCATCAGATGATAATACACCTCTTCATAATATGGCAGGTGACCATGTATTGTAAGGCTGTGACTAAAATACCTCTTTGATTTACACTTATTCCATTATTAGCCTGTCTTTGAAGTGACCCGAGAGCACTTGCTAACTCCTCATTACGCAGACAGAAATTACACTCTATAGCTGTTGAGGTCTTTGATGTTTCCAGACACCCGTGAACCTGGGAGCAAAACATTGTACTCTCTTACATCAGATACAGTGTTCGTCCCTTGGGGCAGAACATTCATTAAATGTGATAGGAACAGATAAAAGACAATGTCCTTCCCCTTGTCAAGACTAGGTTTAGACATTGGGTGATGTTGCAGTGTGACTGAGACTGTGATTTTAGAGACCAAAACATACCCTGAGCAGATTTACATATGCATGAATAAAATACATAGAGCAATTATTGACATCACTGCTGTCTGATGAGATTTATTAGATTGCGATGCGCTTAAATCTGACAGATCTCAGAAACCGGGCCGTATGCATGGCAGGAAAATGATGGCCTTCATAAAACATTACATTACTGCAATGAAATGGCATTAATCTTTCATAACATGGGTCATCATTGTATGCTAAACAGGTTTCAATCTGGCAAGAAATTCAGAAGAAGGGGACGACATAGGCATGTAGAGACATCCGTATACCTGTTCTAAATGCACAAAAGGTGAAGCAGGTTCTTTTTCAATGTTAAATATGCAGACATAACAATAACTCAACCATTCGTTGATTCCCTGAAATATATCAACAACCTAGCTCTGTATAGCCCTTTCAAAACATTTGTATGAACATACTGATCAGCCAAACAATTTTGTTATGAAGTTATGAAGAAACAAAACAAACAAACAAAAATAAAATGTCACAATAATTAACAACAATTACGGGATTAGATGAATAACAAAATATCAGTTATGACAGTGACATCCCACTTTATATCAATAATAAATCTAAGGGATTTCAAAGGTAATTATATTAAGTCATATTTTGTTGATCCAGAAACAACATTTCTGTCCGAAAATGTAGTCCTAACTCTATCCCTACCCCTACCCATAAGTTATCCCTAAAACCAGAGGGGAATGATAGATGAATAACACTGATGTAGAAACACAAAACCCTGGTTGTAAGCCTAAACTTGACATAAACTGTGAACCTTGTTCCTAAAATCCGATTGGTTGATTTGAATGTTGTTCCAGGATCAACAAAGATGTTAATCCAGGAACATGTAATTGGTGAAATCACGTTCACCCATTACTTAAAGACTTCGTAAATTAAATTTAAAAGTCAGCTTTGAATATTCAAAATGACCTCTCCAAGGAAAACTGTATTGAAAGTAGTCCTGAGGTTTACACTCCGACACATGTTTTTGTTCAGGATTCACCCTCTGACATTAAGCACGAGAAGCAGCGTGGCCATCCATGCAGCTAAGCAGTAAAGCTCAAACGCAAATGGCACAACACTCTGCTCCAGTGCTGCCTCATCAGTTCTGACACCCTGCTGGAGTGGTAATCTGTGAGCCATATGCATAGCAAAGCATCATGGCCATCTGCCCTGCGAACACGCGCATCCATCTTCCTGCATGAGGGATACAGGTTTGAATACATGTAGGTCCTGAGCATGTTGGGAGGGTGAGAAAGACAAAACATAAGAGTGAGAGGGAATTAAAGGTGTAGATCAGCCCTAATTTAAATTCTGCTATTATTTAGTCACTCATGTCGGTCAAAACCTGTATGATTTTTCAGTCTTCAGTGGAACACAAAATTAGACATTCTGAAGAATCTATGCAGGTCTTTACCATTTACATCAAGAGTTCAAAATGACATATAAGAACCGTTAAAAGTGGTCTATTCAACTTGTGCTCTTTATCTCTTTTGAAGGTGTATGCTGGCTTTGTAAGACTTAACCAATCCTTAAGTCTAATTTTGTGAATCAGATCAATAATGACTTGTTTACTGATCCAGTTAAGTTTAACTCAGTGGCTCGATTCAAATAATGATACTAAGCACCAGTTACAGGCTATACTAGTTTCCTGATACAAGCAGCTTTTCTCAAGTTTTGTACGTTTAGAACAAATTGAGGGTCTCAATGTAAGTGTTTTTATGACAAGTATTTATTTAATGAGGACAATGTGAATCCATCTCACAACATTCCCATTCCCCCATTATCCCATCATTTCTCAAACAGACCAAGAGGAGTAAAATAAATAAAAATGAGAGAATAACATTAATTACTAAAATTAAGACCCATATGGGCAGCTTTGACTCCTCCCACAATGTTAACTTAGGCTACTTTTATAATTAAATTAACATTATAATTAATTTGCCCCGCAACAATTTCATAGCGCATCTCTGTATCATTACGCTGCGATGATAATAAAAGATGTTAGATTAGCTTACTCCTCATTTAAAAAAACAACTTGTTTACCACAAAATACTTCTCTTCTCATTTTTATACGTATGGGCCACAAGAGAGCAGAGATGTATAGTAACGAAGTAGAACTACTTCACTACTGTACTTAAGTACTAAAAGGCAGTATCTGTACTTTACTAGAGTATTATTTTTTTCTCCTACTTCCACTTTTACTTCAGTACATATTTTCGATGAGTTTAATACTTTTACTCCGATATTTTTTTTATGTGCTGCATCGTTACTCGTTACAATTATAAAAATGTTACGAATCATTCCATTCCAAACCCACATTACCGTGCATGAGAGAGAGAGCGCGCGCGAGAGTGCGAGAGAGAGAGAGAGAGAGAGAGAGAGCGCGCGAGAGAGAGAGAGAGCGCGCGCGCGAGAGAGAGAGAGAGAGAGAGAGAGAGAGAGAGAGAGAGAGAGAGAGAGAGAGAGAGAGCGCGAGAGAGAGCCCCGCGAGCGCGCATTCACTGTCTTTAAAACAACACGAGCGTCTTGCGCTCAAATTGCTCTCTATTTGTTTACATAGTTAATGTGCACTGTGAAGTAACATATACAAACAATGAACAGCTGTATTTTTATTAACTAAGATTAACAAAGATTAATAAATACATTAACAAATGTATTGATCATGGTTAGTTCATGTTAGTTATTAGTCTAATACATTAATGTAATGTTAACAAATCAAACCATATTGTAAAGTGTTACAAACAAATCATTTACTCAGAACACCTCTTGAAATGAGAATATAAGTGTGCTTACCCCATTTTTTTTTTAGTAAGAGTGGTTATAGTAAGATTTAATGTTAATGAACTACAGTATTTTCAGGTTATTTATATGACAATATGTAGAAAAATTACCTACCAACATTGTGATTGTCCTTTAGCTTAATCATTTGAAATATGATGTTCAAACTTTTGACTACTTTCTTTAATAACTACATAACACAATACTTGTACTTTTACTTTCAGTACTTGAGTAGTACATTTTAAAATAAACGACTTGCAATACTTAAGTACAAAAAATGTTGAATACTTTAGTACTTCTACTTAAGTGTGGTGCTTAAAGAGCACTTCAACTTCTACTCAATTCAATGTTTTGATAAGGAACTTGTACTTTTACTCAAGTATGTGTCTCTAGTACTTTATACATCTCTGCAAGAGAGATATTAAGGAAATAAAGTTCTATATCGTTATCAGAAAATGTTGAAGTAGATTCAGCTTCAGAATTCAAAAGCTTGGTCGGGTTTTTCTTTCACTTTCTGTAGTGAATAATTAACTGTGGTTTGACATTTCTTCACCATCATAAATGGCTTGTGATATACTGGCTTGCCTTCATGGTTAAAAAAATAGAAATATTTCCAATATTGCGACGTAACATTTTTCTTTATCAAACATCACTCACAAAATGATGGACAGCGATTCACATTTCGCTAGCGTGGTCTCTCCCAAGGTTTTTTTTTTCTTTGTTTCAGAAGAGCAGAACATACACTTTCAGATGATAATTTGGCTATACATGTAATCTGAGGCAGGACCATAACCAGAAAAAAATGAGGACCGATTAGAACCTGTAACCTTCGACGCGGTTTACAAAAACTCTACCACCAGACCACTAAGGAACTTGAGTGATAGCAGCAGATTTATGTATTTATTCACTAACGGGAAGAATCTTGAGACTAACGATATATTTGACTTTTGTTCTGTTTCTTTATGCTTTACAAAAATAAAAAAAATGGTCAAGACATGGTTACGGCCTTGGGTAAAGGCTAAATAAATGAACTGTACACTAACAATGCTCACACCGTTATTTGAAACATGTTAAATTTAAATTAATAGGCTATAACTCCAATGTCATGTATAAGTTATCAGTTCCTTTTGGAACATAGGGGCCATCAGGCCTGCCTATGCATATAGGCCCGGGATCTTGTGCTACGCCCGATTGTCGCCTCTGGCTTGCTTAATTGGGGACAATTCATATTCATCAATATTATTGATTTGACTGTATTGAGACGATTGGAATGAGAACTGAACTGAGCTGGACGATCGCAGCACTGTTTTCTACAGAGCTGCTTTATAGATGAATTGAACTAATTTCATATTTGATGATTTACACAGTTATTGAATGGAACTGAATCAACAATGAACATACCCAAGCTGAACAATGACACAATTTTTTTATAAAGGTGCTGTATGTAAGTTTTTGACTTTACAAAAGCATAAAAATACCATGTTTGCAGATATTTAGGAAACATGCTAAGTTCACATACTTGTATCTCTGAAAAGCAATGCTACCACCAGTTACTACTTTTGAAATGTGTGTTCCGTGTCGGAATGTCTGTTTTTGTTTTGGTCTGTGCGATACCGCAAGCTGCCAGTTTACCCAATAGTATTTTGACACCACAGGTTGCCAGTTGGCGGAAAGCACAGCGTATTGCTGCCATCGAAGCCAGCGAACAAACTGGGTCAGAGATTGCAGATTCTATCCGACCTAAAAAGCCTTGCCATCCATCTAAAAACTTCTATGAACAGAAGCACATTGAAATGTAGATAAATCAACTTATCAACTTAAGTTCCATTGTCAATTGCGCTTGTTCCTGTTTCGTGTTCTCAAACTGGCAACCCGCGTGAGCGCCAAGTCTGAGAAGGAGGGCGGGGCAAACTATATTTTGAATTTGGACTGCAGTACCCATTTTATAGTGGTTGCAATGGGTAATGCAGCTGACATTCTTACATACAGCACCTTTAAGAGTTGCTTTATCACAGAACTAAACTCTGTTTGCATCATTATTTTCCTGTTTACCCTTTTAAAGCTGCTTTGAAACCATCTGTATTTTATAAAGTGCTATATAAATAAATGTAATCCTGGTTACATAAAGGTGACTTGACTTGACTATTCATGTTTATATAATATAAATACATATAAAGGGTGTTAACAGGTTCCATATCTACATGTATACTTGAGAATGATGCAGTAAACCTTACCAGACCAAGCTAAGAATGATATCACCACAGACCAATCCGTTCTCTTTTATTTTTAGAATATTTCCTCAGAGCATCTAATCAGTGCACGAGGCACAGCAACACCAATGTCTCCCTGCCTGGAATCTTATCATACACTAGGGGCTTTTATCCCTTCTTCCAGTCATTAACAAGGAATAAGCGGATGGCAGTCTAAAAAAAACAAAACAAAAAACAAAGCCATCCTAGTGGTTCTGCATGATGTCAGTGCTAAAAGGGGTTTCAGGCAGACCTGTACATTTCCAACAGTTCCGAGATTCATGGTATTTCAATCAAGAAAGTACTTTTTTAACCAAAGGACCATGGTGCTTTCAGTTCAGCTGTGATCAATTTGAGGACTTACATAACTCTAAAATGTCTGCATATAGTTTCAAAGACTCTGCTAAAGGTGAACAAACATAAACTGTGGTTTGATACTTTTGTTTAGGCCTTTAATTAACTGTAAGTGAAGCTGTAATGTAGGTTTAAGAACACAATGCTCTGAGACAGGTTGCCGGAACTCCTGCTAATAGCTGATAAATATATCCCATATAAGGCTGCGTTCACACTGCAGGCTGAAACGACCCAATTCCGATTTTTTTGCCCTTATGCGACCTGTATCTGATCTTTTCATGACAGTCTGAACGACACAGATCCGATCTTTTCAAATGCGACCCAGGCCACTTGGGTATGTGGTCCAAATCCGATACATATCCGATCTTTTGAAATACGTCTTCAGTCTGAACTGCCAGGTCACATGTATCCGACCCGAACGTCGTTGATACGCGACAAACGTCATCATTGTACGTTGAAGTAGGCGGGAATGAGAAGATAAACAACTATGTACCGACGTTGCTACCACTGCTCCACAAAACGCCATGGCCAAAAGCCTTGCTCTCCTCCTCTTTTTTAATTTTCTTCTTAACATGAGAAGGTTGTAATGGTGCTGGCTCCGTTGTGAAAATAACTTTAATAAAGCTAAACGAACTCCAATGCTGACACCCATATTTGGCTACTTCCGTAAACAACAAGTGACGTCGTTGACCGTTGAGTACTCTTCTGCGCATGCGGGTCACTTCTGGGTCATTTCACGTTCACACAGGAGATCACAAAAGGTCGCATTTAATTGGAAATGTGAACGGCCTTGCAAAAAAATCGCATTTTTTCAAAAAATCGGAATTGAGCATTAAGCCCTGCAGTGTGAACGCAGCCTAAGGTGTGTGACATGATCCTGTACCATCTGGCAGTCATCATAAAATTTTTAGGCAAACTTATGACATGATGACTCTTTTTTTTAAATGAACAAATTTAGAACTTTGCATAACATTAGGTATTTATTATTTAATTAATATATATACTATATATAATATATATACTTTTGATACATTTTGCTGAGATGATAGTTATGATAGATGGTAATTATGACATCTGCACTGTAAAAAATTCAGGTCTCCAATTGAAAATTTTCTAGTGACCGATCACATCTACATTTTTCAGTTGGCCAAATTGAATTTCTGTGAATTTATGCAATTTAATTCACAGAAATTCTATTTGGCCAACAAATTTTTTTTGATGTGATCGGTCACTAGAACATTTTCAATTGGAGACCTGCTTTTTTTTTTACAGTGTGCTAAAATGCCAAACATCTTTTGATTTGTCCATCTTGCCATAAAATTAGCTCAATCAGTGGCATGAGTTTGGGATCTGTTGTCTGCAAATTGGCAGTATTTTGAAAACATACAATTATTCACTATTATGTCACACTGTAGGATCTCAGTTGTCATTATGCCGGACTGTACGTCAATCAGACGCGAAAAACGGACGCAAGCAAGAGACTCGTACGGACTGAGTTTTACGTCATCAATCCGTGACACGTTTGGTAACGGTGAGCCGCATTCATAGACACAATGGTAGCGTTCAGCAAACAACAAAAACAAGCGGTGGCATTCATTTTGATAATGTCTTGTCTTGATAAAGAAAAGAAGAAGAAAAAAAAACATAGACGATGCGTCATCAGGTTCTGTGCTCCTATTGGTTCTTGATTTGACGGTCGTCCTAGGAAAAGTCACACTGCAGGATTGCGCCTCAAATCTTTTGACACTGCCAGCATTTTGTCCGAATTAAAATTTGATTGCAACGGTCATTAATCGGTTGTCGGTGCACATGTCAAACTAAGAATCAGACTTCAGATTTTAGCCTAGGATCAGAGAAATCTTTTAGAATTTCAAAATTTGTCTCAGACGGCCTAATCGTGGCCAAAATTGCAGTATGCACCCGGCTTTAGTGGAGCTGGTGTTATTAAAAGCTGGACTAAAATGTACTAAAAGCAATAACATGAAGCAAAAGCAATTTTTCATGTCTAAAAAATCCAACTATTTTTTTATTTTTTATTAGGCACATCAAGTTAAATTAAATGTCTGTGTGCATCATGATATCATACTCAATATCCATTGATCTTAGAGCAGATGGCATGTGACATGCCAGACTATGTGAAATAAAAAATAAAGTATGTTGTCCTTGCAATGCCAATGCAGAGCTTGTATGATGTCATTGGCCACTCTGACAATGATGTGTCAGGACATTTTATCAATCACAGTGTAAGTTATCCATACACCCATTTCACAAATGAACAAAGCAAATTAAACCTCAGCTTCTGGCCCATTAACACAGGGGTGAACCCAAGGATTAAGGAAGGATGTGAGTGTGTCTGCACTTCATCAAAGTGCTTTTAATAAGAGCATTCTGTTGAAGGCCAAGCATTGTCCTTCTAAAAGTGCCACATTTACATACTGCACAATTACGAAGCCGAGAGCCGAGGCAGCCTGAGAAATTATTTTGCATTGCCCATTGTTGCGATGACGTTAAACAATGATATAAACCATGACCTGCAGGTCAATCATTAGTCCCTGTTCTATACTTGCCTGATGCTTTGCACGCCGCATGTTTAATTTGTTGATTCATGGCATTGTGGTCCATTCAAGGGATTAAAACCTCAAGTAAGAACCCTCTTATCAAAATACTGGTTTCATAGACTATAACCTCTTAACCTTCAAAAAAAGTTAATGCGATTAAAAACTAATTGCGTAAAATAATTTATCAAAACTGTCACACTGGTTCCCACTCAAGACCTTTCTTCTTAACTATTAAGTCTTGCAATTAGGCACCTTACTATGAGTGTGAGGGGCCATGCAATATTCATAGTGATGCATAATTATGTATTACATTCCAGACATAAGAAGTTATATATCCACAGTGGGCTTGTCAAGATAAAAACATTTTTATTTCTTTAGGGTCTTGGTGGATAAAAGAGCCTTTTTTGAAACTGCAGGGGTTCTTAGTGACCTCACATATTAATTATATCAAGCATAAGACGAACATTGGTAAAGTATTCAACACAACGTCTTGGTTACGTATGTAACCCTCGTTCCCTGAAGGAGGGAACGGAGACGCCACGTCGGAGTACCGACGAATAGGAATCTCGCTCGCGAGAGCCAATCTACTTCGAGTGTAACTAAACGAGCCAATGCACATTGGCATGCAATGATTGCACCAGGTGCTCATGCCACGCCGTGTGGGTATAAATGAGACACAGGTGATTGCATCAAATCAGCCTTTTGCTGAGGAGCCGAGTAGGTAGACAGGCACCCCAGCAGGGTACAGAGGACATGGCGACGGGACGTGGCGTCTCCGTTCCCTCCTTCAGGGAACGAGGGTTACATACGTAACCGAGACGTTCCCATTCAGTCGGTCACTCTCGAATATAAGCACCGTAGCGCAGCAAGCCGACAAGAGACGGGGCCTCTCAGTGCTTCTACCCGTTTGAGGTGAGAACACAGGAGGAGACCGGCTCTACACGTAGGCTATAGAATCTAGCGAACGTGTTGGGTGTCGCCCAGCCCGCAGCTCTACAGATGTCTGACAGCGAGGCGCCACGTGCCAGCGCCCAGGAGGATGCAACACTCTAGTAGAATGTGCTCGCACCCTGAGCGGACAGGGCACACCTTGTGCTTGGTAAGCCAAGGTGATGGCATCCACTATCCAGTGGGCCATCCTCTGCTTGGAGACAGCCTTTCCCTTCTGCTGGCCTCCGTGACAGACAAAGAGCTGATCTGAGGTTCTGAAGCTTTGAGTTCTATCCACGTAAACCCGCAGAGCGCGGACGGGACAGAGCAAAGCTAGGGCTGGGTCTGCCTCCTCCGGGGGCAGCGCTTGCAGGTTCACCACCTGGTCCCTGAAGGGAGTGGTAGGAACCTTGGGCACATGGCCAGGCCGGGGTCTCAACACCACGTGGGTATCACCCGGCCCGAACTCTAGGCACGATTCGTCGACCGAAAATGCCTGCAGGTCCCCTACCCTCTTGATGGAGGCCAATGCAGCCAACAGCAAAGTCTTCATTGAAAGAATCTTTAGCTCTGCTGACTGCAAAGGCTCAAATGGGGCATTCTGAAGTGCTCGGAGCACCAGAGCAAGATCCCAAGAGGGTATGGAGGGGGGGCGAGGAGGATTTAACCGTCTCGCCCCCTAAGGAACCTGACGACCAGGTCGTGCTTCCCAACCGTCTTACCTTCTACATGGTCGTGATAGGCGGATATTGTAGCAACATAAACCTTGAGGGTGGAGGGCGACAGCCTACGCTCCAACCCCTGTTGCAGGAAGGAAAGCACAGACGCGATCGAACATCTTCGGGGGTCTTCTCGGCGAGAAGAACACCACTCGACGAACAGGTTCCACTTCAAGGCGTAAGCCTGTCTTGTACACGGCGCTCGTGCCGAAGTGATGGTGTTAACTACCTCTTGGGGTATGTCACCTAGAACCTCCGCGTCCCGTCCAGGGGCCAGACATGAAGCTTCCACAGGTCTGGACGCGGGTGCCAAAGGGTGCCCCGTCTCTGAGTCAGAAGGTCCTTCCTCAGAGGAATCGGCCAAGGAGGGGCTGTCGCGAGGAGCATAAGTTCTGCAAACCAGGTCCGGTTGGGCCAGTACGGCGCCACCAGCAGGACCTGCTCCTCGTCCTCCCTGACCTTGCACAGAGTCTGTGCAAGTAGGCTCACTGGGGAAAACGCATATTTGCGCAGCCCTTGGGGCCAGCTGTGCGCCAGGCGAACTGAATCGCATAGCCGAGCCTGATGGTCCGAATGAGCCAGCGAGACGGACTGGGGAGCTCTAGCCAGGCTGGCGAGGTGGAATGCAGGTACCAGGCTGGGGCGGCTGTCTCGTGGAGGCGGCCCGCAGCACGGTTGTGAGTGTGCGGTGCACTTACCTGATTCCACGAGAGGGCAGAGGGTACGTGAGAAGGCTAGGTTGCGTCCTCGAACCGTCCACTACTGTCCACTGGCGAAGGAGGAGGATGAGTGTGGTCCGGCGTTTGACCGTCCACAGCTCTCCGAACCCCCTAGGGACCCAGAGATGGGAGGAACTGACTCAAGAACTGAGTCAAAACTGACTTGATTTTGACTCAAGATTTTCTGCCCGGCCCTCCTCCGGGGAAGAGCAGCCCCGCCCATCTCCCGGTCACCCGTCTCAGAGGTGATGTTTCACCGACCGCTTAAACCGCAGCATAGACAGGTAGCGTCATCCTCCTGCAGGACACAGTAGAGCAGGCTGTGCCAAGTGTTTTTTTTTTGTCTTTTGTTTTTTTTTTGCAGGGGACGACGCCTTTGGCGACGAGCAGACTGATGCTGCGTTCACACCAAACTGGGGATGGCGCGAATTGGACGCGAATTGAGCGTCTTGCGCGATACGCGCGAATGGTGCTTTTGTGCATTCACGCGTTTGAAGCGAATTCGCGTCTGACGCCCGAGTTGAAAAATTTTAACTTTGGCGTCAATTCGCGCCGCGTTAACCAATCAGGAGCCTGCTCGCTGCTGTCACGTGGTAAAGTGACGTGTATGAGAAACCCTGCATAAATTAAAAACAGTACTATTGTGAAACAAAATGTAGTTTTAAGACGTTTTCAGGTGGGAATGTAGTTGTTTAAAGCTCAAATCTGGGGTTTATTTATAAAGAGAGCGCCTATTTAAAAAAAATTATCTTGTGTTTTTGGAGTTGTGAGATCCAGGCGATCACCGGGCAATCACTGCTCATAACCCCGGCGAAGGCAGCCTTTCCTCGGCCAGTCCTTCTGGCGTCTGCCGCTGGCTCTGATGTCCTGTAGTGGTTCGTTTTGTGTAGATCTAACGGCCGAGCTTTGCTCTCATGAATCTATAATTTGTTGTCTGCCAAATCGTTTTGACTGAGGGCAAAGAGAAGTTTAATAACTTTATGTTTTAAGGATATTTAAATATACATGTACTGAAGATGATGTAGGAGTTGCCTGGACCACATTTGTGTGGCTATTAATGCTTAATATATATGTTTAATGAAAATGAAAAGAGGCAGAGTGGTGTTTTATGACATATTTCTCCTGGAGTGCCTTGAACGCGCGTCAATTTCGCTTCCAGCGCTCGATTTCTATGCGCGTCCAATTCTCTGCTGACGCGCGAATGCATTCAAAATGTACGCGCGTGAAACTAGACGCGGTAGACGCGATTTTGACGCTCAATTCGCGTTTGGTGTGAACGCAGCATGAGGGGCGGCCCACGAGGCACTCTGATGGTACGTCGGGGGAGGCTCTTGATTGCCTCAGCCTGCTACCGACTGCGAAGAACTGCTGGGCCCAGTTCTCAACAGTGTCGCCCAAGGCCACCTTTTGAGATGTGAGCATCGAGAAAGCGTACTTTGACGACCACTCACATCTTAGCAAGGCAAGCCAGGAGGTTTTTCTGGACCACTGAGGTGGACATCGTCTGGCCGAGGGCCTGCGCCATGACTTTGATCACGGTTAGTCAACATGCACTGCTCAACCTCAACTCAGAACTACCCTAGTGCAGGCAGGGGTGGTCTGCGCACAGCCACCCCACCGTTGAGGGTAGTGAGAGAGGAAAAACTTATGCAGTGTTGGCCCTTTTGGCTTTCCATATCCAAAGAAGTGCCACACTGCCAAGTTTTCCATGCACATCCGGGAGTGATCCCGGGAAGCATGGCTGTTAACTCTGAATCCGATTCAGCGAAGCACACACCATTACAGTGGGCTCAGCATCATCCTCATTCCCAGAGCACAACAGCCCTCTCTCCGATGCAGCGATTGACATCTGATCCTCAGCTGGAGCACTGAATGAAATGCTAGGTTCCCCCATAAGAAGGACCAGCAATTCCACCCAGAGCTGCACAGCTTGCAGTGCGCTAGAGGGGGAGGGGCCCTAGGCGGTTGGTTCCCCGAAGGAGAAGCCCTCCTCTCCTCAGGTCACCCCAGCTATTTCACTGAAGTAGACCTCTCCTGTTGCCAAGGAGGGCGCTACAACGAGAAACAGGCAAGGGGACAGCGCACCTAGAGCGCAGAGCGAGCGCTGGGTTGCCATGACAACCCGCGCTACAGCCTAGCACTCAACGGCACACGGCACGCAGAGAAGCGAGAGGTCCGTTCGGGTTTCTCTTAACAGCGCACCGAACCAGCTGTGAGAACAGCCTTTTGTTTTTACTCAAAATAGAAAAAGAAAGAGAGAAATCAACCCCGCTGCAGTGCCGTCACTCCAACACCAAACGAGGAGAGGTCCACCGAAGAGCTTGACTTGACTTATAATGTTAACACACGCTTTGTAGAGAGTGATTTTAGGACAAACCATTCACCACTCGGCTCCGAAGCAAAAGGTTGATTTGATGCAATCACCTGTGTCTCATTTATACCCGCACGGCGTGGCATGAGCACCTGGTGCAATCATTGCATGCCAATGTGCATTGGCTCATTTAGTTACACTCGAAGTAGATTGGCTCTCGCGAGCGAGATTCCTATTCGTCGGTACTCCGACGTGGCGTCGAGAGTGACGACTGAATGGGAACAGGCAGTCCCACTATCTAAGTGCAGAGAATGCATCAAAGGCTTACCTTACAAAATACATAGATGAACCACTGAGCCTGTCAACAAATAGGGCCCCAGAATGAGGCTGTGCATTGTGCAATAAATTATATATTATGTTCATGCCAGTATTGGAAGATTACTGAAGGTTCTCGATTGTGCCAGAAGCAAATATGGAACCCCTACTACAATGGACTCGCACTCACAGAAGAAGTTTGGCTTTCATCTCGAGATATGCTTCAAAGCTTGCTTCGGAAAGAGCAAACTGGCAATCAAACTAATGTGTAACCAGGCAGTTGTGAACTTCACAAAGCCCATCATCAGAACAGCAGCTGGGATCACACAGAGACAGCGCCGTCTCCTCAAATCACACATACAAGGTCTTTGGAACATGTTATATTTTTCCCAGTTGAAAGCTATGGGGAGATGCTTTGAGAATCTTTAATGTCTTGCATGTGGCATGTGAAAGAACATCCTCTTACTTAAAGATCCATCTCTCAGAAGTCCTCATAAATATATAGAAATAAAACTGAAAGCTTCAGTATTATTCCTGCTTCTTGTTCAACTATTTCGTCTTGGATTTCTAATTTGTAGGACCAAGCGGCAACCTTCCACAGTTTCTCTTGAAGCCAATACGGAAGTGACTTCAACTGCAATTCATCGACTGGCCGCTGGAGACAGGCTCAAAACGGAGCAGAGTCTCATTGAGCCTTATTTGTTAAAATGCCCAACTTTACAGCAAAAAAAAAAAACATGTTTACAGCCTGGTACAAATTGTGGTTTTGGTCTATACGGCTAATTTTGCCCTTCATGACAACTGTGACAACAGTGAATTGTTTTATAACTCATTCATTTACATTATATAAAGCCTTAAATTTTGGCATAATTAAGGGTGTGGCCACTTTGAGTGACAGGTGGATTGCCGTTTGTCTGCTGCCTGTTAGTTATCTCGTCACCTCAGCTCCAGCCACGTCTTGCCTCTTTGCCCATTTTCTGTTATCAGGGAGAGAAGTGCGGTGACGCGCTGCCAAGATGCCAACGGCTGACTTTGAGGCTTCAAAAACTCTCTTCAGAAATCTATGGGTGACGTCACGGACACTGCGTACAAATTTTTTACAGTCTATGGCAAGGCCATATGTTGGGGAAAGTTACTTTTAAAAGTAATATGTTACAATATTGTTACTCCCTTAAAATGTGTGTTACTTTTTATAGAAAGTAACTTGTTACAATACTATTGCATTACTTTTTCTCACCTGGGTTGGGCTTGCTTTTTTTTTTTTAAATACCAAAATTTAAAATATATATTTTTTTGGGGGGGTAAATGTAAAGGACCTTTCACACCAAAAGTGAAATGAATAAGCCTCAGGCTGAAGGAAATGCAAATTTACACCTGTAGAGGGCACAGCTCAAATAAACCTTTTACCTGTGCTGCTCATTCTGGATTGCAGAATAATAGGACGCAGGAGACAAAAGTTCAACACTCTTACTTCAGCAATAAAAACAAAAAAATTAAACACAAACGTGATGGTTATCTAAAGTAATTTTGCTCGTTCATATGGTTGAACTGGATTATTAAAGGTCTGCATCAAAGACATTGGTTAATAAAGTGAGATTAAATACATAAAGTATGATTTCTCTCCACATGGGGGACAGGGCAGCTGTCAGTCAATAAATGGAAAAACGGGTAACTTGCATTACTTATTTAAACAAGTAACACAGATGTTTTCTTGTAAATTTAAAAGTAGTGTGTTCATGTATAACTTTAAAAAGTAATCTGATTACGTAGCTCACGCTATTTGTAATGCATTACCAATGCTGGTAGGGACAGTAATTAACTGTTTATCAAAATAAGTCATAAATACAATAAACATAACTACTAAATGTTCAATGACTTTTGATTCAGTACATACCTGTTATTTAAAGTCCATTAGGTCCACAGTTCAAGGTCACTTTTTTCTTCTCTGCACAAATACAAAAATGTAAAATATAAGTTAAATAAAACATTTTTAATTTTGAGTGACAGGTTAATATATATATATATATATATATATATATATATATATATATATATATATATATATATATATATATATATATATATATATATATATATATATACAGTGAGGAAAATAAGTATTTGAACACCCTGTTCTCCCACTTAGAAATCATGGAGGGGTCTGAAATTGTCATCGTAGGTGCATGTCCACTGTGAGAGACATAATCTAAAAACAAAATGCAGAAATCACAATATATGATTTTTTAACTATTTATTTGTATGATACAGCTGCAAATAAGTATTTGAACACCTGTCTATCAGCTAGAATTCTGACCCTAAAAGACCTGTTAGTCTGCCTTTAAAATATCCACCTCCACTCCATTTATTATCCTAAATTAGATGCACCTGTTTGAGGTCGTTAGCTGCATAAAGACACCTGTCCACCCCATACAATCAGTAAGAATATAACTACTAACATGGCCAAGACCAAAGAGCTGTCCAAATACACTAGAGACAAAATTGTACACCTCCACAAGGTTGGAAAGGGCTACGGGGAAATTGCCAAGCAGCTTGGTGAAAAAAGGTCCACTGTTGGAGCAATCATTCGAAAATGGAAGAAGCTAAACATGACTGTCAATCTCCCTCGGACTGGGGCTCCATGCAAGATCTCACCTCGTGGGGTCTCAATGATCCTAAGAAAGGTGAGAAATCAGCCCAGAACTACACGGGAGGAGCTGGTCAATGACCTGAAAAGAGCTGGGACCACCGTTTCCAAGGTTACTGTTGGTAATACACTAAGACGTCATGGTTTGAAATCATGCATGGCACGGAAGGTTCCCCTGCTTAAACCAGCACATGTCCAGGCCCACCTTAAGTTTGCCAATGACCATTTGGATGATCCAGAGGAGTCATGGGAGAAAGTTTTGTGGTCAGATGAGGCAAAATAGAACTTTTTGGTCATAATTCCACTAAACGTGTTTGGAGGAAGAAGAATGATGAGTACCATCCCAAGAACACCATACCTACTGTGAAGCATGGGGGTGGTAGCATCATGCTTTGGGGGTGTTTTTCTGCACATGGGACAGGGTGACTGCACTGTATTAAGGAGAGGATGACCGGGGCCATGTATTGCGAGATTTTGGGGAACAACCTCCTTCCCTCAGTTAGAGCATTGAAGATGGGTCGAGGCTGGGTCTTCCAACATGACAATGACCCGAAGCACACAGTCAGGATAACCAAGGAGTGGCTCTGTAAGAAGCATATCAAGGTTCTGGCCTGGCCTAGCCAGTCTCCAGACCTAAACCCAATAGAGAATCTTTGGAGGGAGCTCAAACTCTGTGTTTCTCAGCGACAGGCCAGAAACCTGACTGATCTAGAGAAGATCTGTGTGGAGGAGTGGGCCAAAATCTCTCATGCAGTGTGTGCAAACCTGGTGAAAAACTACAGGAAACGTTTGACCTCTGTAATTGCAAACAAAGGCTACTGTACCAAATATTAACATTGATTTTCTCAGGTGTTCAAATACTTATTTGCAGCTGTATCGTACAAATAAATAGTTAAAAATAGTTTTTTTTTTAATTATGTCTCTCACAATGGACATGCACATACGATGACAATTTCAGACCCCTCCATGATTTCTAAGTGGGAGAACTTGCAAAATAGCAGGGTGTTCAAATACTTAATTTCCTCACTGTATATATATATATATTCAGCTGAACTCGACATGACGATCTGCTCCATAGACTGATTTGACACTGATATGAGTGTGCATTATTTTTTTTTACTAAAAACATAGAAACTTTGTTTTTAAATGAAAAAGGAAAAATTGCTGGGTTAAATAGCTCAAAATCATTTGGGCTTAACTGTTTGATACGACATGGAAAGCGACACCATAACATATGATACACCTACACATTACATGACAGCCCGCATATTACATGACTGGTGTTCATTATTCCTGTTACATGAAATAAGATACAAAATAGCGTGGTACACATTGCAGATCATGTAATTCTACGCTAAATGAGCACTAGGCCCCAGCCCCAATCAAAATCCAAAGAAAACATGGTTGTACTTTTACATCTGTGAAGAGTTTCCTGTTTCCAATGGTCACTGGAGGGCTGCCATCCATTTTGAGGTCTGGTATGGATTAGACATTTTGATATTAAACAGGCAGGTTTCAGAAGTCTTCCTCTTGAGTAGAATAGTAGATTTTACTTTAGCTTAGGGGGAAAACTATTCTAAAAGCTTCTTAAGTCTTTGTGAATATAATTCTAAAAACATTATTTATTTGTTAATCTGAAAAGATTTTGTTTTTTTCCCCAGACCTCATTCAAAATCATTATATGGAAAAGACTGGCCTAAATATTCACGTAAAAATGTACCTTTAGTGTACATAATAATGATAATAATAGAATAAATATTTGAAACAACATGAGAATGAGTACATTTTAATGTTTGGGTTACTATTCACATAAAAACGACTACAGTGTATGAGATTACTAGAAGAGACACTACTAGAAATCACAGCTGTGAAATGTCAGGCGGGCACAAACAAGATATCTCGGCTCTATAGTGTCATTCAGATGTTTATGCTACCATAGCATGTGCAGATCTTGCCATGAAAACATCTAAATGACTTTATTTCTCCAAGTTATTGCATGAGCAATAAAGCTATTAAGAGAATGGAGAACAAATGGCAGTTAAAGGCTAAATTTACATAGAGCAAAGGAAGCATGCTGAGATGGTGTTTGGTGTCCATCATATGCTGGATAATAGTGTTGTTATATCCACCCAGGAGGCCATGCCCACATTTGTTAAGCTTATCGCTTCAGCCTATAGAGTTCTTGCATGGACGAGGAACTGGCCAAGTCTGATGGCTCCTCAGCTCCCGTGGCCTTATGGGATTGTAAGCGTCTACGTCATCTTTGTATCGTTGAAAACAGCTACTTACTGTAGAGATACTGCTTGTCGTATTCACAGGTAGTGTTACTGTACAGTGTAAAGGCAGCTATAGATTATTAAATATTTTCAAGGCAGACGAGATCAATCCAAATTTAATATGCAAAAAAAAGAAAAACAACCACAATTCGTTGTGCAAATGATGTTAGTATAAATGAGGTAAGATTATACGTTTTTATTAATAGTTTTATTTGTCATTTAACATTTATATTATATTTTATTTTAAAAAATATATTTTTTTAGTTTTTTAGTTATTCTAAATGTTCAATATTCAATTAATATCAATGTGATTAGTTACAATGTCAATGGAAGATTTTCAAACTTTAAATCTTCTTAAAAAAGTATAAAATATACAATAAAAATGAAAGTATAATATAATAAACTAAAAGTACAACTTTTATGTGTAAATACTGAATGAAGGAACATGGTGCAGCAGTGAAAATGTGCTTTTAATAGTAATGCATCCGACATGAAAAATGTATCTCATATGGTATCAGTAGCTGGATGGTGTCTAAAATATTATTTAGTGATCAAGACTTTGGTGATGCATGAGTAATGTTAGTTAGTACTGTGCAGTGTATTAGTGGTCTCTTTATAAGTGTATCATGTACACTTGCATCCAAGGAATTTTGGCTGTGGTTTAACCAGGAATTTCGGAACTTACCCTTTAAAAACTTAGACATGTGCGATCGTATTGCACACTTCTTTGAGGACATCTCCTCCCCCTTGGTATCCTGAAAACATAAATCAGAATCTCATCCTTTGATCTAATTACATTTCAATGCACTACGATCCTCATTTAGTGAAGCTGTCAAGATACGCCTTAAAATGATATATTAAAGTCAAGCTAATGCGGCTTTTGAAGTGAAAGGAAAGAAATATGGCTTTTACTCATGCACTACAACATGAGTACTATATGAATGATAATCAGCCCATTTAGGATGTTTAACTAAGTTTTTGTGTGTTTCTATTTGGTTTGCATTTTATGAACGCATTAAATGAGGACGTTAAATGCTTGTAACTAAAATTAAATGAGTTAAGATCATTTACACAACTATTGAAAGTCACTTTATGTATTTAGTTGGCATGTTAAAGGGATAGTTCACCTGTAAATGTAAATTCTGACATTATTTACTCAACCTCATTTTGTTCCAACCCCATATGACCTTTTATTTCTGTTAAACACAAAAGGTGAAGATTTGACGAATTTATATATTTTTTTAATCAAAATGCATGGGGACCAGTATTATCAAGCTATAGAAAAACAACAAAGTACGAGTATAGCTCATGTGAGAAAATAAAAATGAAATTGAGGCCAATTGCCACGATCCACAATTTTTTTTTTGCTTTAAGGCCCCAATATACTTCAAGTGAAATCGAAGAACGAACTGCTGTGACATCATTTAGAAAAAAATCAGTCCAAAACAAAGTTTGTTTTCGAAACAGCTTGTCAGTTCCGGTTGGTAAACACCTTTGTACTACCATTGGTCCGTGGTGATTATATAATACGTAGGTGTGTGCTGAGGCTCCGCCTTCTTTCACATGGAAATCTTTTCCGGTTAATTTCTCTTGTTCAGTCTGTCGAGGTCAGACGTCCGCGAGTGAAAACATGAACACACTAGAGAGCTGCTTTATAGTAAAAAATTAAGTTGCACTTCTGATAAAATGAGACACTGACACAGTTTTTCATGTTTAATCTGGTAAAGCTGCTTGATTTTAAGCAATCTATTGTATAAAGTGCTATATAAATAAACGTGATGTGACTTTGCTAGAATGCCGAGTTGCAGCGCTCGTTCAAACATATCATCAGATGTTTTTCTTATGCTTTATAATAAAAAAAGTTGTTGTGTGTGTATTGTGTTATTGAGAGGAGCACACAGCACATATTTACCTATTCATCTAAACACCGCTCTCTGCAGTGTGGGCGGCGTCGGATGTCCACGAACAGTATATTGCTGCTCACATATTTCAAACTTTGTTTTACCCCTTAGCTAAGAATGAAAAAGAACTTCGCCTTGAGCATATCGGGGCCTTAGCAGCTATCAGCGCCACCGCTCCAACCCCGCGCTGCGCGTAGGGCACCAAGTGCTGAGGGGGCACCACAAGAAGACCCATTAGCACCACAAGAAGAAGTTTTTAATATGCTTTAAAGGGCACCTATTATGCCCTTTTTTACAAGATGTAATATAAGTCTCAGGTGTCCCCAGAGTATGTCTGTGAAGTTTCAGATCAAAATTCCTGACAGATCATTTAATATACCATTTTAAACATGGCAATTTTTGGGTTTGAGAAAAATTCGCTGTTTTCTGTGTGTCTCCTTTAAATGCAAATGAGCTGCTGCTCCTGGCCCCAGGGGGCGGAGTCTTCACAGCTCGTGAACAACAGTGAACACACGATTGAAAACTGAAAGATGATACTAGGGTTGCCAACTGTTCCATATAATACGGAATCATCCTGTATTTAAGGCATCTATGAAGTTTGTCCCGTATATTCAGGTATATGCTCTAAATTCAAAATTAACCATTCCTTTCAGAAAAATCATTGTTTGATTTTGCGAACATAGCCGTTTGCGGAAGGCTTTAAGACCCAGCAGAATCCTATGCCGGTGCCGGCTGGTCGCTCCCGCTTCACAGCGAGTGGCTCGCACTAACTGCAAATCTCTTTCACTGTTCGCATTTTGATTTCGGCCAATTAGTTTGTGATTATTGTTCATGAGTCCAACATTCAGCCATGCAATAAAACTTGCACTCTCCCTGAGGAAAGACGTGATCAAAAAGGGAAGTCGTCTTTCACTATTGTAAGTTGTTAGAGAATTTTTTTTATTTTTTATATTTAAGTAACTTGTAGTGTATTCTTAAACTCATTATTGAAACACAAAATAACCAATAAAGTCTCAAGCACCAAAAGCGGTCCTTAAAGTTATCTTCAAATTAAAAATATGCAGTTTCATTCATTCATAGGCCTACATGCTGCAACAACATTTAGTTCCAATTTTTAAGTGCCATTGTAAAAAAAAAATAATTTAAAATGTTTTATTGGCTGAAATTTCAAAGACGTTCAAATTTTATGCCATGTATCTTCCTGACAAAAAAAAAAAAAAAAAAAAAAACTTTTATATTTTACCATTTTAAAAAGAGGTTGATGATATTTAATATCCCTTGGTAAATAAATATTCAATCATTTGAGCATGGAGCCACATTATATCTATGGGACTGATACATCTGTTTGTTTTGATAATCATCTCTATCGCAGACACGCTCATGTGACATTGCAGTTCTTCATCATCATAAAATATTATCATCTGCATTAGTGATGTCCGGTTTGTGAACGAATCGTTCTTTTGAACCGGTTCTTTTTAGTGAACTGGTCGAACCAGTTCAGCAAATCAGACTGAATCGTTCTAAACGGTTCACGTCTCGAGTCAGCGCTGATCCACAAGTTACTCACTTTCTCACACTCGATGCATGCGCACAGAGAGCTGGATGTCTGCACGTCCATGAGTAGGCTATTAAACTAGACTAGTTATCTTTCAAATGCACACAAGGTTATGTCAGAAACACACAAAGTTCACATGAAAACAGTTGGTTATGTCTGTGCGCTTATGCAACAAGTACAGAAATCCTGTGTGGTGTGTATATCAGATCTGTGAAACGTTACTAAAGTGAAAGCAGTGTAATATACAGTACCTACTGCTATATCTGCTGTTAATATGAATCAAACAAAAAAAGATAAACAGAAAATCATGCACTGCTCTTGACTGAGGGCCCGTCCACACGGAGACGCTTATCACTGTATACGTATAAATTTTTTATCGTATTGGCGTTTCGTCCACACGGATCCGGCGTTTTGGGAGACTGAAACCGTTATTTTTTTAAACCGGGTCCTAAAGTGGGTAAATCTGAAAACGACACCCTTTCGGTTTCGTGTGTACAGCCAATCCGTATATTTTGTGAAACGATGATGTCATCACACCACGTCCTGCACGGGGAAGACTTGAAGGAATACAACTACGGGCACTGGGCATGCGCACATCAATACTGCGTTGTTTAATTACTGTATTTGCATTAATGTAATGGTATGTTTAGGGTTGGGATAGGTGTATGTGTTAATAAAACACATCTGGTAAGTAGCAAATTTATTTATTGTTATTTTATTCTGAGATTTTACCTCACCTCCGACTGTTGCCGTACCCCTTCTAGCCACAACTCTTCTTCTCCATTTTTTAGTGTATTTCTGTGGCAGAATTACAGTGCCACATACTGGCCTGGCATGTATACTACATCGTTTTGAGCCGTTTTCATGCTCTCGTGTGTACGCTGATATTTCTTGAAACGAGGGAAAAAAAAAGATTGGATAGGGAAAGTTCTGGCTTCGTGTGGACATGGCCTGAATGAACTTTAGTAGCTTTTCTTACTTGAATGCTCTGGGGAGGAGATAAACATGGCGGACTGTGTACAGTTCTCTGAGGGCGGGGTATTTGCTAATACGGCAGTGTCCATCAACACTCGTGACGTCACATTCCGAGGAATCTGCAAACGGCTTGTTCTGAGACACTGCTTATGATTTATGGGGATTTAAAAAAAAGGAGTGGGTCGATTTTTACCAATATAGGGTGGTTGTGTACACACACTGCCAACACACATTTATGTTCAAACACCATGTAAAAGTGAATTTTGCATAATAGGTGCCCTTTAAGACTAACCATGTGCAAATTCATAACACCATTTATCTGTTGATATTAAAAATCAGGTACATTTAGCAATATAGCGGGTGAAATATATATGTGATGTATATTACGATGTTATGATGAAATATATGCCTTTCTCCACTGACGATCTAAGTTATTCAAAGCGTTTCTAAGGATGCTGATTTTTAGAAGGCTGCTGTGTGATTCTGAGATGGCGAACAAGAACATGGTTTGTGTATCATTAGCAACACATTATTAGCTGTTTGATAATGCAGCCAAGCAAAAGGCTAATCATAATTACCATTATGTAGCCTATCCGACGTTGAAGAGCGCGATACATAAAAGGCATTAGCATACATCAACTTGTATATGAGCTTTTATAATTTTCTTCCACTTTTTCTGACACAGTTTCTAGTTCAAACATATATGGCTGAATTAAACCAGTATTTCCACTTGCCATTGTGCATCATTTACTACAGTAAAGTTGACCGAGTGGATCTCTCGCTGGTAAGTGGAGGCGGGGATAATTTGCATATCCATGGATCCACATCTACCAAATGAAGCAAGGTTGAAGAATTGCATTCAAGCTATTGGGAAAAAAGTGTAAATAAGTAATTTTGGCGATCAAAGATGAATTTTAAGGGATACAATTATTTATTTATTGAAAATGATGACTACTGGGGGACTTTGAGTGGTCCAACAGCCCATTGGACAAAACCTGTGCATCTTCATTTGATTAATGACTATCCTTTGTCTAATAAACAGTAATTGAATGGTCTACTGCAGAGGCCCTGGAAGCCTGGGAGAGCTGCTCACAGCCCATTCTATCGTCTGGGGGTTGATTATGGTTGACCTTGTGTGAAGCGCACTTTGAAACAGTGAGTCTAGGCTGGGAAACTGTAGCCAGAGAGCAAAGCAGAAGATAAATGAACAGATATTGTATTGACACGGCAAAAGGAGATCAATAACGTGATCAATATCTATTTGATTTTTATCACAAAACTCTGTGGAGGAGGAAGACGATTGATCAAACGTGCCAGGACACATCGGCATATCTAACAATATTAATTAAGAAAAACTGCTTAGGTGACTGATTGCTAAATCAGTCAATATTGTTAAAATCAAAACAAACGATTGCTGCATTCAGATGTGTAGCCTGATTCTTTCTCAGGATGGATTTACTGTATGCTTTGTACTACAGTAGTTGTCTTAACATGCTAAATGAGTCCTTCAGCGTAGTTATATGATAAAAGTTAATTGAAGTTATAATAATTAGTTTTTAATATTATGTTGTAAATTATTATGATTGAATCAAGTGTACTTTATTGTTTTTTGTTTCTAAACAAACATTTGATGAAATGTGATTCTAAATAACCTTTGAAAGCACAAATATACAGTGAAATCCAGAGCATTTCACATAAATGACAAATACATTTAAATTGAAATACTAAAATTAAAATAAAGCTAAATATATAATATTTTTTACAAACTAATAAAAATTAGCTACTAAACAAACTAAAATGAAAACTGAAAATAAAAGCTCATTCAAAATATGAATAAATACAATAGTATATAAATAATAATACAATAGTAGCAAGTATATAATTAATATTAAATAAATAATATAATTATTACTTTAATAACCGGGACTAAGATTTGTTTTTCTTCATTTTTTTAAACAGCAACCATATGTTAAATGAAATTGGACAGATTAAACATGCTTCAGAAGATTTATTTGTAAGTGAACTGTACATAAATAGCAAAAACATTGCATTTGCTCAAATTTACTGTAAACAATCTTGATTATTGAACTTACTGTTGAACAATCTCTATTGTTGACTGATGAAACAGTCTTCATGACAGCTTAGCTTTTCTTTTATCTATGGGCTGGGGTTCAGCGTGTGTTAATGCAAATCAAAAATGACACCATTTCTGTTAAGAAGGCTGTTCTGACTAAAACACTATCATTTAATTGAATCTGTTCATCAATAAAAAAAGCGCAACTCTAGTAACAGTAGCAGGGGGAGGAGATATAATTCAAAGGCGCGTCAATGATGAGGTAATATTTATTTTGATGCATGACTCATATAGTGAATGAAATGTTTTAAGAAGCTTTCAAATATATCATGCTTTTAAGAACTCTTCTTATTTTACATGCTTTTAAACATTAGACGGATATGAGCACTTTCTCACCAAAGCAGCACTTTTACATTATTAGGTTCCTGAAAAACAAGATACTTGTTATGCTTTGTTCTCATGTGAACACAATTCAGCTGCCATTGTAAAATATATCAACTCGGTGACGGCGGATTAAAACCATCACCTCGATATGAAATGCACAGCAGCCTCATAATAACTCATTATCACAAAATATCTACACCATAATATACACGTTACTGTCAGATTTTTATGAAATAGATCTCTTCGAGGGTCATAATCAAGCGTTATGATGCGGATAATAAACACGGCTGGACAGGAAAAGAAGAGCGTGTCGCAGCAATGTGTGCAATGGGAATACAAGCCTTCAGCGTGAGAATATTTATTGGACATTGTTGAGTGCTGGGGAACATGGTTAATGGTTAACATTATGCAGTCCTTCTGAGCAAGAGCAAGATTAGCACTTACATGTCTTTAATGCCGACACTGTGAACGGTCATAAAAAGGACCCCTCATCTGCTCTTGTAAATCAAATCATATTTTGAGTGGTGATGATGGTTCTGCCAATTAGCTGAGGGCCAGACTGGTGAGAATTACTACTCACTAATACACATGGTCCATTCCTGAGATCTATAGCCTTCCTCGATTTGGCAATCTCCATACAGGACTAAATGTGATAAGAAATGAATTATACTATTGATGAGGTCCTTAACAAGGTAATAACCGCGCTCCCCAGTCAATAATTATTTCGATAAGAATATCTTTATTATGAAAATGCAGACTACAGCAGAAAGTCACAGCACCAAAACAATACCCAGTGGTGTAATTGCCTTTGTCTGAAATTATAGTTTTCATTAAATGGAATGCTGCATGTTATTGATTGTTTAAATAAGACTCGATATCTTCCTGTTTCAAAGCACTGTGAAATTGCATGGCATTGTAATATTCCACAGCATTGTTGTGTCTGTTCATCAATGTTATGAGATTCGCACTATAACGAGTCAAGGACTATTGGCCACAATAACTGCTGTATCTAAATGGACTAATTTTATGGGGTTAGAGCACAGACAAAAAAAAACAAAAAAAAACAAGCAAATCGCTGCCTCTCTCCTTGTGACCACATCTACTCTGTGAACAAAACCGAGAGTGGAATATAACAGACTTACGCTGTGTTCCATTAAGTCGATGTGGGATATTCCCAAAGCTAACAGGGAACAGTCTCAGAACATTATTGGCTAATGTTCTGGTAAGATTCTCTTAAAGTTATGATGAACAAACATTCTTCCAGTCATTCTTAACAGAACATTTGTTCAAACTAGCTAGTCTTTAATAATGTTCTCAAAATGTAAGCACAAAAAAAAAATTTGATTGATACATCGTCCATTTTCTTCTGAAATGTTTTAGTTGGATGTTCGTCTAACGTTTTTGAAATATTACTGTTCAGAGAGTGTTCAGAAAACAAAATCTACAATCTCATAATGTTTGCAAAATGTTTAACCCTCTGGGGTCACCGAACGTGCTGGCGCATTTTGGTGGTTTTTCTCCACATAGCAGAAAAATCAACTTAAAATACTGTAATTTTTACATAATTCGAAACTGCAACGGGTCTTTTATTTGTGTACACTCCCAATAACAACAAAACGTTGTGCACGTGTCATTCCACTCGTGTCTGGTGTAGATACAGTATTAGAACATACTTTTGTTAGCTGGGAAATGCCTTGTATGGGAGCATTTAATAATAATAATTAGTTACATTTATATAACGCTTTTCTCTGCTCTCAAAGCACTTTACATATGGAAATGGGGAATCTCCTCAACCACCACCTATGTGCAGCATCCACCTGCACAGCCATACTGCGTCAGAACAACCACCACCACACACCAGCTTATTGGTGGTGAGGAGACATTTCTGTTAGCTTTGAAGGACAGGACAGTTTTAGCATCTTGATATCTAGGAACTTCCACTCATGGATGCCTTTTCTTGCTTAAAAGTGATTGTTTGACCTAATCTCAAAGGACAAATTGGAGAAATGTTATGTACTGGATCTTCAGTTACATTTTTCCATGAGTCATGAGCTCCATACCTTTGGTTCTGGTTGATCTAATGACTCGTCCCAGCACTCCCCATGGCTGTTGATTTGAAGGTCTCCTTCGGACTCCTTCATACTTGAGGTATGTTCTGAGATCTGTTGATGGGCATTGTGTTAAGGTTTACTTAATTACCTTCTAAGAGAATAGTCAAAGCACTGTAAAGAAGACTAAAGTAAGAATGGGCTGATCTGACATTCAGATCATATGCTGAGAAGGCATTAGGGTGCAAACTAAATTCTCCTTGACCTTATTGGTTCTGGAAGGGTATGACCTTGGTGTAGCAGTTGAATTTGAATGAGTTGGAACGTTTTTGGCAGGGCTGTGACCACCACTTTCTGGTCGGGGGTCTTCGTAGGGGTTTTGTTCCTCCTCAACTTCTTTTACTTCCATCTGTGGAAGAAGAAAATATTCAGCTTTACTATTGCTGCATCCTGGTTTTGGTTTTCAATAAGTATATTGTATATTAGTTGTCATCTTCACCTGTTCTATGGGAAGATCCACCTTCATATTTTCATCTTCCAGGACTTCAGATGCTACCACTGCCTCCTTCTTTTTTTTGGTCGCTCTGAAGATACTTTTTTCTTGAGAGGGCGATAAATCCCGATTACATGCTGATCATTTGTTGGTTGCATCCATCAGTATAAACAACTCTCTTCATTTTTAAATGCATGCAAATATCTTATTTATAGAAGTTGATGGCTGCGTCAACTGAAACATTTCATCAAAGGCAACCATTTGGTCTTTCGGATGGTTGAAAGTGGACAAAAGAGATGGATTAAAATACCAGGTGTAAACAGGTATGTCTCCCCCTCGTCTACTTGTGATCCGATCGAGACACTGTTTCCACAACGTTTCACAGTGCACATAACAAAATGACATTGTCAATGGCCAGGCTCTATTAGGACTAACTACAAATCAATTAATGTTTGTTACAAAAACGATCAATATCTTCTCTCAAAAAGCAGAAGATTAACACAGACAAAGAAAAAAAACCTGTCTATAGATGGACTGTCTTGTTTCGGCAGACAAGGGTTAAGGTGATAAACACTCTTCAGCATTACCCAAAACATCGCATCAAATCAAGTCTGTCCGAGCTCAGCACTTCACAAACCATTTAATGGGCTTTCTTGTTCCTGAGATGCAAACTGAAATGGTTGGTGCCTTTGACATTCAAAGGTAAGACAATCTTGGCTAATGATAGGCTGACAGCAGATGCACTTCTCCTCCAGTAGGTGATGGGAATGGCACTCGTAGTCATGGCATGTTTGATTACCCCTCTGCAGCGATTGATGTAGTTAAAAGGAGGTTTCTTGTTTTATTTTATTTTTTCGTTTCTGCCATTAGGAATGGCATTATGTGGATCTTCTGCCCCATGGGACATGATCAAGTGTCCAGAGTAGGTATGAGCCTTCATCGAGGGGCTTTTATAAGCATGGCTGCAGACATACCGTCCGAGGCTAATGCGAGATCTGCATGAGTGAGGGAAACTCAACTCCATCACAAGGACTGCTGGCTCGGCTCTTATGAGTAAAGTGATGGCAGCTCTGGAGCGCCTGCAATTACTCACTGAATGACCTCATGGCATGTAAAAGACACAATGCACTTGCTCATTCAAAGTCTTGTTCATTTTACCCAGTTTACAAAAATGTCATGCTCATACACATGCACCCCCTAAATAGTTCTCACTTTAGATTAGTTCACAGAAAATGTCCATTAAATGCTTTAAACCTACCTTTATTAGACATAAATTGCATTAGTGTTGTTCCTTTTATATAGGAATTATATAGGCTTATGTTTGTGTGTTTTAAAGGGTTTCACACTTGAACACATTTACACACCTTCATGTCTTTCCAAACCTGTAAGAATTTCATTCATCTTCGGAACACAAATGAAGAAATGTTTAATAAATTCTAAGCGATTTCTGTCCCTCCACTGACAGCTTCGCAACTACTGACACTCAACGCTTCAATTTGAATAAAAGCCAGACTGTCCTAAAAAAAAAAACGACTCTATAGTAGGGTTGGGCGATGTCCCCTAAATTGGCAGTTAACGATGTTTACAGTAAAACATTGTGGCGGAATTAGGTAAATAGGTCGATAATTTACTATATCTATTTACATAAATACTATTTTCTACTTAAAACGATAATTTCGTTATTTTTACTAACCCAAATAATGACTCATCTTCACTCACGTCGCACCCATTTTCGCAGGGGATTATAAACGTTTCTTCCTTTCGTTTGCTTATAATTAAGTCTATTATAACTATTCACATCCTTTACTGTGGTAAAGTATAAAAAACACTGTAGGATGAATACCTTTTTACTTCAAATTTTATTTAACACAGTTTGTTCTTGTTATTAAACTTAGTAAGGCACGTCAAGTTTGGTTTATTTGAATAGCGCAATACATACACACACACACACACACACACCGGTGATTTTAGTTTCGTTTTCTCTGGCAGTGAATAATCAAATATTGCCTAAATGTCTTGACCCTGTGGAAGATAAAATCTGCTCTTCAGACCTTTTACAACAAGTGTTGCTTTGCAACATCAGGAGAAAACATGAAGACGAAGATATTCGAAAAGGTGTCTATCCAGCTTGTGTCCCACATTCCTCTCAAAGCGCAGAGCGGTATATGACACATCATCGCGGGGAAATAGTATGAATCAAATATTTTTCTAACTAATATTTAATTTTCTTATATTCTTTAGGTTACCATTATTTACTGAAAATCGTTTAAATGTTTTATAGGCTGTAGTGTGTTGTTTCACTGACGGAAGTGCTAAAATAAACACGCATGCTTATGGATGTTTCAGCCTCAAATTATTTCAAAATGTAGGCTATATATATCTGGCATAGACTACAGTATTTAAAATAGCATATATATGCATTAGTTACATTTTCAATTTAATTTACAGAGCAATCCCTGCTAAGTTTTTAGTTTAACTAATACTATAGAAGAGGATTAGTGTGTGTCGCACTCACAACAGACTCGCAACGGGGGCATGGCATCACGATGGTGGCGCTCCATCGTGATGTCGGTCAGCCATCATGATGGACGATGATATCGTCCATCGGCACAACCCTACTCTATAGGTTGTTTTTCAAGCACCTTATTACGACCTTTATTTACGTTTTTAAGTCATGTCCTCTAGCTGACGTAAAAATAATGACAGTGTCGTGTTACGTCTGTCGTCATGAAATGACGTATGACTGTCATTACCAATCAAAATGCGTGTTCATTTAAATGCAATGTGTTGACTTTTTATCACTATTTGTCATATTTCCATTTAGCAAAAATATTTTTTTATTAACATCTACACCCACCCCAACCTTAAACCTACCCAGTGATTTATAGTCCATACACTTTATGAGCACGTGTTCCATGGGATCGAACCCACGATTGCATGATCACATGATTACATTATGTTGTATTTTGCATTGCTCTATCAATTGAGCTACGCAAAACCCGAAATATGATGCAAATAAAAGGAAACAAAGCATTAAAATGAAAGTGTCCTGTTGTCGATAGAGGCGCTACTTTAGTAAACGCTCCTATGGATCATATTTCAGAGTGACAACCGACCTATATAGGCGTATTGGTTGGAGGACATGTTGATAAAAGCCTAAATCTGTTCATCATATAAAGCAATTCATCATATAAAGTCTCTTCATAAAATTTGGAATAAACCACTCAATTCATATGGATTCGTTCGACAATCTCTTCATGAACTTTTTGAAACAATGTAGAGACTACAATAAATAAACTATGAATTAACTATAAACTAATAGTTTGTTAATGATTTGTAAGTGCATTATTACTCTATACTAAGTGTCACCAAATGTAATTTATTCCTGTGATGGCAAAGCTGCATTTTCAGCATCATTACTCCAGTCTTCAGTGTCACATGATCCTTCAGGAGTCATTCTATTGTGATGATTTGGTGCTCAAGAAACATTTCCGTAAAAAAAAAATACTACAATATAAGTCTCTAGTATAGGCTATATGCTACAGAGTGAGAGAGACTTGGTGAATGAAAGCAAAAGAACAGAAACCAATATAGAGAAAAAATCAGAGAGAATGAGAGAGAGATTTTTCATGAATAACTTATGAACATTTTGATTACCTATCAGAAAAAAATGGAAACATTTTGTTTTCCCTGGCATAGCTAACAAGGCACTTGCATACATTTAAACAAAATGGCCTGATTAAATTTATCTATGATTTAAAGCCCTTCGCAGCATTTGAATCCATGCTGAGCTTTAATATTCCTCTCACAGGACGGCATCCTATCCAAGAATGAGAGTGTATTTCCCTAATGTAGGTGGGCTTTAGAGAACAGCCTGTCAATTCAAAGCAATTTGTGGCGCACACACGCCTGTGCTCGCTGTACCAATGCAAGAGTACAAGATCCCTCTTTTTTGCCACTCTCTCTCACTCCCTTAATCATAAATGCATCACAATCACACAGCAGAGATGGTATAAGAGAAAGACGAAGCGAAGGGAGGAGAAAATAAGACTTCTACAAAAACAACAGCCACAGTGCCTATCAGCAATTATGTAAAACGCCTCTATCTGGCAAAGGAAGAGCAGGGAAATGGAACTCCAGGGAGACAGAAGGAAAATCGTATCACGACTTGCCACACTCACCCGGCATAGCGAAGAAATCTGGGATTTTCGTGCCCTGCTCAGGCTGTTTGGCGTAAAAAACAGAGCCGGCGACGTCCACTCCTGGTTTTGCGAACTAAGGGTAGAGAAAGCAATCTTCAAATAAAGACCATGCATGGCTTTGATTCGATCTGATGCTTAAAGTGTGTCTACAATCCGCTGATAACAAGAAACAACTGTGTTTCGAGCACAGCTCGTTCTTCTCTTTTACTCTCTTTTTCACATTTTCCATTGACCTCAATTTTTCATGAGCTGATATGCTTTGTAGCTCCCCAGCGACCGGCACGGTATTGAATTCATCTGGTTCCAATACATCCCATGCACAACCTATCAATCACCAGAGAGCACAGCAAACTAATCATTTATTGATGAAACAGGGCAGTCATGAATTTCTAACTGCAATAGTCTTATTTATCAAGCCAGATCAAACAATGAGGATCCAAACAAGCTTTAAAAAAGAGACTTGTGGGGGAATAACTTATTCTTCAGCAGACAGCAGACAGTTATTGATGATGAAAAAAGAAGACTGGGGCACTGGAGACACAGAGAGAGACAGAACAGTGGGAAGAGGAGTTTAGAGTGATGCTTTGACAGCAGGATGCATGTCTGAATTAATACTCCCACAAAAGGTAATTTTCTTCCAGCAGGCACTGCATACTGGATCTACCATTGGGAGCAAGGTGAGCCATTTCTGGCACAGTGAGGGAAAGAGAAGGCTTAATACATTTTTCTCCAGCTCTTGCCACTGTTAGTTGGCTCCATGGAGAGGCAGCTTGGGGGTACTTCACTGATCTCCGTCTTCCAGTGGTACACACTTCGAGCAATGGTGTTTGCAAGCCCACTAACATGGGGCCTGGGGAATAGCTGAATATTTGTTCTATTCACTTGCTTTTTTAAAGCAAACTCTGCCTGACATCCTTTTGAATTTGAACAGCTGTTGGTGGGCAAAGGAGAAATAAAACAACAGCACTGCCAAAAGTTCTGCTGGAATTGAGTAAGTCAGAATTCATTCAGAATTCAAGTTCATCAATGAAACTTTCAGGATGAGCGTGCGTAATTCACAATCTGAAAACATTGATGAAAATAATGCTGTAAACTTGTAAAATCAAGAGGCTGTTGTGAAAAATAAGATATAAAGTGAGTTTTTGAAGAGTTCAAGGTCAATTTAATGCCAGCTTCAGACAGCCTCCGAACGGACTCACACTCAGTCTGTTCAGTTCACTGACTGTCTGATTCTCAATCTGAAAACTTGGAAATAATGCTGTAAACTCATGAACTCAAGAGGTTGTTGTCAAAAATAAGGCATACAACTATATTACTGAGAGCAAGTGAGTTTTTGAAGTGTTCAAAGTCAATTTTCATTTAATCCCAGCTTCAGACAGCCTCCCAACGGACTGACACTCAGTCCGTTTACTGATCGTCTGATTCATGTTGCACAAAACTGCCAATACCACTCAAAAACTGCCAGTTCCAATCTGATTGGCTGGTTTTGCAATTTCACTAGTCCATTGAGGTTCATAAGTCCGCCTGGAAACATAGATATGTTTAGAAGGTACTGGGTTAATACAATGTGTGCTTTTGCAGAATAAATTACTGGATTTACCTGGATGTGATGCCAGGTTTATGCCATCCACTCTTTGAAGAATATACTCAAGAGTTTTGTTTAAATTACTCAGTAGAAGGTAAACCAGATAGGCCTACTCAAAAGCAGAGCTCTATATTGTGTCTGTATTTATTATTATTGGATAATAAGCTATCATTTTCACATCCAGCGCCACGTTGTTTAAATAGCAAATGCACTCGCGCCCATCTGTTTGCCCATGGGCGTACTGATCTGAACTCTCAGGTGCATTGTTGGCACGTTGCTATTGGCATTGAGGCATTGACCAACAACATTTTTTGTGTTATTTAAAGGGTGCATTAGTAATATGCACCTATAGGCGGGTGCACAACGCGCGTACACTCTGCTTGTTACACACACAGGGATGTACAGAAGCACAAAAACATTTTTAAATATTAAAAATAAAAGTCTCTGGATAAGCATTCAGTCTTTCCCCTTGCAAATTCCGCCATGTAAATAGCGAATCCGCCATAGTGCAAGCGCAACTGGCTTTTAAATGGAATGGTAGATGAGACTATAATTGGTTTATTGCACGTTACGCCCAAAACACACCCATGATACATTAAAGGTCCCGTTTTTCGTGTTTTTTTTTAAGCTTTGATTGTGTTTACAGTCTGCCATATAACATGTGTTCATGTTTCATGTGTAAAAAAACACAGTATTTTTCACACAATTTACTTATCTGTATACCGCTGTTTTCACTGTCCTCAAAACGGCCTGAGAATTTCCTCGTTCTATGAAGTCCCTCCTTCAGAAACACGTAACGAGTTCTGATTGTGCCAGCGGTGCCCGTGTTGTGATTCGACAGCAGCGTAGGGCACGTTGCCCAGGAAGGTCACGCCTCTTACCACAACGGGGAGATGAACACGCTCAAACTACAGCCCCTGAAGGCCAAACAAAGGTGATTTGACTCCGGGATGAAAATAACAGCGTCTGGACGACAATGCACAAACGCAACCGAACCGAACCGAACGCAACACTTCCTCTTCTCCACGAGGGAGCAACAAGACCACGCCCCCTTTTTTGCGTATTCTTGTGGGCGGAGGTTAGTCAACAAACTGTTCTACTGACGTAATTAAAGCAGGAAGTACCAGGATGTAGTCCAAACCGGCCGTTCGCTGTAGGCTTTGAAAGGGAACTTCTGTTAAATAAAATATCTCGCTTGGCATTGAACTTTGAGCTTTATCATTTTACAGGTATTATTTATGCTCTAACAGCAACATTACACACTAACTAAAGTTTGAAAAATGGGATCACGAAGAACAGGACCTTTAAGAGACTAGGTACAACCCTTTTGGACCATGCGCCTGGTGCCGACCATTTTTTCCGTCGTTAAACTAGCAAAAGTGGAATCGGACCCTAAGTGCACGTGCCATGCGTTTTTATCTAATATTGTGCTATCTATGGTATCGGTTTCAGATAAACCCACCTCTAAAAAGGCATGAAAAAACAAAATAAACTGTGGTTGGTCACTTTACATGTTGGTCTGATAAACTCTTCCCATCAAGTGTGCAATTTTAGACCAGACTTTGCTGCCTTTACGTGCCATCCAAAAATGTCTAATTTTCCACTTCTCAAGTCATAATTACGAATTTGTCACATTCAGGTGATTTGATGTTGGAAAGAATACGAATCATGGAGGCAGGGCTGTAGCTAGCGAATCCAGTGCTGGTTGTTGTGCCCGGAAAAACTTCATCACCTTTCAATGCGTATCAATAGTACGAGTGTGCAATCTCATGGAATGTATACGCCAAAAGGAGTTTTGGCGTGCATATGCTACGCAGTTTTTCACGTGCATATGATACGCACTTTATGGCGTGTATATGACACGCTTTTGGGTAGGGTGAGGGTAGGGGTTCGTACGTATAATACGCCATAAAGTGCGTATCATATGCACGCGAAACACGGCGTACCATATGCATACATTCCACGAGATTGCACACTCGTATTATTTATACGCATTTTCGTGAGATCGGGCTCGCTAGATAGTCATTTTGCAGACAATTCTTGAATTTCAATCAAATAAATGGGTTTTGCATACAATAAATTCAATGCACCAAATGGATATTTGTATACGTAAATATATGACTGTAACGCCAATAAATCAATGTAGATGTTTGAGGGAAACACTAATAAAACTTAACCATCACTACAGCAATAGTTCTCTCCAGCATGTTTAAAGTTTATGGCCCACCCTTACCTGGAAACTTGAGTTCTCCAGTCATAAATACGACATGAGAGGCTGTTCATGTCCAATTTCCAGCTAGGAAACTTGCATTTATGATAATTGTAATGCACATGACAGCTGCATAAGCTACAGTGTGGACCAGACTTTATGCTCACAGACTAAAGTCTGACAAAAGCGGTTTGCACACTGTACGATTTTGTCAGCAAACATGTCAAATTAGCAATCAAAGACTCCAGATTTTGGCCTAGGTCCTAGGATCAGAGGAATCTTTTAGGATTCTCAACATTTGTTGTGGCCAAAATCGCACAGTGTGAACCTGGTTTAAAGGCCCACTGAAGTGCCTTGGAACGTGCAGCATTATTCAATGTGTTGACGTAATTTCCCCTAAAACGGCTCCAGCTGTTAGCAGCTCCTCCCTTTTTTTGAAACAGCCAATAGCGTTTCGTTATTACCACAGTTTGACTAGCCTTTCTGTTTTTTTAAAGCCAGTTTCCTCCGAATCTAACCTTTTATCATCATAATCTCTTCAATATCTCTTCGAAATACAGCATTCTGTGCAGCATTTAAATGGGTCCGATATGTTTTGTTGTCTGCGACGACTCGTGCATATGATCCGCGCTGCGCTCTCGTATCTGTAGTCAACGGCTCTGCTCTAAACTATGTGTGTGCGCTGCTGCGGTGCGCGTGAAACTATTGTGAACCCAGACTTCATTCGCCTCAACTGAAAGCATATTTACACTGTCTGAATTGTTTCCTATCGCATGTATAGTGCGCTTTGTGCCGTTCACCATGTAGAAAATAGTAAATGCGTGAACTGACTGTTTTCAGACGCAGTTAAGGGGCTATTTATAATGCAGGGGGCGGGACTTCAGATTCTAGAGCGCATTTGATTGGACAGAAGATTTGATGAGAAGGTGAAGTCTGAAATGATGTCATCAAAATCTGTGATTTGTTTTAACGGAAGTGAGAGACTAAGTTTTGAATGCTTATATCTCCTAAATGCAAATTTTGTCATTGTTTTGGAACACACCAGCTTATTCATAACCCTAAGGCTAAGATAATCATACTAAAAGCTAAAAAACTTTATTTTGATTTCAGTGGGCCTTTAAGTGAGACTAGTTTTCATTCAACAAAGGCGTTTAGAGGTAGAAAGTCTCAGTTCAGTTTGTAAGGTTAAAAGTATGTAGAAAAAAGCCTAGGCCAAATAGGCATTTGATAGGCCAAATAAGGCCTATTTTAATCATTTTAAACAGGACAACACCAAAAACAGGTGTAAGCAAGGTTCAAAAGGTTTTGAGACATCTGCATGTTAGTATTAGGTATTAAATGCAACAAGTCTCAGCTGACCACATGTAATGGGATCTGCTGATAAGGATCTTGATACCAGGCTTCCACAAGGCCTAAGAACAGGTTGTAATACCCTACTAACTGAAGCATGGAAGTACAGCAAAAGCTGGGGGATGGTAGCTTAAAACCAGAGCGATGTGATAATGACTCTGAAGCCAGGCGTGGAAGACCCCCCGATGTTTCAGTGAAACACACCCCCTGCCAAGCAGGACAGGCCTGACAGAGAGCAGCTGGATAGGTCTCTACCAATCCCCTTGAGAAACCAATGTTTCTTCAAAACAGGAAGCCCTCCACAGGGACGGCAGTAGGTCTGACATGAGCAAGTCATCTGAGATACGAGGAGACAGCTTTGACCTCCAGTGGCACAGAAAGGGTCTGGGACAGCTTTACTGCCTCTGCATGTCACCGTCACAGATACGTGGCCCCTAGTACAAGGGGGTGTGATCATCTTTGTCGCTTTTGCACTTTTCCACCCCTGTCAACTTTGCTGACACCTAGCTCAACATCTGTTAGGCCAGTAGGAGAATAAACACCAAATGCCGTGCTACTGCTTTCATCTGCCGGTGCAGTGCCAACTCTGTCACATGAAGAAAAGAAAAAAAAACCTACTGAGATTTCTAATAATACACAGTTCCCTCCATGCAGTTTACATGACAATAAAATATAGACTTAAATATACTTTATCGATTGCTTGAAGAAGACGAGACAGATTCTTCCGTAATTCAATTTCATTATCAACATTTTGATAATGAAATTGAATTACGGAAGAATATATTGGGATGACATCATTGGATAATGTAAGCAGCCACAAGGATAAAAGAACGGTGTTTTGGAAGAGGTGGTTGATGGAGACCAAAGCTGAGTCTTTGTCTCCCTCCTGTGGTAAATAATCTGTAGAAAGGATGCTACGAAGAGGAAATACCATGCTTTGTATTAAAAGAAAGGATGCAGAACTTGCTGTAATTATGGAATTTATTTTTCCTTTTTTTTTACAAATATCTTTTTATAACCTTTACATGATTTTTAGTATAACATTTTAAAGCTTCTGAAAATGTATCATTTTTATTTAATATTTATATAATTTATTTATTTATTTACACTACCTTTCAATGTTTTAATTTTTCTTATGTTCACAAAATCTGCATTTATTTGATTGATTACAATATAGAATGATAATTTGATAATTATTGGAACCATAGGATTTTTTTTCCAGCATTTTTTCACGAACAGAAAGTTAAAAGTGTTCAAAGTGTTTAGTCACTTTTGATCAATTTAATGCATTCTTGCTGACATTTTTTTTTAATTGAAAGGTAAATAATTTATAATATAAATAAATATAATAAAATATTATAACCAATTTATTTAAAATATTTTAATAATATATATAATATATAACTATATATTATATGATATATATAACATTTAAATGTTTTGTAAAGATATTCAAACGCATAATACAAAATACAATTAAATTCAAACATGCAAAAATAAGCCTTTACATTTAAATCCCCCAAACACAGCACGCCCTGTCATGTCACAAATGAAATAAAATGCATCAAATTATTTATCTGGTAGCGCTTTGAATTACTATTAAATTCTCTGAAGGGAAAACTAATATGCATTAAAGTGTTTGTTTTCCTCTCAACGAATACAGATTACAGGTAAATGTAAACAGATTATGGACCTACACCTTGGAATTTAATGACACTTTGATGAGACTTTGATTGCTATTCCATCTTCATTGTATCAAAGATAATTGGCCACTTTCTTCAAATTATTTCCTCCACTCAATGAAGTTGATGAAGCATGAGAAATCAATTAGACATGGGGCAACCACAAGTTCTTTCCCTTGTAACATCAACAGGCAAACAGTTAGCTGTCATTTCTCTTATTTACAATAACCAGATGTTTCAAACTTTACTTTGGAGAGCTCCGGGTCCCAGTCCACTAAGTGTGTATTTTTTCTCCATCACTTATTTGCCAGGTCTAGCTCTTATTGTAGTCTGGACCATCCCAAAGCATCAAGTCAACATGCACACTATCACAAAACAATTTATCCTCATTCCGTGGGTACAGGGGAGGGTTTCAGCGCCTTCCCCCGGTGAGGGAGTTTGGCTCTCACTTGATCAAGTAACACAAACTCTGAGCATTGGGACAGTTTGAAAAAGGAGAGGTGAGAAGAACTCAATACCTCCTACAGACAGTGATTGATGAGGGGAATGTACCCACTCCCAACTCACACGGCCACAGATCAGCCTGATTGGAGACATTGAGATACTGTGACGGTAACATTTTTCTCAAGTATCTGATCTTCAGAACTAATGAACAGTAGTCAATTTATTTCTGGTCCAAATTGAAATTTTCTCGCTAACTGGGTTCGGTCAGAGGGGAAAGAGATGGGTGATGATCAAGATTGGTGTCTTGTAAACTAGTTCAGGACATTAGCTCTGTTTTATATTTAATCTCCATATTACTGTTCAAGAGAGCAAATAATACTAATGTGGCACATTACACTGCCAAAACACGCCTGTTTGCCTGTGTTCATCCCTGCCTTATGAAAAATTAGCCTATTAGCCAATGACATGCAAAATCAATACCAGCATTTTTATTAGATATTTACATAATAAAACATCACACCCATGCCATAATATGCATATTTTATCTATGAAATAGTTTGATAATATTTTCTCATTATCCTTACCAAAGTTCTGTTTTGTTTTCCTTTTTTTTGCACTGGAAGAATGCCATTGTTGATCCTAAAAAAAAAGGAAAAGGATTTTTTTTTAATTTTTTATCTGTTATCACATACTTATCTTCTGGTTGTTCCAAGCCTGTTTCCTTTCTTTCTTCCATGAAGAAAAAAAAAACGAAATATTTTGAAACCAGAAATCCGTTTTATTATGTCAGTTCTGGCATTTGTATTAATTCTATGATTCAATGGTGTAATTTAAGATATGCATTTTTAATGTTAATTTAATCTGGTATTTACTAATATATTCATCTTTACTTTATTTCTAGATTTATTGTCTTTCTTCTATACAATATAACCTACCATTCAAGTTTGGGGTCAGTAAGATTTTTTTTAAAGAAAAATTATTTTATTCCACAAAAGTATCATCGTTTTCCCCCCAAAAATGAAGCCGCACAACTGTTTTTAACATTAATAATAATAAGAAATGTTTCATGATTATGTGAAGGATCATGTGACACTGAAGACTGGAGTAATGGCTGCCTAGTTTTGTATAATAAATTGCATTTTAAAACGTTTTTATTTTTGATCAAATAAATACACTTCTTTCAAAAACATTACAAAATCTTAAGAGCTCCAAACTCAAACAGTAGTGTCATTTGTTCACATTTCTGCATATAATCAATCATAAGGCTTCATAAGTTGACTGCTTTTCCATAGTCCCTCTCCTTTTTTACTCCATGGAAGAAAGAAAGTAAAACGGGTTATAAGCTGCATAAGGTGAGCAAACTATGACAAATTTTACTATAAGAAAGTGCAATAAAAGGGCATTATACATCTGCATCACTGCAATTATCTTGTCTCATAATCGTCCTTACACATCAGTGATGCTGCTTGGAACCAGATGATAAGGCAAAGGCCGGAACCTCTCTGCCCCAACAGCAACATAACAGTGGTTGTTCTGCAGCTCATATGCTCCACGTAAAGGCTTCCCATTCAGCATGCACAATCTGGAAGGATTGAAATCGCTCAACATTGTCTTTCCTTTTGCATGTTCGTTTCATGAATGCAGCACATACCTGTGCACAGCTCCAGTGCGAAGGTGAACTTTCTCGGTCACCATGGCCAATACGTTTTCCCAGCTAGCAAGCGTGTGTTTTGGAATCAGCACCCGTGCTGGAGGAACCAAGATATGTCCATTGGTAAAAACACTATAAAATATAATCAAAGTTGGCACTTAGGAACTCAATCCACACATTTGTGCTTCCAAAAATGATCCTTTGATAATTAACAACATGCAAGAAAATTAGATGTCGTTAGACATAAATAATTAAATAAAGCAGATAACATTGGTCTGATTTTATACCATTAGACAGTATTATAGACCGTTTTAAAGAATTAGACTTTGCCGTAGCCTGAGGGTTTGCCATTGAAGACATCCAATGGGGACACATTAAAAGCAGGGCTCACTTGATGGTGCACGACTCATTACTGATTCTCTTCCATCGAGCTGGGACAATTATTCTGCTGTGAACTACAGGTTGGATCTGCAGTGGAGACAAATGAACAGGACCCCGCTGAGCATCACTGACAATAACTGTTCCACTACTCATTTAGGGCACTTACACATCTGGTTTTCTTCAATCAGACGTCTTAAATGCTATGTTGGTTGTTGTACAGACGGAAACAAGGAGCTAAAAGGGCGACAGACAGTGACATATAGTGCCATAACCTCAAGCAAAGTCACTCTAAGTGGGTATTTTTATGATTATTGCTCTATTATGGTCCACTGCATTTTTGGTTTCTGAGGAAGGTTGTAAAAACTATTAGCTTAATAAGTCACTTCAAATAGTCCAAACTTTGAATAGTACCAAGCCTGCGTCTTCTTGGACCCTATAGACCTTATGCGCCAGAGAAACAAGCACGCAGCCATCTTTAGAATTTTGTCTTTGAACTTCCGTTTTTGCGGTAAATCTGTATATTTCTATGGCATCGTTGTCAAATAATAATTCGCTGGTGAAGTAGATTTGCTTATTGTAGAGTTAACGAAAGTTATCATGAGCATTGTCATGTTTAAAGCAGATGTCTTAACAAATGTCAGTAGACCGAGAAGAGTTTAAAAAGAGCAGGTTATTCATAAATACGTAAGATCGCTGTGGAAATACAAAACCGGAAATTAAAAGACAACGAGCGCATCGCTGAAAAGGGGCGGAGCTACATAAGGTCTATACAAAACAGCTGAGAGTGACTTAACTGTTTTTATGTTCACAGAGACTCCAATGATGAACATGTAAAAATTATCCTTTTGGATTTTTCCATCGATTTGGATTATGCAGTTTTACCATAAACAAACTAATAAACTCAATGTGATGCATATTTGTCAGTCATACATATATAAATGAAACAGGTCCGATTTCTGCACTCAAAAACATGGCATAGTTTATTATTAACTACTTGCATCTATTTGATTTTATTGATTTTAAAATGCATTATTCAAATTGCTTAGAATCAGTATAAATCTTGGGAGTCTTTTAGTGGCTGTTTATGCGTTTTGGCTGTTCATTTACATTTTCAGGGGCCTGAAAACATACTTTCATATTTCATATTTTTGAAAACGGGTTTCAAAGTGCAAGTCTTTCTTGACGAGAAACCTGACGCACGTGTAAATTCTCCTCCCTCTTCACCTCTGTCACAATACTTTTAATTTATGTTTTTCCTTTACAATTTAAAGGTGCACTGTGTAAATTTTAGCGGCATCTAAAGGTGAGGTTTGCAACCGCTCACCCCTCCCTTTCGAAGAAAATGGTGGCACAAAATGGCGACTTCCCTGTAAGGCGACCCGTGTTGTATGTAGATAGAAATGGCTCATTCCAAGGTAATAAAAACATAGCAGTTCATTATGTAAGGTATTTATACAATAAAAAATGTTTTATGTATATTATATTGTAATTTCTGTCAATTGATCCTCCTAAATATTACACCATGCACCTTTAAATAAACCATACATCTCACATATTTCTACACGGCAGTTTGCGTCATTATTATTTATTAAGAATTTATTAGATAACCAAACCTTAACAACATAGATCACTTGAGCACAGCTGATGAAGTGACACTCGAGTGATCAAGAATATTCCAATATACAAATAAGCTTTCCTTAGATTCCACGGTCCTCATTTTCTATCCTTACAGCCTTCCCTCGCATCCTATGGGGGGTGGAGCTGAGACGCAAGGAAAGGAAACAAGGATGCACAAATTAGAAATGAGAAGCACCCACAGTCTGTGCGTGTATAGTGTTTCTTTACGATGTGACAGTGCCAACTACTGGCCTGGCAGCAGAATACAGCGTTTAGTTGTTTTTCGCGGATCCATGTGACTGGGGATCATTTTGACAGAGTTCTTGTCTGTACGAGAAAAACGCAATGATTTTCCGTTTTTAGTACATTGATTTTGCATACACGTACCCTTAGATAACAAATATTTTGGTATTGTGATGCTTATATACACTAGCTTCTGTTCATTATAGTATACCTTCCTGCAGAGATTCGCTCCAACTTCAACAAAAAAAACCTGAACCAGGGTTTATATGAAAATTACAAGTGGTGTGTGCACAGGAGTGGAACTGAAATCTACAGGAAAATAAAACTCAAGAGCAGGGCTGAGCACTACATTGCACTAGAATTATCCAACAGATAGTTCTAAATTGTATTAATAACATAATATAATCACTGCTTTTAGTATAGGAGTATAGGAAAGAAAATAACTATTTGTTTCATTACTTCCAAAAACATGAGAGGGACATTTAATGACCGAATAAAGATGGAAAACACTTGTCCTTCGGTGGGTTCTTGTGCGTAAAGATAGCTTGTGGAAAAGGGAACAAAGCATTATGGAATATGACATTACTGTATACATTAGAAAATGAAAATAAATCAGAGGGGAGCATTTGCAAAGAACATTTAGTGAATGCTGACTACAGTAAATAATTTTCTAAAATAATTTTATGAGTAGTCAGAAAACTTTGAGTGCTCCAGACATTGGCTCCCTGATAGTTTGAAATGGAGTGAAACAGCTGACTCAAATGGAGATCAATACACGTTGACTTTATGGTTTTCAGCAACAAGAGGCATGAAATCAGTCATCCGCTACAGTCTGGAGAAACCTTGCAGTGATATTCTATCAGAGAGATGTATCAGAGTCAATAATGATGTAGGATGTGGAACAAATGATCATACTGCAAACATGTCATGATTTGACTCAGATATTTGCTTCCCCTTTACTGTTCTGATATATGTACTCAAACAAACTCACTGAAAAGGAAAGATTATTTAGATGAAATATCAAATATAGTATGATATCATGATAACAAAATGTTTTGAATACTGTGGTTCCAAGACTCTTACCAGTTCCCTTTTCTTATTTGGTGGTTTCTGTGTTATATGATGATAGCTATCAAAGAATAAAGGAGAGAGAAAGTATAGTTAACATAATAATAATAAAAAAAAACATCCAATATTGTTCATGTTAATATACATAACTTAATAAATATTTAAAAAGTATAATATTTTCATGGCTTTGAAACGTACATTTCATAACAAAGTAAGTAATATATTATGGCAACCAGGTCACAATTAACACAAATTAAGCAAGAAATGACATCTGCTAGAAAAAATTTTTTCCTCTGTTTAGAAACATCTTCAGTTATTAAAATAAGCATTATATTTCCAGATTTAAGGCTGTTATAAAATTTACGTTTGTCGATATGAGGAAGCTCTGAATCTTTTCCCTGTACAACCAAGGAATTGCCATCATTGTGTGTATATTTTGTCCCCATAATGTAGGGTTTACCAGGACCACACTCAAGGTTTCATTGTAAGCTGTGCTGTGTACTCGATAGATGAAATAAACCCAAAGATGCCCAAACTTTGGCCTGCAGACCAAAGTTGGTCTGTCATGACTTTTGATTTGGCCCACCACATGACTAAGATAAAAAAATTATAAAAAAATAAACATATTGGCCTATATATACACCAATCAGGCATAGCATTATGACCACCTTCCTAATATTGTGTTGGTCCCCCTTTTGCTGCCAAAACAGTCCTGCATCATGGTACCATGTGTTCCCCAGATATGTGACGCACACGCGTCACTTACGCTAAGAAAACGTGATTGATCAGACCAGGCCACCTTCTTTCATTGCTCCGTGGTCCAAGTCTGATGCTCACGTGCCCACTGTTGGCGCTTTAGGCGGTGGACAGGGGTCAGCATGGGCACCCTGACTGGTCTGCGGCTATACAACCCCATACACAACAAACTGCGATGCAATGTGTATTCTGACACCTTTCTATCAGAACCAGCATAAACTTTGTGAGCAATTTGAGCTACAGTAGCTCGTCTGTTTTATCGAACCACACGGGCCAGCCTTTACTTCCACTACGTGCATGAGCCTTGGCCGCCCATGACCCAGTTGCCGGTTCACCACTTTTCCTTCCTTAGACCACTTTTGATAGATACTGACCACTACAGACCGGGAACACCCCACAAGAGCTGCAGTTTTGGAGATGCTCTGACCAAGTCATCTAGCCATCATAATTTGCCATCTTTGTCAAACTCACTCAAATCCTTACGCTTGTCCATTTTTCCTGCTTCTAACACATCAACTTTGAGGACAAAATGTTCACTTGCTGCCTAATATATCCCACCCACTAACAGGTGCAGTGATGGAGAGATAATCAGTGTTATTCACTTCACCTGGTCATAATGTTATGCCTGATCGGTGTGTATATGTGTGTGTGTGTGTGTGTGTGTGTGTGTGTGTGTGTGTGTGTGTGTGTGTGTGTGTGTGTGTGTGTGTGTGTGTGTGTGGTCCTGATGAACCCCACATTATGGAGACAAAATGTCCCCACAAAGATGCCAATATCCTAATTCCTTGTCCTTGTGGAGACATTTTAACAGCTTTAAATCAGACTAAATATTTTTTTTGAAAATGTAAAAATGCAGAAAGTGTTCTGTGATGGTAGGGTTAGGAGATAGAATATACAGTAAAGTATAACAATTATTTTGTCTATGGAAGGTCCCCATAAAACGAAAACATGTGTCATTCAACTCAAAACCACACCTACTCTATAATAGTTTACTTACTTCTATAATAATTTCAACATTACCATATGAATAAACGAACTTACTCCAGCTTTTGAAGTCTCTCTGCTCCGGCTGCCACATATATCTCTCCATGCACCAGCTGTTCCAGATCCACCACCCTGTGACCCTTAGGGGTGTAAATGTTTCGCACTGCCCCAAATGGAGCTGTGATGCCTCGAGTGACAGTGTTCAGAAAGCTGTCAAAAGTGAATGATTGGCGTTGATTGATGACAAACCTTCGGCCGGGGTAAAAAGCATCTCCGTTCCGGAACACAGTAACCGTTTTGGTAGGTGAAAGCTGTGAATGAAACCCGCGACGAGACATTATGAACCAATCCTGCTGTAACCCACGGGGTGGTGCTGAAAAGACCAAAAATCAATAAGGCATAGAAATAAAAACACAATTTTTAGTAACCACAGCCGAAGTTGTTGACAGTTGTTTGAAACGTTGTTTTCCGTGTGCTTGAGGCAGGATGTTGTTTTGACGAGATTGTGAAAATGCCAAAACGTGGCAAGTAAAGACCTACCCTCAATTCCCTTCCAAACTCAATATATTACGGAATCGCCATAACTGTTAATTTGTAGGCCTACTTGTTTAAAAAAAAAAAAATGTGTTCCAGTTTTCGTCTGTGCTCTGCCTCTGAGGTAACTGGAGATTTAACGGCGCCGGCGGTCAGGCATCCAATTAACTTAATTTAGACAACCACCAAACAATAGATTAAATTTTAATCCACGTATTACTTACACATGTCGTAGCAGACACTGTAAACTATTGTAGGACCTCTTTTCAAAAATATCAGTTTCAGCTATAGGTGTCAACCTGATTTTGTCCTGTTTTGTTAGGTTAACCTATTTAAATTAATTTAATTTACTTTGTAGTATATTTTAGGGAATCGTGATGATTTGAATGTCCTCTTCATCCTCTGAACTTTGACCTTTTAAGTAGCCTAGTTCACCATTTGAAAATGCTAGTAAAATGATCATACCATAGTGGTTGCAATGATATGAAATAAATGGACAAATGGTTCTGTTATATTATTATTTTATACATTTATAAAATTTCATTTTTTTTTTACACACGTTAGACCTTGAACCAGTAACAAGTAATTGTTATTATTATTAAAGTTAAACCATTAGGCCTATATATTATTTAATAAAATGTTAGGTTAGAATTGTGTCTTTTGTATATCGTTATAGCCTCATAGTATAATTGCTAAAGTCCAAAAACATTGAAATATGATCTGGGCAATTATGCTATGAGGCTAACGATATGGTTTCTTTTTATTTCAATATTTTCAATGACTGGAATGTCAAAGGAAATTTTGTTAACTTATTGTAAAGGAATAGTTCAAATTCTGTCATCATTTACTCACCCTCAAGTTCCAAACCTGTATGATTTTCTTTCTTCTGGGTACCCCATATGGTTACCCATATTCTTCAAAATATCTTCTTTTGTGTTCAGCAGAAGAAGAAGAAAAAAATCATACAGGTTTGGAACAACTTGAGTGTGAGTAAATGATGACAGCTTTTTCATTTTTGAGTGAACTATCCCTTTAAGAATGACCCCAATTTCTCACTGGTCAAGCTTATTTAAAGCTGATTAGCAGATTTATTGTCACAATAGTTGGATAGGTTCCTTGTGCCATTGTCTGTTTGGTCTGACAGTGTAGAATAACAGATCAGTTTACACAAGCAGGTCGCCTGATTATGTTTGAAAAGTTCCTTCTAAAGACCTGTTATGAAATTCCAGCACCCTCCGTCTTTAAAGATTCATGGAGGGGGAGGGGGGAATGGTAGCTTATCCACTTTGCTACAAATTAATCTGATTTCCTGCCTTCTGTTATATTTTCATGCATAGTTAATTCCAGGACAGCTTGACCTTGTCATCAGCAGCACATACAGTAAGTGCAGAACAGCAATGACAGTGTGTAGAGCCAGACATGACCACTAGAGAGCGCCAGATTACAACTCTATCAAACTAACTGCACGGCGTCAGAAAGTTTATTTGTGCCTCAGAAAAACACACACACACACACACACACACACACACACACACACACACACACACACACACACACACACACACACACACACACACACACACACAAATTATGATATATTATCATAATTAAAGTCGTATGGGGAAGTTGACAAGAAGCATGGAAATAAACTTTATCATTACTGTATAAAAAAATTTAAAAAATCATCCTTAACTATGGGATGACAAAAAAAGGAATTTTAGTTTTAACAATTTAGGGGACGTTTAATATCACTTTAACACGAAGCAAATTATATTAAAGATATAAATCAGCTTATGATGGGTAGTTTGTGATAGTGATATTTTGATGATATTCAATACCATATTATTGATCTTTTTATTTATTTTTTATATATTTTATTTTCCTTATCTGACCTTGTCACTGCCCCAGTCTGTCAATAATGTATTAAATAACTGGGATGATGACCTACTGGTAAACTGGGACATCTATTTAAATCATTTTACTGAAGGGAATAAATAGTGTTTGACCATTATAAAAAATACAATTCATAACCTCAGCCCTACAGTTTAGTCTAGAAGACTACACATTATGTAAATTTGCTCTTGTTAGCTATTTCTAGTATGCTGACCTATTCAGTATATTATTAATAAACCATGTAATTCAAATACCATTGCTGTAGGAAAGAAAGACCGGCTAAAAAAAAGAGGTGTAATATATGGAATCTAAAATTGTAAATATAATAAGATAAAGTCTTGTTCCTTCATTTAATTGTATTACATTTGTGTACTTTAGTAAAGTAGGCCTACATGTCCCACTGTCACGATAAAGTTATCCCAGTCTGCAATAACACCTGGAAAATATAGTCTACATGTGTTTATTGATCTGTATAATGTATGAGACAAATACATTTTAAAAGTACAAATATTCCATAGTCTCTCCGTTGAGTTTTTAAAAGGTGTGTGCAGTAATTGTTCATAATCAATAAGTTCATAATTGTTCATAATCAATAATCAATATTTTTGAAAGAAATTAATACTTTTATTCAACAAGGACATTCAATTGATCAGTAAAGACATGTACAATGTTATAAAAGATGTCAATTTCAAATAAATGCTGTTCTATTAAACTTTCTATTCATCAGTTATTTTCATTCAACTGTTTTCAACATTTATAATAATAATAAAAAAATATTGGACACCAAATCAGCATATTAGAATGATTTCTGAAGGATCATGTGACACTGAAGACGGGTGTAATAATGCTGAAAATTCAGCTTTGCCATCACAGGAAAAAAAACAATATATTTTTTTTGTAATAAAATTTCTGTTTTTACTATATATTTGTTTAATCAGCATAAGAGGCTTCTTTCAAAAACATTCAAAATTCTTACCCGACCCCAAACTATGATTATAATCACATTAATTTAAAGTTACACTTTATTTAAATATTCTCCTAACTGTAAGTAACTTTGTAACTACATGTCAACCAACTCTCATTGGAGTATTAGTACTGTATGCCAGGGCTTGACATTAACTTTTTTGCTCACCAGCCACTGTGGCTAGTGTTTTTCCAAAATTACTAGCCACTCTGCATTTTCACTGGCCTGTTGACATCGATACCATGGGGGAAAACTGCCATATAGATATTTTTAATATCATCTCATAATTTGGCAGCAGGTATATTAGGCTACTGTCACTTTAAGACCTGACGGATCCATTATACTGTTACACATACGTTTTCTATCAGAAAGCTTTCACTTAAAACATAACCAAGACTGGCATTTTGACATTATTTTGTGTGTATTTGACTGTTTAAGCACATTAGCGCATTGTTACTGAGAAGAGGCTTCATGTGTGCGCACTTTGGGTGTGAGCACAAACTCTGCAGGAATAAAATTATACGCAATAGGCAAATTGACCCATCGAAATTCAAGCCCTGTAACACCAACAATATTCATCCGAAGCAAATTAAACGAGTAAGTCGGGTTTGTGTGTGAACGCGCTGTCGAGAAGAGATAAGAGAGCAAGAAAGCGCAGCTGGTATTCTGCGGGAAATGAATAGGCGTTTCAGATATTTCAGTATCAATATTGAAAAATCTATATTTTTTACAACACAAGGCAAGGCACATTACTGTACATTACAAAACACTACTGTCCATTGCACTTAGTTTATTATTTCAGATGTCTTTTTTTAAAACACTAGAATTGAAAAATATATAGGCTATATCATATGTGACCCTGGACCACAAAACCAGTCATAAGGGTCAATTTTTTAAAATTGAGATTTATACATCATCTGAAAGCTGTCTCTATGGCCGAGATATAACTATTTGAAAATCTGGAATCTGAGAATGCAAAAAAATCGAAATATTGAGAAAATCGCATTTAAAGTTGTCCAAACGAAGTCCTTAGCTATGCATATTACTACCAATGATACATATTTATGGTAGGGAATTAACAAAACCACTTCATGGAACATGATCTTTACATAATATCCTAATGATTTTTGGCATAAAGTAAAAGTCGATAATTTTGACCTACAATGTATTGTTGGCTATTGCCACAAATATACTCGTGTGACTTATGATTTTTTTGGTTTTGTGGTCCAGGGTCACATATATAAAATTCAACCTGCCAAAGTGGCTAGTAGGAGTCACTGCATTTTACATGCCACTGCTGAAATACACTGCATTTGGCGGGTTGGCGGGTGTTAATGTCAAGCCCTGCTGTCTGCATAATTTCTGCTAACACTTGTGCTAACATATTATGATGGTCCGCCAACACATCTTATTGACCATCAACTACATGGCAACTTATTCTGCTAACCTGAACCCTAACACCTAAATTGAACCTATACTGTAACAGTCTACTAATACTCTAATGAGAGTTGTTGACATGAAGCTGCAAAGTTACGTATAGTTAGTAGTGGACCATTGAAATAAAGTGCAACCTGGATGTTGTTTTAAACAGTTTTACATAAAATTCCGCATGTCACACTGCTGTGACTGCTCAATAGATGAGAAAATGTAGAAATGCTGTACCTTTTCCAATGAAATTTCAGCCTTCTTTGAAACTAGAGCATTTTAAACACATCTGACTTTCTGCCCTATAGATGCTCAGTGAAGTCATACTGCGTCCTTGTCAAACTCACACACAAAGTACATGGTGAGGTGACAAGCTACATCAATCCACTCGCCTGAAGACACCATCTCGACGCAGTCCTCGTCATCGTAAGCGTTGTTCGGCTCGCCCTCCCTCCACTTGCTGAAAGTGGTCATGGGTGAACGCTCCACATACACAAAGTGGCCTTCTCGCTCCAGGTCGTTGATGCCGATATACACTCTACTGAGGCCGGCTTCAGTGACGTAGCCAGCGATGGCTCTGTTAGCCGCCGCATCCTTGGGCATGGCCAGGTGTCCGCCTCGCCCCTGACAAAACACCTCTGCATCCCTGTAGCGTTTTTCCTCCTTCACCAGCAGATAGACCTTGCTGTCTGTCTCTTTGATGCCAGCGACAGCTGCGGGGGAGGGCAGTGCTGAAAAATGAGGATCTGAATTTCTATAATCACACCGCAGCAGCCAGCGTTCACACAAGTGCATTCTGACAGTCAAACAAAAGAGCTTCTGGCTAATGGCTAAATACTTTTGTCTAAGTGTATTCGCCCTGCACATCACATCGAACAACTGTATGAATCAACTTGACAACTTCACATTGTAAGAATTTCATTAACGTTGGTAGAGAGAGCAAGCAGTTCATTCTTTCTTTTGGACATACCCTTTTTAATGAACTTCAGCTCACTGGTTAATTGCGCCACTTGAATATCTATTTCACCAATCATTTTCCGTAAGGGTGCACACTCACAGGGGACGCCTGGGGAGACAAATTAAATATGAGACCATTCACATAAGCATTAAACCAATTCCTATTGCGTTCAAACCAATTATAAATTGAGATGAACTTAATTCAATATTAGCAAAAGTTACCTGGCTCTCCATTTGGGCCCTTAGGTCCTGGATCTCCCATATCACCTTTTAAACCTAAAAAAGTACCATTATTAAGCAGTTACACAAAACAAGCATGATTACTTTCAGAATTTTTTTCATGAGCTTGCCTTTGAGTCCAGAGGGACCCATCTTCCCATAACGTCCAGGACTACCTTTTTGGCCTTTGACTCCGGGGAGACCTGAAAAATAACTTATAAACTTATGTACAAAAAATAATACACATGGATGGGAACCAAAGAATATAGTAATTCCCCGAATGTAATTTGATTCCCTTGTTTATCAGTATATTGAATCATTAAAGGCATTTATAAACACAAGTTGTGATTGGTCAATACTGGCTCACGTGAGCTCAACTATTTAAAAGAAAGATAAGGGAAGGGCTCCTTAAAGTCTATGCATTTGGCAGCTCCCTTTTTGGTCACTTACTTTGAAAATGTTGAAATTTATTTTAACATCAAACATTCCTTACAGGTTCATAATGAACATGTTTCATCGTGTAAGTGGGTGGTAATTCAAAAGCATGTGCATTCGATTAACCTCTCAAAACAGTTTAGTATTACCTAGCTCTCCAGGTGGCCCTACTTTCCCAGGTCTCCCAGGTGCTCCTTTCTCTCCTTTCTCTCCTGCTTCACCTACATGACAGCAGGAACATTTTGAACAAAGTCATAGACTTGCACAGACAAACCTGTTCGGAATAGCATATATTGTACTATTGTTGCAGTAGCGTCTGTGCACAGCATACACATTTTCTGTATCCACTGAATACCGTCATACTAAATATATACAAATATACTGTATCCAAGAGTTTAATGCACACAATTTGAGCTTCCATATCCAGTGTGATGAATATAGAGTTAAATCATACAAAATTCAAATTACAAATAGTAAAACGATAGCAGGCCTATATATCCTACCTTTCAAAAGCTTTTTTTTAAAAGAAAATGTATTCAGCAAGGATGCATTGAATGGAAAAAGTGGCAGTAAAACCATGTATAAATTCTTTCAAATGAATACTGTTCTTTTGAGCTTTCTATTTATAAAAAAACCTGAGAAACTGTTTACAAAAATATATTAAGCATCAGAACTGTCAACATCAATAATAATAAGAAGAAATGTTTCAGCAAATCAGCATATTATAATTATTTCTGAATGATCATGTGACACTGAAGACTGGCATAATGATGCTGAAAATTCAGCTTTGCCATCAAAGGAATAAATTGCATTTAAAAATAAATAAATAAAAAAATATAAATAAATAAATAAATATATATATATATATATATATATGTATATATTCAAACAGATTTTTAAATTGCAATAATATTTCACATATTACTGTGTTTACTGTATATTTGATCAAATAAATGTGTTACATTTAGTGCTGGGGAAAAATTAATCATGATTAATCGCATCCAAAATAAAAGTTTGTGTTAACATAATATGTGTGTGTGTACTGTGTATAATTATTATGTATATATATATAAATACACACACATGCATGCATATATTTAAGAAAAATAAGTTATATTTTTATTTAAAAATATATATTTATATATAAGTTAAATATACAGTATAAATATTTCTTAAATATATACATGCATGTGTATTTATATATACATAATACTTATACACAGTACACACACATATATTATGTAAACACAAACTTTTAATTTGGATGCGATTAATCACGATTCATTTTTCCCCAGCACTAGTTGCATTTGATCAAATCAGTTAGGGTCATTAGTGTAGATGAGCTAATGTGGTGTAATTTACTTGTAGTACCTTTGAGTCCAGGGACGAGGATCTGGACTGAGCATGGTTCTTCTGGCATGTGCTGACCATAAACTGACCTCATTAGTGTCACACTTAACATAGTGACCAACATGCAAGCCACAAGCTTCTCTCCACCCATACTGGAAACACAATAGAACATTAATTTTTCGTATACAATCAAATACTAACACAAATTTGAATGCCATGTCGACTGGAAAAAGTAGTAGCAGCTGTTATTGGATTCACAAAGGCTTCGCTGCTCATAAAAAGGAACAAGTGGGACTCAATAACAGACGATGCCTTCACACTCAATTAATCTTGTGACATACAAGCAAAAACAAGTTACTATAGTCATACCAACAACAGCATTTGCAAAGCAAATACACAAAAGAGTACACAAGTTTTGTCTCAACGGCCACGTTCATTTCAAAGTCAATACTAGAGAGCAAACAGTCGCACTGTGACGTCTCCTGTAGCTACCAACTTTAAAGGTAACATCTGAGTTGTCTCGTTGTTGTCTGTACCACCTGCAGGACACCGTATTGCTTATGAAATGGACTTACCTTAAGTTGAATTTCAAAGCCCACTATATAATACGCAGCAGTCCCAGCAAGTATATGGATCCAAGTGAGTTAATGGAGGTTTGCTCACTGGTGGTCTCTCTGAAATTTTTCATCTCACACTCCCTTTCAAGAAACAGGCCTGAGAGTGAGCAAGTACGTGTAAACACAAAGATAAGAGCGGCTCTGCAACACTCCTCTCTGATAATTCCATGGGAAAACATCAGGGTCAGTGACAGAACGACTCTTAACACATTCCTCACAAATTAAGCACCAAAAGCATTCCCAACATTCACAAGTTTCAGTTAAAATAGCGTTGAGGGAAAGAAATTAAATATATTATTTATAGGTATATATTTAAGCAAATCATAATTTCTGTAATATAAATAAGCAGAAAACATGGAGTTCACCCAGAATAAGAAAGCTTGGGAACAGAAATGCTGCAGTTTGTGCAATGGTGCACAGGGTGGCAGTAAATATTTGCCGGAATCTGGAAAAATCCAGAAAAATTAATGGACTCTGTTCTTGTGCTGCAGATATTGTTGTTGACATTGTTGGTTGAATTAAAAAAAATCAAGCTACTTTGCAAAAAAGAAAAAAAGGGAAAAAAAAAGAAACGTGCATTGGCAAAGACATTATCTATTTATCTAGGCAGTGTTTTATATTATATTATATTATATTATATTATATTATATTATATTATATTATATTATATTATATTATATTATATTATACACCGATCAGGCATAACATTATGACGTAATATTATGTTGGTCCCCCTTTTGCTACCAAAACAGCCCTGACCCATCAAGGCATGGACTCCACTAGACCTCTGAAGGTGTGCTGTGGTATCTGGCACCAAGATGTTAGCAGCAGATCCTTTAAGTCCGGTAAGTTGCGAGGTGGGGCCTCCATGGATCGGACTTGTTTGTTCAGCACATCCCACAGATGCTTGATTGGATTGAGATCTGGGGAATTTGGAGGCCAAGGCAACACCTCAAACTTGTTGTTGTGCTCCTCAAACCATTCCTGAACCATTTTTGCTTTGTGGCAGCAGGGCGCATTATCCTGCTGAAATAATGCTTCCATGAAAGGGTGTACATGGTCTGCAACAATGCGTAGGTGGTATGTGTCAAAGTAACATCCATATGGATGGCAGAACCCAAGGTTCCTCCTTCTATCAGAACCGGCATTAACTTGAGCAATTTGAGCTACAGTAGCTCGTCTGTTTGATCGGACCACACGGGCCGGCCTTCACTCCACGTGCATCAATGAACATTGGCCACCCAATGACCCTGTCGCCGGTTCACCACTGTTCCTTCCTTGGACCACTTTTGATAGATACTGACCACTGCAGACCGGGAACACCCCACTAGAGCTGCAGTTTTGGAGTTGCTCTGCACCCAGTCGTCTAGCCATCACAATTTGCCCCAAACTCGCTCAAATCCTTACGCTTGGACATTTTTCCTACTTCTAACACATCAACTTTGAGGACAAAATGTTCACTTGCTGCCTAATATATCCCACCCCCTAACAGGTGCAGTGATGAAGAGATAATCAGTGTTATTCACTTCACCTTGTTCACCATAATGTTATGCCTGTACAATACAATACAATACAATACAATAAAATAAAATACAATACACTGCCAGGCAAAAAAAAGGCGTTGTTTGGATTTAAATTGGCAAATGCTTAAGAGTCGATGATTGGATCATTATTGCAGTGATTTTTGTGTTTCTATTCATCTGTTTGGCAGCAGTTCTTCTAACCCTAACTGATGGATTGTGTAGCTTTTCATTTCCTAAACCATGTAGGAAGACAAATCAAGGCCATATTCCAGGATGACAATATCAAGATTCATCAGGCTCAGATAGTGAAAGAATTGTTGGGAGGGAGCATGAAGGATCATTTCCACACATGAATTGGAACCTCTGAGTCCAGACCTTAAATTCATTGAAAGTCTTTGGGATGTGCTTGAGGAGACTTTACAGAGTGCTTGACTCTTGCATTGACAATACAAGATCTTGATCAAAAATGTATGCACCTCTTGATGGAAATAAATGTTGTGATGTTATTTCCATCAAGAGGTGCATCAATTGTTGTCTTCCTACATTGTAGTTTAAGAAATTAAAAGCTACACAATCCATCAATTAGGGTTATAAGAACTGTTGCCAAACAGATAACATGCTAGAAACATAATAATCATTGCAATAATGATCCAGTTACTGTTAAGTATTTACCTTTTTTGAACTTTTTTTGCTTGTTTGGCCAGGCAGTGTATTATATTATATTATATTATATTATATTATATTATATTATATTATATTATATTATATTATATTATATTATAACTTATAATGTTTTCATTTCTTTTTGCTGTAATTATTTCACTTTTAACTATTACTACTATTACTTACTATTTTTCAAATTGTAATTAATTCTGTTTTGTAGTTAAGTTGTTCTGAAATTAACAATGTTTATTTTCTTGGTTGCACAAGAAACAACATATTTAATTTTCTAGTTGCACTGTACTTACAAATGAGTCACACACCAGTAACTGACAATAAGGAGCAGATATATATGCTCTGCTATTTATATTCACAGTTCTAATAAACAAACTTAATAAAACCATTAAGATGTCATTCATCTCCAAAGCTCTATTGTGCTTGTGTGTGTTGCTAAGGAATATCCTTCCCTTGGTAACAAAAACTAACATGATAACGTGATGAGGGGAAAAACATCGACCCCATGAAATTGAAATTGTGCTGCAGCACAGTTCTCACTCTGACACATAGCACTACAGTGAGACTGCATGTTGAGGAAACTGATCTTATTTTTGTATGTATGGGGTCATGGTTATCCATTTAAATGTGGCATAAGCGTCCCATACTGTCTAAATACACTACATATACACAAACAAACAAAACAAAAAGGTTCTATATGGCACTAAAAGTGGTTCTTCGTCGTAATCATAGAGGAACCACTTTTGGTGCTATATAGCACCATATCTTAACATGTTCTGTATATGGCAGTGGTGCTATATAGCACCTTAGCAAAAGAACCGCTGAAGAACCTCTGAAGAACCACTGAAGCACTAAAATTGGTGCTACACAGCACTTAAAAAGGTTCCCCTATGATTACAAGCGAAGAACCAATTTTTTTTTTTAGAGTGTACTCTACCGTTCAAAAGTTTGGAGCTGGTAGAATTGTTTAATGTTTTTGAAAGACTTCTTATGCTCACCAATGTTGCATTTATTTGATTTAAAATAACAATTCCCTTTCAAGGGAACGAGATGCTGCGTCACCGCTTTGGGAACGCCTCTGCGTGATTGCGTCGTGAAGCACGCATGTCATCAGTCCAATAGAGAGACGGAATGTCATAGGCGGGTGACGTCACAGACCCGGAAACTATAAAGCACACCAGCAAACACACGCCGTCAGCTTCTGTTGCCTTCAACAAGCGCTCTGTGTTATTCTGTCCGTCATTCTGTGTTTGTGTCTGAGTTCAGACTGTTTTGCAAATCACAAGACATATAAGAGAGATTATGATGAGCGAGCAGTGTTTCAGACAGTGTGTTCCTCCCTGTCCACATTACATCACGGACGGGGACACACACTCGATGTGCGTTGCTTGTTTGGGTGAACAGCACGCTCAATCGGCACTCGAGGGTGTCGGCTGCGAGCACTTTGAGGCTCAGCCGGGCGTTCTTTGAGGAGAGCGTCCCGGCTCGCGTTCCCCACGGCACGGGTCCCGCTGCTGCTGAGGCTCAGCAGCAACTTATGTTGTGGGGTTCGCAAAAGGATCTGTTTGAGGGGTTTGAGACGGGCTCTGCCCTATCTCAGCCTTCACCCAGCAGATCCAGCGCCGCCTCTCTGGGTTCGGGAGCCAGTCCGGGGAGCGGCCGCGGTGTTGCAGCTATCTTCCTCTGAGGAGATTGATATCTGTAGCATTGAGGCAGGGGGTGAGGACTCGCCACTTCATTCCCCTGCGGGTGAGGAGCTCATGGATGTGCTAAGCAGAGCTGTGGCCAGATTACACATCGACTAGCCACAGGAACAACATGAGCGAGCTGCTGTAAAAAGCAGACTCGACGATCGCTTTCTCCCCGCGCGATCTGTTCAGCCTCCACGTAGGAGTCTGCCGTTTTTCCCGGACCTCCACAACGAGGTGTCGAGGTCTTGGAAGCTGCACGTGTCGTCACGCATTTTCACCCCACATACTTTAAAGACACGGTTATGGTCAGATGCCTCGGGTTGAGCAGATGCTTGCAAGCCATCTCTCACCCGTCTGCATCTGCCATAAAGGCTCCAGCTTTGCCCACAAAACCCCTAAAAGTGACATCATCTTTTGTGGGCAATGCGTACTCGGCAGCAGGTCATCACCATGACTGGTCGCTCGGCCCAGGGTCTGTGGCAGGAACATCAGCGTTCGTGGCACGTAAATTGCCTGGAAATGTTGGCGGTGTTTCAGGCCCTGAAACACTTCCTGCCACATCTCAGGGGCCATCATGTGCTTGTACGCACAGACAGCACATCGGTGGTCTCCTACATCAACCATCAGGGGGGTTTAAGGTCCCGTCACTTATACAATTTGGCGTGCCTTATCCTCCTCTGGGCTCAGGGAAAATTGCTGTCAGTCAGGGCAATGTACATCCCAGGGAGCCAGAATGTGGAAGCAGACATCCTGTCGAGGCAGGGGCCGTGGCCCGGGGAGTGGAGACTCCACACCGAGGTGGTGGAGCTCCTTTGGGAGAAGTTCGGCAGGGCCCAAGTGGACCTGTTCGCCACTCACGAGAATGCACATTGTCGTCTGTGGTTCTCCCTGTCGCCTCCAGCTCCTCTCGGACTGGACGCTATGGTACAGGAGTGGCCGAGGCTGCCCCTGTACGCTTTTCCCCCGATTGCTCTGCTTCCGGGAGTTCTAGAGAGAGTGCGTCGGGACGGGGCCTGTCTTCTGCTAGTAGCCCCGTTCTGGCCGGGCCGGGTATGGTTCTCGGACCTGGTGTCTCTCCTCGACGGCTCTCCCCTGGAGATTCCGATCAGGAGGGACCTTCTCTCTCAGGCGGGCGGAGTCTTTGTACACCCCTGCCCGGAGCTGTGGAAACTGTGGGCTTGGCCTCTGAGGGGGCCCAGCTCATAAGTTCCGGTCTCTCAACCGAGGCTGTTGAGACCATTCTACACTCCAGAGCTCCCTCTACGAGGAAACTTTACTATCTAAAGTGGAGACTCTTCACCTTATGGTGTCGAGATCGCCTGCGGGATCCAGTTAACTGCCCTGCGAGCGTGGTGCTGGAGTTCTTGCAGGAGAGATTCTCTGCTGGGTTAGCCCCCTCCACACTAAAGGTGTACGTGGTGGCCATAGCAGCTTACCACACTCCTTTGAGTGGAGTTTCTTTAGGGGACTTGCAAGCCCTCTCTGTTGCACCCTCATGCTTGGAATTTGCCCCGGGTATGGCTAAGGCCTTTCTCTCTCCGAGGCCCGGGTATATTCCTAAAGTCCTCAATAATCCTGTGAGACCTATTGTGCTCCAGGCCTTCTGTCCTCCTCCTTTTACGACATCAGACCAGGAAAAATTAAATCTGCTTTGTCCCATTCGCGCATTAGACACCTATGTCCACAGAGCTGCCCTGTGGAGGAAAACTGATCAGTTGTTTGTTTGTTACGGACCTCCCTCTTGAGGGGGTCCAGTCTCAAAGCAGAGAATGAGCAAATGGGTGGTCTAGGCTCTCTCACTTGCTTATGTGGCAGCCGGACAGCCCTCTCCTTTAGCTGTTTGGTCCCACTCCACTAGGAGTATGGCTTCCTCTCAGGCTCTTTAAGCAGGGGCCTCCCTGCAAGACGTTTGTGATGCGGCGAGGTGGTCCTTGCCTCATACTTTCATCAGGTTCTACGAACTGGATGTCAACGCTACTCCGGGGTCTCGGGTGCTCGCCTCTTAGCTCATGCTACAGACAGGCATCCAGACTCACATTGGGGACGTTGGTATTCTCGTTTCCAAAGCGGTGACGCAGCACGAGTTCCCTTGAAAGGGAACGTCTCGGTTACATCTGTAACCTTAGTTCCCTGAATAGGGAACGAGACGCTGCATCACCCAGCCATACTCCTCGCATGCCCGCAAGCGCCTTGTTTCAGGCCTTCTTCAGAAGCTGACGGCGTGTGTTTGCCGGTGTGCTTTATAGTTTCCGGGTCTATGACGTCACCCGCCTATGACGTTCCGTCTCTCTATTGGACTGATGACATACATGCTTCACGACGCAATCACGCTGAGGCGTTCCCAAAGCGGTGACGCAGCGTCTCGTTCCCTATTCAGTGAACTAAGGTTACAGACGTAACCGAGACGTTTTCTCTTTTAATGATTTTAAAATTTTTATTGATTCCTGTGATATCAAAGCTGAATTTTCAGCATCATTACGCCAGTTTTCAGTGTCACATGATCCTTTATAAATTAGTCTAATACTATGCTGATTTGCTGCTCAAAAAAAAAACATTTATTATTATTATCAACAGTTGTGCTGCTTTAGCCTAGAAATCTAGACGCACCCTAGCGGCAGCAAATATAATTTGCAGCCAGGGCATCTAGCAACTCTCTGTTGGCTTACGAGCTGGAAAAACCAAACTCTAGTCAGGCCAATCACATCGTGTATAGAGTCGGTGGGTGGGTGGGCTTAACATAATGGCGGCAGAGTTGCGGCGGTTCAGCGTGCTACTTGAAAACAAAGAAGCTGGCGAACAGCGGTCTCTCGAATCGGCTTTGGCCGCGACTCTGGAAGACTTGGAGTTAAGCTTTTCTTTTTTATTCTTAAAAAAGAAAGATGTGTTCGGAGTTTTGCTGACCGGATACAGCAAAAGTTTAATCCATCAACTAGCTCCGCTTCACCTTCTTTGTTGCTCTGGTTGGTTGTGGCGCTCATGGCAATATCCTATTGCGTGCAGAGGGAATTTGAAAGACAACCGTTTATCCCACCCCTCGGATTGAGCCCTGGTAATGGTGTGTTCCCAGACCCAACATCTTGATGTGGGTCTGGCTTGTCAGGCTAGTGCTGCTTAACATTTTTGTGAAAACCATGATACATTTTTTTCTGGATTCTTTAGATCAGTTTAAAGCATCCTTGCTAAATAAAAGTATTAATTTCAAATTTTACTGACCCCAAACTTTTGAACAATAGTGTATGGAACGACGGAGCCCCTAAAGAGACACAGTGATGGGAAAAAATATATATATAAGGCTTCTCATATTACAATGCTTTTGCATTCGCTCGAATATGTTTGCTTTTCCTCCCATCTGGTATTTTTTTCCACCACCATGTCCCTTTTTGGGCTCCATAGTGTTTATTTACCATGACAAAACACCAAATAATAATAATAACAATAAATAAATATTATTTTTATTATCAGCTGAACTTTGAGATTATTTAAAGGGTTAGTTCACCCAAAAATGAAAATTCTGTCATTAATTACTCACCCTCATGTCGTTGGACACCCGTAAGACCTCCGTTCATATTCGGAACACAAATGAAGATATTTTAGTTGAAAGCTGATGGCTGAGAAAGGCTTCAGACAGGCCTCCATTGGCATTCAGTACATTGACATTTCCAAGATCCATGAAAGGCACTTAAAACGTAGTTACAAAGTCTATCTCACCACAGTGGCTCTACAATAAGTTTACGATACGACGACAATAGTTTTTGTGCGCAAAAAAAAATCAAAATAACACCTTTAACCAACTTGTTCTCGACTTCCGTGTATGCCTCCACGACGCATGCGCGAGAATATGAAGCAGATCCGGCGCTCGGACACATGACCCAGAAGCGATTTGTTTAAGAGCAGAGGAAGACGTGCGTGTCTAAGCTGTTGGATTCTACATTGATCGTGCTTTAGGTCTCGGCGTAGTTCTCAAAATGGGGTTAAAGTGTGTATTTCATGGATTCCCGAACGCCGGCGCTACGTCATATTCTCGCGCATGCGTCGTGGAGGCACACACGGAAGTCGAGAACAAGTTGGTTAAAGGTGTTATTTTGATTTTTTTTTGCGCACAAAAACTATTGTCGTCGCATCGTAAACTTATTGTAGAGCCACTGTGGTGAGATGGACTTTGTAACGATGTTTTAAGTGCCTTTCATGGATCTTGGAAGTGTCAATGTACTGAATGCCAATGGAGGCCTGTCTGAAGCCTTTCTCAGCCATCAGCTTTCAACTAAAATATCTTCATTTGTGTTCCGAATATGAACGGAGGTCTGACGGGTGTCCAACGACATGAGGGTGAGTAATTATGACAGAATTTTCATTTTGGGGTGAACTAACCCTTTAAATCCAATTTTGAAACAATAGTTTTAATCATCATCATCATTACTGACATTAGCACATACTGTATGTAAATAAATACATGTACAGTAATATCTCTGTTACTATCTTAAGGCTGGCAACAGATTTAAATTCTCCCCTAAATGCAGAAAAAAATGGTTAACCTTTTTTTATTTTCTTTCAATGATAGCTTAACCCCCTCTGTTTTGACTGACATTGCATTGTCTCTGAACCCGAGAGGACAAGGATAAAGTCTGAATTTAAAAAGTGTGCTGTTGGATGTTTTGCTCTTGCATTCTGCTCCACTAAGGCTAAAAGCCCTCTGTGGATCAGAGCCCGGAGAGGACAACCTTGACCACCGGAGCATGACAACCATAGAGTTCTGTCTGACTTAAGGGCACCTTCAGAAAGATGGCACTTTGTGCTGTGTCAGGATCAGGAGGTTGGCAGGCGGCTCAGCCGTTGGACGTAACATCCATTCAACCATCTCAGCTCATTAAAGGCACTTATTTTCTTGAAAGATGAGTGAATAAATCACACGGTGCAAGGGTGCCAACTGGTTCTTGCTAATCAAGGGATCGTTGAAATAAATCCTGCAGCAACCTACAAACTCAATAACCTGCATGGATGTAAAGCTTTTAGTAGTGCTTTTTGTTCACCTTTTCTATATGCACTTTCTATGCTCTATACACTTTTCATATGCATGAATGATATGTTGTAAGAAAAATGATACTCATATCTAGGGTTTTAATAATGTTTAAGTTTCTTGGCTCATCTACATGTTTCTCTTTCCTACACCTCCACATTCCGCAGGTCTCTACATCACAATATGCCTTGTGTTCACAGTTATGTGTGCTATGAGGGCTATTTCAAGCAAAAGAGGGAAACAAAAGCCATTATGAAAGACAGTGAGCAATAAGACAATAACTCATATAGTTATTAATTCATGAGATCATATTGTCCCAGATGCGTCAAATTAAAGTAGATTAATTTTTATATAAGGGTAGTTCATTCATAATGTGTCCATGGGTCACTTAAAGATTTTAAGTTAAAATATGTAAATACTATAAATAGAGTTGTACTGATGTAATAAATTATAAATCATTTGTTTTGTATAGTCAATGCAGAATTCCAGAATTGAAAAAGAAGTTTCAGCTAAAATATGATACACCTGTCCACCATATCAATGGACAATTTATTCAATTAAATATATATAATTAATGTATATTTAATTAATTACTAATTAATCACACATTCCTTCTTTAATTAATTCTGTAACTAATCATGATTAAATACATTGGAGTTTTTTTAATTTTTTTATATTGTATCATTTCACAGTTACTCTCCAAATTATCTTAAAGACAGTATATTTTAAATATTTGTTGTGATGGCATCTTTTCATGAATGGAGGCCAGCACCACTGAAACTAGTTCTGCTACTGATGTCTATGAAAATGACTTTTTTATAATTTTTAATTAAAATAACAACTTTTAATTGAAGTGAACTTTGAACAATCTCCACATAAACCTATTATAATAAATGTCATATTTACCAGGTAGGAAAAATACAGAAATTTAATAAAGTTATCAAAGACTTTTATTAACTGCAAAAATTATCAATTAAATATAGATTCATCCTTATTAAAGCTACAATTTTCTCTGTTACCTTTGTTCTTTGATTAACATTAATGACAGTATCATGCAGCAGGTTTATTAGGCTGCTGTCACTTTAAGATCTGCTACTGCCGAATATCTGACGTGCTGTCACACGCATCTAATTTTCTCAAAAGAAAACCATTAGTAACACCCTACGCCGTCATGGATTAAAATCCTGCAGCGCACGCAAGGTCAAGCCAGCTCAAGCCAGCGCATGTCCAGGCTCGTCTGAAGTTTGCCAATGACCATCTGGATGATCCAGAGGAGGAATGGGAGAAGGTCATGTGGTCTGATGAGACAAAAATAGAGCTTTATGGTCTAAACTCCACTCGCCGTGTTTGGAGAAAGAAGAAGGATGAGTACAACCCCAAGAACACCATCCCAACCGTGAAGCATGGAGGTGGAAACATCATTCTTTGGGGATTCTTTTCTGCAAAGGGGACAGGACGACTGTCCCGTATTGAGGGGACGATGGATGGGGCCATGTATCGCGAGATCTTGGCCAACAACCTCCTTCCCTCAGTAAGAGCATTGAAGATGGGTCGTGGCTGGGTCTTCCAGCATGACAACGACCCGAAACACACAGCCAGGGCAACTAAGGAGTGGCTCCGGAAGAAGCATCTCAAGGTCCTGGAGTGGCCTAGCCAGTCTCCAGACCTGAACCCAATAGAAAATCTTTGTAAGTGGGCAAACCTGCAAAATCGGGCAGTGTATCAAATTGACTTGTTCTCCCCACTGTATACAAACACACACACACACACACATATACACACACATGTGCTATAGGTTATGTCTCTGTGTGTGTTTCAGGTAAACCCTACGTTGGTGACAAAATGTTCCCTCCCCATGATGGCAATTTCCTTATAAGCTTATAAATCATACTAAGTGGTGTTTTTTTAATGCAGAAAGTTTTCTGTCGATTTAGGGGTAGTGTCAGGGTTAGGGGAAATAATATACTGTTTGTACAGAATAAAAACCAATATGTCTATAGAAAGTCCCCAAAAAACATGACAACCCAACATCTGTGTTTGTGTGTGTGTGTGTTGTATACATGTCTCATCGACTATTTATAAATGATTTTTTCTCTTCTATTCCTTTTATTATTTTGATATATTGATGTGCAATGGCACGTGAAACACTATATGACGTGTAAGTGTTTGTGATCACTGTGGTGTGTGTGTGTGCACAGAAAGCGATGTATTTGGTCTGGATATAAAACATGATTACTCACTGACTGCATTTTCATATTACTCTGACACGGTGGAAAAATCATCAGAATATCAATGAAGTCGGCATCCTGCAACCTCACACCAGCCACACCGTGCCACGAGCCATTACATGCTCACACAGTACAGCCATTTATTTGAAGGAAAGGATAGGACGCTTTCATCTAAAAGTGTTACCTCAGAGACATGAAAATGGCACACAGTGAATTTTGATGCCTTGAGGAATTTCTCATCAGCCCGAGTTTATTTCCCTCCGAAAAGATAATGGTGCTTTATTGTTGCATTGTAAACTTTTCATAGAGACCTTAGTGCTTATCTTGCATCTGATGACTCGACACAAAATTACTTTGCAGTGTAGACACAATACCTAAATCTGGAGCCAGGATATTAGCTGCTGGTGAGCCGGTGACAGATCTGGGGACCATGCGTTTGATATATCATTTCAGCAAAAACCTTCAGGTGAAGCTGTGCCTTGATGAGTCGATATATAAATAAAGAATAGAGAAAGAACAAGGGAGAGGGACAGAACAAAAGAGGGCAAACAGCAGACACCTTGAACATACGGAACTGACTTCCATATTCTGGGTTCAATATAAGTTATGCTCAATCAGCAGCATTTGTGGCATAATGGTAACACAAGGTCACAGTGCGGCACTTACAATGGAAGTAAATGGGGCCAATTTCTAGATCCTTTAAAAACAGAAATGTGAAGGTATATCATTTTATAAAAGCACTTACATTAATTCATCTGTGAAAACATTGTATTATTTGAGCTGTAAAGCTGTTCTTGTTATTTTTTTACAATCATTTTAGTGTTTAAGGCATTACGTTGTCATGGCAAGTCATAAAATTGGATATAAATACACAGAAAAGGTTAGCAATTTGTATTTTTTATGTCTTGTAGAAAAACAACAGAAGCCCTTAAAGGTCATGGGAGGAAAAATCAATGCCCTAAGAAACTTCTTTTTGAAACTAAGAAAAAATCTTTTGCGATGGGAATAATATGAGGTGGGAGGAAATAAAGTACATGCGATTGAACGCAAAGTTTCTCGGGAGAACACAATAGTTTTGAAAGAATGCAAATGTTTTGCGAGCGGACGTAAAGTTTCTTGTGGGAACCCAATACCTTTGCAAGACAGCAAAAATGTTTAGCTGAATAAAAAAGTACATGCGATCGAAGGCAAAGTTTCTCGGGAGAACACAATTGTTTTGAGAGAACGCAAATGCTTTGCGAGTAAACGCAAAGTTTCGTGGGAACACTGACCACAACTACTGAACCCGAAATATTCTTTTAATAGGCAAATGGCTATTTCCTGACTCCAATGGACATTATATCAGCTGTGACATCTTACTTAAAGGGGGGGTAAAACACTCAGTTTCAGTCAATCTCATGTCAATCTTGAGTACCTATAGAGTAGTATTGCATCCTTCATATCTCCAAAAAGTCTTTAGTTTTATTATATTTATTAAAGAAAGGTATGCTGTACCAAGTCTTTCCGAAAAAACCAGAGCGGCTGGAGGCGTGTCGTGTGGGCGGAGCTAAAGAATGACGAGTGCACGCAGCTATTGCGTTGAGAGCGTCTGAAAGCTCTGACATCCTTAAACGTGGAGAAAAAAAAAACGTTATCCTAAATAAACCATTGAGATCACTCAGATTTAGCCATGCATATATGATCCAGAATCAGATCTAGAGGCTGAAATTGAACAGGAGAAGCAGCAACGACGACTACAGCGTGTACTGTAACTTATATTCTTGCTATAGTGGCTTGTCATGCTCGTGAGTTTTACAACATTTGTGTGTGTTTACTCTGGTTTATGAGGACATCGTCAGACTAGTGCGTGTTTACATAGAAAAATGATGGAATAGTAGTGCATTTGAATGAACGAGTCGATAGCTAACAACACAGAGATATTTGAAGCAGTTTTACTCACCGCCTGCTTCCAACCTTAATCGCGGGAACCGCTCCATCTTTCAGCATTAGACGAACTACAAATCCGGAGTTGAACCGGGCCTTGTTTATAAACCATCGTCGCCGAAATACAGGGAACAGACAAAAATACTTGCACAACTCCGTTGCTGCTCCGGAAAAACAAACTCCATCCACTGTCCCATTAACGCTGGGTTCTTTGGGAAGCTGTACAACCAAAAACACACATCTTTGGTGACATTGTTGATTTCGTGAAGTCCTGTGACTGCAGCGCAGCCGGCTTTCTAAAGCATTTGCTCTCTCGCTCTAGTTGCGCGAGCGCCTTTCCGGCAGAAGAGTCCATACAAGGACAAGGACATTCCGCCCTATCTGACATAAGATATACCCATACTCAAAAAAAAACTTTCCGAAACTTATAAGAAACCAGGAGTATTTTTGGCACAGAAATACTCCATCAAACGTCCAACTGTTTTTTTTTTTTTTACTTTGTCCATGTTTAGGATGGGAATCCAAGTCTAACAGTGTAAAAAGCTCAGTATGCATGAAACAGCATTTCACCCCCCCTTGAACAAAATAACCAGACCAATTGCCATCAATCACCGCTGGCGCTGACACATACCAGGAAAACAGACCTTTTGGAACCTTAAGTGTTGCATAACCATAAATAAAATATCAAAATGGGAGTACGGTGTAAATACAAACTCCCTTGTACTCTCTTTTAACCTGGAAAGGGTTTAACTAGATCATCATCTGGCATCCAATCGAGTGCTATCCGAACCCCAAACCCTATCATTGGCTCTTACATCTGTAATCTCCCCTTCGGAGGTAACAATTTTAGCAAGAGGATTGGATACGAGTGGCTGACCCAGTATTGGCTGTCCTCCGTGTCTTTCCTTCACTCACGTGTCAAAGCAGCGACCAGCGCTCTATAAACATGAATCTTTCCAGCATCGTGCATCACCTCTCCGACTGCGAGAGATCATTTCTCTCACAGAGCGGCACATATTGCAGATTATGGTTGCCAGGTTACTTTGCACCAACATTCTAAATGTGGGCACATGCTTCAAATCCAGAAATAGAGAAAAATATATCAGATGCAGTCTAGTTAGAGATCACTCCTTTGACGGAGAAAACATATCGTAATGGATCGGCAGGGAGGGGGCAGTGATGCAGAACTCTTCGCAGTTATATAGGTCAACACCCTGAGGATGGCTTTTACAATTTGGGGAATATACAGTATCACAACTTAGGGTCTTTCAAAAGTACATTGCTTTAAGAAACTTCGGCTTATGCAACCATTTCCAACTGAGATCTACATTTCCATACACCCGCTTTGAAAGCATCATTAACGCCTAAAAAGGCTATCAACAGATGAAATAATATGGTGCTACTAAAGAAATATGCAAGCGTATGAATGCGAAAATTGAAACAATTGACTTTTTTGCCAGAGGACATTGCGCTTCATGGGGCTTTAATATTTTCCAGTCCAATTTGCAGACCGAAGCCAGATAATATGGCTTCCCTGGCCCTTCTTTTGCGAGCTCTCAGTGGAAAGAGACAGAAACGGAGGGGGGTGGACACTGGAACCTGTTCAATGGCTTGTGGGAGCTTGGGATTTCTCTCCTTAGCTTGAAGCTGGTTGGGTGGCGGTGGAATATTATCAGCTCCAGAAGGCTGGCAACGATCTCAGCTCGGTGTAGGCATCGAATCTACAATCTAACAGATCTAGGACTGACTCATTAAACACATCGTATGGTGGATAATGTGGGCAGCGCCAATGGCTCACAAACTGCCGCTCATATCCAACACAGTAAAACAATTCAATATCAACAGTATGTGTGTAGTTTTTCACAAAACAGCTTTATCAGATTTGTGGAGAATCTGTCGTAGCCAAAGGCCGGCGGAAGATGAGCGCTCCCGTTCCTCGATGGGTTAACTAATTCATCCAAATTGAATTCCACTCTCCGAACAATGTTAAAGCCAGGAACAGATCAGAATTCCATCTGATCGGTTAACGGTAATTCATTTAAGTCTCTCCCATCCCGTGGAGCTTTACTCAGTCTGTGGAGAGCATTCTCCTAATGCATCCATCTGAGAGTGCTTTGACATGATGGATCAGACGTGTGCTGATAGCTTATTTTCCAAGCACAGAGATAAACAAAATGCTGTATGTACTGTAGAGATGGACTGTATGCGTATCTAAATTAAAATTCAGCTTTGCTCTTTTTCCAGTGAAAATGCTCAGTAAAAAAGACAATTCACAGAAAAACTTTTCTAACAACATGTAACTTGCAAAGAGATTGGGTTTTATTTTGAACTGGATGGTGATAAATGTTTATGTGTAGACTTTGTAAAAGAAAAAGAAAAAAATATATGTATACACCGATCAGGCATAACATTATGACCTATGGAGGACCAAACCTTCAGAAATCAAAAATGAATCAATTAATGATTGTAAATAAGTATATAAGTAAATAAATGAATAAATAAATATATAAATATGTAATTAACAAGTAACAAGAATTAACGAGTCAGATGGCACTACGGTGGGACTTCCATCGTTCTTGCTTCCGATAAGTACCATTGAAACTAATTTTCTAAATGGGTCAAACTGTTGGAAACATTGCAAAGTTGTTTGGTGTCTGTGAAAGAACTATCCGGCCGCCATTTACTTAGAAAACTCTCCTCTATCGCTGGTCTGACGATTCTATGCATGAGCTCTCAACCAATGATGCACTGAAGCTACACAAGGACCGCTCTCCTCGTTTCCATGTTGCACGGAAAAGTAAAAATTAATTAATTAATCAATAAATAAATCTAAAAATAAATACATGTGGGAATAAATAAATATAAAAACAAATTAATGCATAAATAAATAAAAAAATGAATATACAAATATTAAAATAAATATTAAAATTAATCAACAAATAAATAAAAGTTAATAAAAAATTAAATGTATAAAAGCAGAAAATAATAAATTAAGGGAAAGATAATACAAAATTTAATTTGATTAAAAATGAATCATTTAATTTATCAAGTCGTTTATTCTGTTATTTATTTTCCTATTATTACATTTATTTATCTATTTATTCATTTACATATTGGTTATTTATTCATTCATTTATATACGTATTCATTCATTCATTCATTTATTTTTAATTTCTGAAGGTTTGGTCCTCCATAACTGACAAGTGAACACTGTAATGAATAATTTCTATTACCTCTTCATCACAGCACCTGTTAGTGGGTGGGATATATTAGGCAGCAAGTGAACATTTTGTCTTCAAAGTTGATGTGTTAGAAGCAGGAAAAATGTCCAAGCGTAATCATTTGACAAGGGCCAAATTATGTATATATAT